>NC_080681.1:10855025-11163393 GCF_030445035.2 Dasypus novemcinctus
TATAAAAGGAAACATTTTTGACTATTGAAAAACACATTAGCTTTTGTATGACAAGAGGTGTGATTCGTCATAAATAGAAACATACTTGTAATACAGATGACAGGCAAAGGGTTAATTTTTCATAATACACAAACTTCTTACAAATTAACAAGGCAATTACGTAGAAAAACTGAATATTCAATTTAAAGAAAAAGTCCAAATGACCCCAAAAGTATAAAAAGATGCTCCAAAAGTAGTTAGAGAAATGCAAATTAAATTAAAATTGATTTATCATTTTATTCCTATCAGACTGACAAAAATAAAAAGGGAGCCATAGTATGCACTGCTGGTGTGGCTATGTGGAAAAGGAAGCTCTCATACATTACTGGTAGAAAGAGAAGTATTATAACCATTTGGGAAAGCACTCTGACAACATCTACCAACATTTAAATTGCCGGTGTCCTCTTATTCCAGGAATCCCAAAACTGGGGCTATAACCCACAAAAAGTAAAGTACCCATATGAAAGAACACTTGTGTGATATTTACTGCAAAGTCACTCACAGTGGCCAAGAATTGGAAACAATACAAATGCCATACAAATGCCCATCAACAGGGGATTGGTTGAATAAATTGTAAACACCTATACCGTGGAATATTATGAAGCCAGTATAAACAATGTATCAAAAAAAAAAAAAGTGCAAAAAAGAGAAGAAGAAAAAAAGAATGTATCACACCTACCAAAACCGCTAAAATGTAAAAGGCTGGCAGTACCTAATACTGGCAAGGATGTGAACAGCTGTGGGAGGAAAGGGTCAAGTTTAATTTTCACATAGAGGTGAAGCCAGCCAGTTCTGCAGTTGGAGCAGGGAGGGAAAGGGTTCTAGCCGCTTTGGCCCCAAGAATTTGAAAAGCACACCAAAGCGAGGGTGGCCGATGCTGAGAAGCAAGGGCGGGACCAAAGCAAGGGCAGGCCCAATAGTGAAAAGGGCACTGGATTCGAAAAGCAGCGGCAGGCGAGAAAGCCGCCACCAGCCTGCTGGCATGTAGGGAACGGGGGAGCAGCCACTCAGAGCAGAAACTGGGCAGGTTAGTTAAATCTCTCCGACAGGCTGTCACCCCTGAAGTACCCAATCAATGGGGAACAGGGGAGAACCTACATGTTAGGTTTAGGGTATAAATATCATTGTTTCTTGCTATTTTGTGCCCTGGCCATTTTATCCAGGTCGAGCGCCCATTCTTACAAGACTATTAATAAAATTCTTTTCTCCTCCACAATCGGGTGAGCTTTTGTTCTCTTACAGGTGCAGCTTTCTTTCTAACAGCTAGAACCCTCAAACATTGTTGGTTGCCATTTTGGAAAAAGGTCTGCTAGTTTCTTATAAAACGAAACATATACCTATCCCCTGAGAGAACAATTCCACTCCTAGATATATTCCCAAGAGAAACAAAAACATGCTCGTAAAACGACTTGTACAAGAATGTGCATTAGCACCTTTATTAAAGAAGACCCCAAACTGAAAACGCCCATGAACAGAAGAATGCTTCAACAAACTGTGCTTTGTTTTCCTACAAAGGGATACTACTCAGTGATAAAAAGGAACTACTGAAACACGTAATAGCATGGAATGAGTCTCAAAAACATTAGGCTGAGTGAGAGATGGCTTGCACAGAAGAGTGCATACTGTATGAAACCCTGAAATGAAGTTCTACACTAGGCATTATAGCGAAAAAAATTCAGAGCAGTGGTTGCCTCTGGTGGGTTAAGGGTGGAGATTGACTAGAGAAGGGCATGGGGGAACTTTCTGGGATGGTGTCATATTCTATATAGGCATACCCTGGAGAGAGTGCAGGGTCAGTTCCAGACCACTGCAATAAAGCAAATATTGCAATAAAGCAAGTCACACACATTTTTTTTTGTTTCCCGTGCATATAAAAGTTATGTTGATACTATATTGTAGCCTATTAAGTATGCAATAGTGTGGTCCAAGAAAAATGTACATACCTTAATTAAACAATACTTTCTTGCTCAAAAAGCATCACCTGAGTCTTCAGCAAGTTGTTATCTTTTTACTGGTGGAGGGACCTGCCTCCATGCCGATAGCTACCCACTGATCAGGGAGGTGGCTCTGAAGTTGGGCAGGGCTGTGGCAATTTTTAAAAAACAAGAACAAGGGGAAGTGCTGTGGCTCATCAGTTGGGCTCCCGCCTACTATATGGGAGGCCCTGGGTTGGCATCCCGGGGCCTCCTTGTGAAGGCAGGCTCGCCCGCAGGCACTGCGGAGCGCTGCCCAGCCCGCAAGCAACCCGGAGAGCCGGCTCAGCAAGGTGACGCAACAAAAAAGGAAGACAAGTAAAAACACAGAAGAGCACACAGCAAATGGACACAGAGCAGACAGCAGAAAAAAAAAAAAGCAAACAAAAAAACAACAGTGAAGTTTGCCGCATCTGCTGACTTTTCTTTGCACGTGAACGCTTAGAGGTCACTGTAAGCCTACTACCTGACTTAATGTCAGTATCGTTGTGTCTCAGGGAATAGGGAGGCCTGAGCAGAGTGAGCGAGAAGGGAAATGGCTGGTACACAGAGCTGTCAAAACACACACAACATTATTTAAGTTCGCCGCCTTATAAGGAGGCAGTCTGTGGCCCCCCCAACAGTTACAATAGTAACATTAAGTTGCGAGAATTATCAGAATGTGAGACAGAGACACAAAGTGAGCACTGATGGACTTGGAAAAATGGCCCTGACAGACTTGCTCCATGCAAGGCTGCCGTGACCCATCAATTTGTAAAAACCGCAGTATCTGCAGAGCTTACTAAGAGGAGGCATGCCTGTATCTTGATAGAGGGCTGCACGTAGGTATATGCGTTTGTTAAAACTCATGGAATGGTATGCTTAAGATTTGTCCATTTCATTGTATGTACGTTTTATTTTAAAAAAAACCTATAAACAAATTTTGAACTCTGGTTAATGTTAATCAGGCTGAAGTGTATGGGAATTCAGTGCACTGATATCTGTAACTGACTCTGAAATGCATCAAAAAAATTAAGATGGCTTGCTAGATGGATAGAGTAAAATATGCATTAAGGAATCTAGGTGGAGGGGTCTATGGGTGTTCACTGTACAACTATTTCAACTTTTCTGTATGTTTGAATAATTTTTTTTAAGCAGGCCAAGGATGACTTTAAGCAAAGCTAGACACAATACGGAAGAAAGTTCAGAAGGTGAACACAATAGGGGGAGGGGGAGGGGAAGGGGGAGGGGAAGGTCCTCTGAAGAAAAGGGTGGGAAAGTTCTTTTTTAGGATTAAAAATAATAATAATAAAGTTAATAGATCACAAGGAATGTTACATTAAAAAACATTAAAAACAAAAACAAAAAACATAAGAGGTTCCCATATAACCCACTCCCCACCACACGTTTTTTAAACTGTATTTTTTTGAAGATACACACATCACACAAAAAATGTTACATTAAAATATAAGAGGTTCCTGTATACCCCCCACCCGCCCAGGAAAGTTCTTAAGCACTGGAATCATCTAAGGGAAGAGTATCTGAGGAGGCCAAGAAATGGGTGCAGGTGCGTCGATCAAAAGGCGTTATCTCCTGAGCTCACTAGGAGGATGGGGGGGGCCAAGCTTTACATGGATTCTGTAAGGGCACAGCTGAGGCAGGTCAGGGGCCAGAGTCAAGGAGAAGCCTGTGGAAAGTTAAGTCAGGCCAAGGGGAAGCTCAGATTTCCTCGGCCAGTAGCACAAAGGGTGGGATTTCTCTTAACCTACGCTGTTGTCCAGGATCACAGGGTTCAGGTAAAATTCAACACCACCAGTCTCCTCTTTTGTTCAAGCTGAATGATATTCATTTGTTGCCGAACAACCCAGACGGATCATACATCTGAGTGGGGTCACGTGGGGTCTAAGAAGTCTTCCCCTGCTCCTGTAAAACTAGTTCAATGTATGTTTGAAATTTTTCATAATAAAATGTTGGGGGAAAAGCCTAACCACAAGGTATTAGAGGAACATATACCAGACAATTAGGAGTGATTTCCATGACGTATTGTCGGGCAAGAAAATTGGGATGTGGAAAATGTGTTTAACGTGGTCCTTTTTTTAATAAAACAGAGTAAAAAAAAAAATACCCCAGATTGGGGCATATGAGCAGGGGTCACAATGGAAGGATATAGGATAATGATCCCATGTGAGAAAATATACATAGATGTAGTGGACAGAGATAAGGAAAGAATGGTCACCCGAAGAATTTTAAAACATTCAAACAAGACAAGGATCTAACACAAAACATTAAAGGTTCCCACTCCCAACTCCCCACTTTCCCCCCACTTTTTTCTAGGCATATGCAAACATTTTTTAAACACACAAAAAATGAGATTATATACGCTCCCCATACTAACGTGCAACAGGCTTTTTCACCATCATGGATATCAGTCCACCACAATGCTTTACCCAGCCATCTTTTGGATGGCTGCAAATAAATACCACTGCATGAACGCATCACGGTTGTGTTTCTCCAGCAATAGACAGCTATGCCGCCAACAATCTCTGGCTGCTTCAAATGTTACAATGATCTTCCTTGCACAAAACCCTTATTGTACTTTTAGGAGAGTTTTTATGGGCCAAATACCTCCAAGAAGAATTTCTGGGTCATAGAGAATGAACCTTAACAACTTTGATAAGTTCTGCCAAACTGTCCCGTAAACAGGTTGGACAAACTTTCATTCTCGCTAACATGGGTTGGAGAATACCCCTTTTCCCAGACCCTGACATCAGAAATCTTCGATCTTTCAAATTTTTGCCAGTCTGATAAGTGAAAAATGGTATCTTGCTTAAATGTGCATTTCCCCAATCACTGAAACAGCAGAGGATCTTGCCTTCGGTTTCTTCATCATGTCCCCTTCTGCTCTGAACTGCTGCAACAGCCACACTCAGCAGCTCCACACCAACAACAATGAAAACACAACAAGAGAAAAGCTACTGAGCTCATATCAAACTGCTACACCCACTCTTACCTTTTATTCATTCACCCCATTTCCTTTTATTCATTCATAAAAAGCTTTCTTTTTTTTTTTTTTGAAGTACCAGGGACTGAACCTGGGACCTTGGACATGGGAAGCAGGCATTCAATTGGGCTACAACCGCTCCCCTCAGCAAAAGCTTTTAACAACAGAAAACATTTATTGAGCACTTACTCTGTGCCGTACTAAGCACCTAAATGCATGATCTCATTTAATTCTCACAACAACCCCCTGAGCCAGCAACCCCTGTCACCCCCATTTTATAGCAGACACTGAGGCACATATCCCCACCCCCGGATAAGGCCACAAGTCACATCCATCCTTAGTGGGACTTCGGCCGCCCTCAGCTGCGCCTAGCACTGCGCTCCCCCAGCCTCTGGCTCCCGCCGTGGCCACGCGGGGCCTGCAGGGCCTTGCCTGGGCCTTGGTCTTCGCAAAAGGCCACGGCTAGAGGAATGGTATTTCAGAACAGAGCGTCAGATTCAGAAGCCACCTTAAGGGAGGAAAATCTGGTTGTGTAGTTTGTAAACTGTGGGTCACAACCCTCATTAGAGGGTCAAGACAGGGGATTTTAAAAAACTGAAATAAAACAGCAACAAAAAATACTAGGGGCATGGAGTGAGGGTTTGTATTGTCTCCAAGAGACCCGGTTTTGTGGAGAGTTGTGTACACTAGGCCCTGAAGTTAAAAGTATTTCTTACTATGGATGGAGGTTAAAAAAATTTGAAATACACTGATAAGTTCAACCAACAAGCCCGTCTCCATGCCAGAAACCAGAGTGATCTTCCCAAAACCCTGATTAAGGCATCTATTTTGAAACTTTTTGCACTTTCCCATTTCTGTTAGGATTAAAACCCAAACCAAAAACAACAAAGTTCCACTGTACAGCCTCTCGAGGGCCCAGAAGGCAGCACCCAGCCCCTGCCTCCCGCTCTGGCCCATCTCACCTCCCTCCCTGAGCCCACTCCCAAGCCTCTGAATGCGCTCCCCTTCCACACTCCTGTTTATCCTGCAAGCTTCTGTTTCAACACTTTCCCCAAGAAGCCTTCTCTGATCCTTCCGTGAGCTCGGGTCTCCAAGTTATAGTTACACACGTTTGTTGCCCACTGGACTTTTTTCTTACAAGCACTTATCACAACAGGACTTAATTTTATTTTTTTGGAGGTACTGGGAATTGAACCCAGGACCTCCTACATGCAAAGCAGGTGCTCAACCACTGGAGCTACACCCGCTCCCCAGTCATTAATTTTTTTTTTTAAAGATTTATTTATTTAATCCGCGCCCCCCCCCCGCCCCCAGTTGTCTGTTCTCTGTGTCTATTTGCTGCGTCTTGTTTCTTTGTCTGCTTCTGTTGTCGTCAGGGGCACAGGAAGTGTGGGTGGCGCCATTCCTGGGCAGGCTGCACTTCCTTTCGCGCTGGGCAGCTCTCCTTATGGGATGCACTCCTTGCGCGTGGGGTTGCCCCACGCGGGGGACACCCCTGCTTGGCAGGGCACTCCTTGCGCGCATCAGCACTGCGCATGGGCCAGCTCCACACGGGTCAAGGAGGCCCTGAGTTTGAACCACGGACCTCCCATGTGGTAGACGGACGCCCTAACCACTGGGCCAAGTCCGTTTCCCTCATTAATTCTTTATGTAATTATTTAATCGTTGCTTCTTCATGAGACAGTTAGGTCCGTGTGTGTATCTCCAGCAGCACACACTGTACTTTGCTCATGGGAGGAACTCGGCCAATATTTGCTCAATGAAAGAATACGTCTCCTGCCCCAGGCAAGCATCGTCTTCATTGTTCATGACACTATGTCAATAGTCCATCATCGTGATATTCACTGTTATCACCTATGAAACCGTATAGTATGCTACACAATACAAACACTTTACCTACAATGGCTCATTCTGGCCTCACACAACCCTGAGAGAAAGACAGACGCATTCTTACAGATGGGGAAATGGAAGATTTGGATAGCTGTTCAAAGTCAAATGCAAGTAGTTAAGTGGCAAAGAGGGACAGGAACTTAAGCTGTCTGACTCCAAATACTATGCTAGCACCTGGAATACTGTGTTGCATTTGTTTATCGACACACCTGCCACTCCCTACTAGACTACACTCTTTGGAGGCAGGGACAAGACAAAGGCACAGAGACCCTCATTAAAAGCTCTTGCTGTGGGGAGCGGCTGTAGCTCAGTTGAACACCTGATTCCCATATACAAGGTCCCGGGTTCAATACCCCATACTTAAAAAAAAAGTTTACCAAACGAATAAAGGGAAATGGGAAAAGGCAAGAGTGGGCGTAGCAGTTTCATATAGTTATGAATCCCAAAAATAGATATTGGATTATGTTTGTAAACTGGGAGTGATTAAATTGATTAGGGCTTTGACTGGGCCACATCAGGGGGCGCTGAGTCTCCTCCCGTTGGTGGGTGGGGACTCACAGATAAAAGGCATGGCAAAGGGCAGAGGTGGAGTTTTTATGCTGGAGTCTTGAGCTGGAGCCCCCGGAAGTAAGCACACAGAGGAGCTTGGTTGTGAGGAAAGAGAAGCAAGACCCTGGAAGGGAGGAACCCAGGAAACCTGAACCCTGGCAGACGTCGGCAGCCATCTTGCTCCAACATGTGAAAATAGACTTCGGTGGGGAAGTAACTAATGCTTAATGGCCTGGTGTCTGTCAGCTCCTACCCCAAATAATCACCCTTTATAAAAATCAACCAATTTCTGGTATTTTGCATCAGCACCCCTTTGGTGGACTCATACAGTGGGCATTTCACATCATAAAATAACTGAGTTAGAAGGGACCTATCCTTTCCAATCTTGGAATCTTTCTAGTATCTCGGACAGAGGGTGACTTGTTGTATCTCCTGCTACAACCCATTCTCTTGTTGGTCAACTCCACTTACAATTAATTCAATTATATTCTGCAGGCATTTACCGAGTCTCTATTCCATTCGAGGTACTATGTTAAGGGCTGAGAGAAGGTGCAAATATGATTAAATCCAGGCCCTGTACTAGAGCTTCTGGCAGTCTGGTGAGAGATGCAGCCCTGTAGCAGCTCTATCAGGAGGCAGAGAGTGTGAAGATGGAGCTGGGAGAGCACAGAGGAAGAAGTGGCCAGTTTTCCCACAGGAAGGACGAGGCTTGGTGTCACAGCAATGGGGTCTGGCTTTCAAGGAGACCCAATAAAGTTCTCCCTGGTCCGAGCAGAAGCCTCCTTCAGTGTGTATGGGGAAGGCGGGGGTGGGACCGAGGTGAGGCAGAGGCCACCTGGCTGTTTCCGCAGCACAGCAGCTTTGGAGATAGAATTCTTTCCACCAGGAGACACTGCCCTTGCCAAGTTTTCTTTCAGGCCAAACCTCTCTCAGTTTCTTTGAGGGAATCTCACACTAGCATATGAATGCACATAGACCTTCCCTGCTCTTTCAGGTACTAACATCTTATCCATCCTTCAAGGCCAAGGTCATTGCTACCTTCTTCACACTCTTCAATAAGAATCGGAGGGGAGTGGTATCTTATTTGCATAAGAAAGTACATAAAAACTCCTTTTCAAGAATCCCTCCTAACTACAGTATATCAGTCTAAGTGGCTTTCTGTATGGACTGGACAGAGTGCTTTTCCACCCGCCCTGGACCGTAGGCCTCCTGAGAGGAAGCAGTTAGGAGCCACGCTGGACTTGGTTTGGGAGGACAGGTAAATCCACATACATTGAGTATTGATACGATGGGACTCCATGGCAACTGCTTTTTCTCTACTTTCTGCCAGCATTTTTCTTATAGTTGTTATCATTCTCATTTTATCTTCCCATGTATTGTAATTAATCGTGCGCATGTCTCCACCGCTATCCCTCCCAGGAATTGTGTAGTTTTCATCCTTATATGCCCCATAGCTCCCAGCACGCATGGTCCTCATCAGCTTTGCCTCTTCTTCAGAGGCTGCTCAAGCTTGGTAAGCTCCCCCTTAAGATGTGAAAACACTATGCACCTAGTCAGTGTGGACAATCACCACTTCCTCCTCCCTACCCCACACCACACTTGTATTAATGCACCTACAATTTCCTCGGCTTTTTTACTAGTCTTGTGTCGCCCATATAGGCCTTCTGAGCTGCTAGACACGAAGGGTTGTTTTTCTTCCCCCAGGAGATCACTTACTAAGCCCAAATGTCCATCACCCTGTCTTTATTAGTTCGGGTCTTTACATGGATCCGTGTTAAAACTGTTTTTTTGGTTTTCCGACCGAGATTACAGCCTGTTGATAAGGGTGTTTCTGAAGCACAACCGTGTGGTTTCTCCCTGATTTTCACTTTAGTGGGTAACAGGAGAAAGAACCAAACAGCCTTTAGTGGCAGACCGAGAAGGGACCGCCCGCAGAGAGCCACAGGTGCTAATGGGGGCTGGCAGCGCACGTAGTCTGCGCCCTTCCCTCCCGCCTGTGCGCCCTGCGCTTCTCCCTCCTGCGCCGGGCCTCGGGCTCTCAGGGCTGGTGGAACCCCAAGACGGCAGCCCCCGGCCGGGGGGCAGGGGCCCCCGAAGCCCGCCAGCACCCGCAGTCGCTAGCAGGCGGCTCCCCCCTGGGGCTCCCGCGGCGCCCGGGTCCCCTCCAGAGGCTCCCCTCCCCCCGCCCTCCCCCCGCACACCCCCCCAGCCCCTGCCCCCCTGGGGACCCCAAGCCTTGGCCGGGGCGCCGGGGGACGGGGCCTCGCAGGGGGCTCTCCACGGCCACTGCGCGGGGCGGGCGGAAGGCGCGGGCTCCGGCGTGCGGTGGCGCTGGCGGGGCGTGGGCTGGGCGCGGGCGGGGGGTCCGCGCGCCGCGGGAAGGGCCTGGGCGCCGGCGGGGCCGCGGGAAGGGGCGCGGGCCGCGCTGCAGGCCCGGGCGAGGGCGGCCCGTACCTGGTCTTGAAGTCCCGGTTGTAGAGGGTCCTCAGCCGCTCGCGGTCGGTCTCCACGTCCAGCCCCCGCTCCACCAGGAAACTCTCGAAGCATTGGCCCGTCTCCCGGAGCTGCCGGCGGCTGAACTTACTGGGCATCGCGGCGGCGGCTGCGGCCCAGGCGGGAGGGTCCGTGGAAATGAAACTGAAAGTCGCCGCCGCCGCTGCAAGTTGGCGGCCGCGGGATGAAGGGGAGGCTGGGGGCAGCCCCTCGCTCCGACCCCCGGCCCCGCAGGCGCCCGCTCCCGCCGCTCGCTCCGCGCGCCCTGCCTACCTGCGCCTGCCCTCGCTCTCGCGCCCTGTCCCCTCCCCCTCCTCCCATTAACTCTTTCCTAAGGAGCCTGACCCCTCCCTCAGGGCCCTCCCCTTACCCCGAGCTCCCACCCCTGGCCTCCAGCCAGAGGCAGGACGTGGCGGCAGCTAGAGGCCCCTCGGCAGCCCTGGGGGATCTGCGCGCCCCGGCCAGCGCTACTCCCACGCCCACCGCCTCCTGCCTGGAGGCTTAATGAAAAGCAGGAGCGCAAAGGGCCTGGGGCCGGGTCGGCTGCAGCTGGACTGGGGCAGCTCCTCCCGCACCATCCCCAGACTGCCCCCGGCGCAAACCGGTAGGTAGGAGAGCGGGCAACTCCCCGCTCCGCAATTTCCCGTTTCTGGCTCTCAGACTAGGGGAGAAAGACAGGAGTGCAGAAGTTTGAGGGAAAGAGCCAAGAGTCTCTGAGATAAAGGTGTGTGCGTGGGGGAGGGAGAGACAAGGGGGCTCTGTCAGAAGGAACAGTGATTACTTTTGTCTCGCACAGACTTCATTATGTGGAAAGTCCCTATATCCTTGAACCACATAAATGGCACCGACTTGAACTTGTCTGTATTGCTCTTTATAATTGTGCGCAGTATGTAAGCAGGGGTTGCCCCAGTCATCAAAATATTGGCTTCTTGGGAGTGATGGACCGTTACATTAGTCAATAAATGGTAAGCAACTGCAGCATCAGTAACAGGAAGAGAAGTAAAAGACCAGAGTGATTCCAACTGAGGCAGGATAAACAGGGACCCAGGAGGAAGGGGCAGAAAACCCAGTAAGGCATACTAACACCACTTGATAGGAGAAGTAAAGGCAATGGCCGCCTGACTTGCAAAAGCCTGCTAACTCACACAAACAAGCAAGTTATCAACGGCAACTTAAAAACACTCCCAAGGGCTGCCTTATCAAAAGGCAGCTAGCCCCACGGGGGAAGGGGTAAGAGGGAGGGGCAGGAGGCCCCCCCCCCCCACCGCCTACTTTCGTATCACCTCCCGCCTCACCGACAGTGACACCGAAACCCCTCAGAGACCCAAACCACCAATAGATTTTTCCCTTGCTTTGTGTCCTGTAGCTCTTAAAACAGGAACCCAGAGCAGAACTCCCCTCTCTCACGCCCACGCTCATTTCTGAGTGTGTACTTTGATTTTTTTACTTTGCCTTCCAATAAAGTCTCTGCTTGCTTAATTTGTGCCTCGTCCTTGAATTCTTTCTCACAATGAAGCCAAGAACCTAGACACCAACACCGCCAAGATGAGAAACTGCTGCCACAAACTAAAGGGGGTGGGACTACAACAAAAAAACATAAAACAAGCCTTTGCATCTATTCATCCTCTGGCCTAACAAAACACACAGAACAGAATCAGGCAAAAATAATAAGTTATATTTTAAAAACCTTTTAAAAATATATCTGAGGTCCAAATATACCAAAGCCAGTGCTGGTCTCCAGTGCAGTCTCTCCAGGAGGCCACACACTCAGCCTAACCTCCACGTGCGGAATGGTCAGCACCCAGGCCATGCTCCAGCTGGGCTACCCTTTGTACCTTCTTCCAGGCTAGCCAACTAAAGCCAGGAATAACAGGCTTGAGCAACAGGAAATGCAATGTCAGTGGGAACCAAAAATCACAGGGATGGGAAAATAGAGCAGGGGAAGAACGGTCTGTCCTTAAGGTTTATTATGCCAAGATGAAAAAACCAGGAAAGCAGCCAAAGACTTTACCTTTTTCCTCCCCCAATAACCCGGTGAGGCCCAAGAGGACTGAAGAGGGTGAGCTCCTCCAAATTTGTTGCATACCATCTCAAAAACCTACCATCTACCATACTTAAAAAATGAATGTCTGGCTCCCTTCTGCCCAGGAAATCTAAAGTCACCACGATTCTTTCCCCTTTCTCTGGCCAAGCTATCTCCTGGGTGTTCTGAAAACATACAAACAGGTATTTTGGAGAAGCCCTCTGGACTTGTGTCAAAATGTAGCTTTGGTTAATAGGGAATCTCTCTAATAAATCAGTTTCATCTGGAAAACTCCACTTCACATAGGGTTGTATTTCTCTTTTCACATGCAGTGTTCTAGATGTCTAGAATGGTCTTCCCACCTCTCCACACCTAGCTCAGGTCTCGCTCCCTTAAAGCCTTTCCCAGATCCTCTGGTGCTTATAAGAATCTGACTTTATAGTAGAGTAGTAAGGTTGATTTCAGTGTGAGTCCAAAAAGCACTGAAGGCACTCTCAAACTAGATGAAACTCCCTAAGGCAACCACAAACAGCCCTTAAAATGTAATTTATGTCAACTAAGGTTTTATAATTAAGATTTTATATATAGTTTAAAAAAAAAAAAGGCAGGAAAAGTTTGCTTAAACCTTCGAAAATACAGAAATTGGTCATTCACCAGACCAAAGGAGTGGCTGTGGTAGGTATTATATGCTTACACATAACCAGAAAATTTTTTATTTTGGATTACAAGAAGTATGAGATTGATTTCTGCCCCAGAGGGCTTTTATCTATGTTGCATGTTTATATATGCACTATCTGTTCAAGGGAGAATTGGTTACTGCAGTTTACCTCAAAGGACATCCAGTTTTGTTATATATTTATCAACCATCCTTTCATTTGATTTCTCAAGTAGTAGGCAGATTAACTAGAAAGAGGTCACAAACATCTGGTTAGCTGATTCACATGGCAGTTCTATATAAAACTGTAAATTCATTAACTAGCATTCATATATATATATATATGTATCAGTCGTTTCTGAGTTTGGATAGACTGTGTCAATGTTTGCCAAGTATCACAAGAACCAGGTGAATACAGCATTAAAGTTCTAGATTATGAGGACAGACACTGGGACTTGGCAACAATTACCGAGGCTCAGATGAAACATCCTTCAGCAGTGTCATTTCAAACCCAAATATGGGAGTAACGCTCCTCAGAAAACTCCTTTCCATCCAAAGGGGAAACCTTTGCCCTAGGACACCATAAGCTGATTTCAGCAGCATGATAAAAGAGACACAAATTCAAACAAATATTCCACTGAGGGAAGTTAAAGAAGTCACACACTTTGCAGAACTTGGTGAAGTGGTTGACTTCTTCCCAATTATATGACACCAAAGGCTTTAGAAAACCCTAAGATTAGCAGGTTTTGTGTTTTTTTTTTTTTTTTTTACGAAAGTTGGCATGGGCTAAGGAAACCAACGGGATAGCCTGGGGGTAGGCTGACAGAGTTTAGGCCAAAGTAAGAAAGTTTAAGTCTGTCTATACTACAAGTATACTATATAGCACAGTAGAGTTAAATATTCCTCAAAAACGTGGGAATGTGAACTGGCCTTGAGGGAGGATGAAGCATTGAAACTCCCTCTGGGGGAACCAGGGTAAAAGTCTTTACCTCTGTAGCTAAGGAAGACTGGATGGGAGCAAAGTAGTGTTAACAGTTAAGCAAATGCAAAATAGTATCCAAGTTCAAGGTGCAGGGATTCTTTCATTTCTATTTCCTGCCTAGTGTCTACAACCATATGTGGGCCTTGTAAAACAGAACTCCTGAACCACCAGTTGCTTTTGGTTGGAAAGCATGTGATCCAGAGACACTGCACTGCTGAAACTAAAAAAAAAAAAGCTGTTCTTTGTGTTTTTGGATACTCACTGAGTCTACAACAGCTGAAGGTAGGAACCAATTCCAGTAACCCATTCTCATCAAATAAGATCAAACACAGTACCATATCTTACCTTGAGAACAAAGACTGAAGAGATGGATCAAAAAAGGAGACACATAGACAGTTTTAGAACAAAACAGGTATATTTCTATTGGACTACCTGATACAGAGAATAGTGTGGTATGGATGGATAGTATGACAAATAATACAAATATATTTTATTTGAAATAAAAATGCTTATACAGTTCAACAGGTCACTTGGAAACACTCTTGTTTGACTGTATTACTGGAGCAAAAACAAAGCTGAAGCACAATCACCCTTCTTTTTTGACATGTATTTGGAAATAGGTAGGAAGACACTACTTGGTTTTTAAAAAACTGACCTTCCATTAAGGCCTGGTCATAGAAGTGTAAACAATGTAAATGATCCATCATTACCAGTTGTCATATCATATCTATGTCACCTGTGTACTCTGAAATCAAACACACATACCTGCCAATATACCTGGGAAGGGTTGTTATATCACAGTTGGGTTTGCGCTCTTGGCAGGCAGAACTGAGGAAGTGTAATTTGGAAAAAGTTTTATATCTTATTTAGAACAAATCACTAGTATTTCCTTAAAAAACAGGTTACAATAGAAAGATACTGACTGGAAGTTATCCTTCTCACTTTGGTTCCTTTTTAGTTTTTATTTATGACTTACAGTTGTTTAATTCATTTGCTTATAATACAATCCTGCCACAAAGCATTAAAGCACAAGATACCTATTACTCCTTCAACATCTGCATTCTTCAAGTTTTATATTTACTCTACTATATCCACAGTATGTCAGCAGTTCTTGAGTAATAAAAAAATAATAAATGGGTAAAACTCTCTTCTAAAAATGCAGGTGCATGTAACTACAATGGTACTAAATGAGAAGACGACAATGAGGGAAGGGTAAAAAAAAAAACCAAAAAACCAAACACGTTCATGTGCAGGGAATGTGGTTCAAGTCTTTGGATTTAAAAACAACTTCCCCAGAGAAGCTGGTAATGGAATTTCCAGAAAACTTCCTTTGCACCCGAAAAAGAACCTGAAAGTCCCAATCCAAAATTTTGAAAACTACAGTTATGAGATGCTCTAAGTGATAATCAAAGCAGTTGGATGAATGTGTCTTCCATTTAGCTATAGTCTGTACGACAGCCTCTTTAGCTGTTGGTGAATCAGTAAAAACAATGAAGTACCAGAAGTGCTTTGCAGGATGGGGTAAAAAGTACTGAACATATTACCTGTCTGTATCAGTAACAGGGCTTCATGGCTGGGGAAATTTCTAAACAGTAAAATGATTCCTGAATAGAGCTCTGTCCAACATTAAATGTGGCAGAAAAAAAAAAAAAGATTTACAAGTAAATATAGCGGAACAGAAAATTACAAGGCAAAGAACACAAATGAATCAAAACAATGCTAGAGGTTCAGCAGTATTCCATGAGGCTAGAAAACCGGTTAACTTTGAAAACCCTAGCAAAATATCACTCTTGTGTATAAACCACCTATTTATCATATGACCATATGTTGAATGAATCCTTTTCTCCCCCACGTACTGAAGAATTCTACATTCAGCCTTTAAGCATTCTGCATCTCTTTGCCAATCTTGTAGCTGAGTATCTTGTTCCAGTCGATTTTGGTGCGGGTAACTGGAAGCTGCCGGCGCAAGGCCTTGAATGTGGTGTCTGACATTGTTTGATAGTTTTCACTAATTGCTGTCTGCAATAGATAATTGAAGATGAGTTCCATGAACAGAAATAGGGTTGGTTGTGAACAGGAAAGTAACTCTGTAGTCAAAAGACATGCTTGAGTCCCCTATGAAGGACAGACAAGAATTATCATTCCTAGTGAGTGCCGCTTCAATCTCTGAAGCAAGTTCAGAAGCCCATCTAAATTATTTCTGAAACTAGGGCTACAGTCTCTTCCAATCCTGAAACCTTGGATTTTATGGAGAATGTAAAACTGCAAGGTTTCCAAAGTCTCCATTGAACAACATGTATATTTATATCAGAAGGCACAAGGGAGTCTAACATAAGATGTTAATAGCAAAATAAGATAACAGATCTAGAAAAATTAGTTCCAAATCTTCTTACCTGATACTCATTTTCTGCATGCTCTATGATTTTAATAAACTCCTTGGCAGTTTGGACTTCATTCTAATGGAGGGGGGAGGAGTGGAAAATATGAATTTTTCAAAATGTGTAAGCAGTGAATACAAAGATACTGAAAGTAAATCCATCTCAATTAACATTTGTAGAACAATTAATTTGCAGTTTATAAAGTATTTCCAGGCTCATCACTTCCCTTGAACCTCACAACAACACTCTGAGGTAGGTATGTTATCATCACTTCCACTTTGCAGATGAGAAAAGAGAATCCCCTTAAGTGACTTGATTAAAATTATACAGTTGTTGAGTGATAAAGATGGGATTTAAATTAGGTCTTCTCCAAAAAGCATACGCTCTTTTCACTCTATCACAGTATGTTCAAAAGACACCATGAAGAGTGGATGTAGCTCAAGTGGTTGTGTGCCTGCTTCCCACATGGGAGGCACCAGGTTCAGTTCTAAGTGCCTCCTAAAAACAAACAAAACACACACACACACACACACACAAACCCCACAAGCAAAACTAATAAAAAAAAAACAACCCAGGAGAGCCAATATGGTTCAGTGGTTGAGTGCCAGCTTCCCACATATGAGGTTCTGAGTTCATTCCCTGACCCCCTGGTACCTCAAAAAGAAAAAAGGAAAAAAAAAAAAAAAAAAAAAAAGGGACACCATGAACTGCCTTTAAAATAACTGTCTTAAGGTGGTATGAACAATAACCTCAGACATAATAGTCCAGTCATATATGTAACTAACCTCTTATAGTCTTCTATTTGCCACTCATGCTAAACCAGCCAATCACATTTTGCTCTATATGATTCAAGTATAAAATGGAAGACTCTCTCCTTTCCTCTCATAATAAAATACAAAAGAATCAAAGAGAAGAGGAGATTTACTGCCTCTCCAAGTATGATCCAGAGACCCCAAGGGTCCCCAAGACTCTTTCAAAGGGGCCTTGTGAGGTCAAAACTAATTTCTATTTTCATAATAATGCTAAGACATTATTTGCTTTTCTAAAAAAAACTCTCTCATGCACATACATACAATTTCCAAGAACCATGACATGTGATGGTGTCATCACTCTTAAGAGCTGATGAAATGTGTGAAGCAGATATGAGAATCCAGCTGTCTTTTTATTAAGCCAGACATTAACAGATTTGTAAAAATGTAAACCAATGCCATTCTCACTACATTTTTTTTGGTTTGGAAATAGTTATTTTTCATAAAATTTGTTATTTATGTTAACAAGTAATAGGTTATTGTTTTTAAACTAGTAGGCATTTTAAATTTCCCACAATGTAAACACTGATAGATATAATGCATATAAACACAAGCTCTTTGGGGTCCTCAAAAACTACTAAAAGTATAAAGAAGTACTGAGATAAAACTACTAAAAGCATAAAGTACTGAGATTATGCATAAATAATGCAGGAACAAACCATGTCCCTTCTTTCAAGATATAAAGCCGATACTTTCTGATTGAATGCTCCTAAAAATGTTCTGTTTCCCAATTTTAATGCTATGAATGCAGCACTATAAGATTTAGTTTGGCAAACTTTCCCTCCTCCTGTTATTATTAATTGATGGTCTTGCTGTCATTGAGCGAATAGCAAAATTAAGAAAGAGACAGAGAAAGAAGGAAGTGTGTATTCACTAAAGCCGTCATCACTATTCTGAATCAAAATCTATGAAATGATATAGCTAACTGGTTATGTACTCTTATGCTAATAATAGTAAGAGTCAATAGTAGAAGCTGCCAAAACCAAAGCCGTGAATTTCTACTGGCACAATCAATACTTAGGTTAAAAATATATACACATATATATGTATGTATATACATGTATGTATTTATGTGTATATATATATTTTTAAGGGAAACATTTATGTATATATGTACATATTTTCTTAAGGAAAAACAAGATACAAGTGAGACAGACTTTAAATATTCTACACTCACCGAAACAGATATTGAATCCTGTACATCTTTATGACTAACCAACTGAACATTGCCATCTTCATAATAGTGAACCTGTGTGAGAGAAAGAGCAAGGTTATGTGTACTTCATATAGAAGCCTATTGCTTAGGGCACAAATCCATGCCTTAAGTCATCCCTAATCTTTAACAACTCTGAACAAATTATTAATATCCCCAATGGTAATTCACATGGTAATTAAAATTCACAGAACGATTAATATAATTAAAATCAAATCAGTAAACCATTTTCTTTGTGAAAACCAAGAAGCTTTAATGGATTCTAATATCCATCTCCCTCCATATATATTATAATCAAGATTGGTAAAGTAGATCTGACCAGGAGCAAGTAAAGCTTAAATGAGATTAAAGACAGGATTGAAAAAGAAATATTTTATTGGCAAATTAGACTACAAAAATAAGATAAAAGCAGTTCTGAAGATGTCATGGAAAGTGGGGATAGAAGGCTAGGATTATGAGAACAATTATAAAGGAAAGATACATGAGACACAGAGAAACAAATCAATGACATGTAAGGCCCAGGAAGCCTTGGCAACTGAAAAGAGGTTCAGTCACCTTAACATGGCTATTAACTGGCCGTGTAGAATAGGATGAGGTTATTGTTTTATTAAGTGAATCTGAACAGGGTCTTGAAAAGAGGAGTTGTCACTATTATGGATTTAATCATGTTTCCTACACAGTCATGTTTAAGTCCTAAGCCCTAGTCCTGTAGATGTGAACTCCTTTGCAAATAGGATCTATGCTACAAACTTTAGAGAAAGCATGATCCTGCTGACACCTTGATTTTGGACTTCTTGCCTCCACAACTGTGAGACAATAAATTCCTGTTGCTGAGCCAACTTCTCTTTGGTACTTTGTTACAGCAGCTCTGGCATGCCAAGACCTATGTAAACAATGGGAACGGTATCCAGCAGGGGGATAAAAAGGACAAGAGAAGGAACACACTGGTTTAGTTTAGGGAAGAACAATGAACTCCCTGCCTATCTGTGGAGGGAAGTATGGTGGAAGACACTGCTATAAAGTAAGCTGGAAACAGACTATGAAGAGCAAGATCCCTGTAGAAACCATGTTAAGAATTCAGACTTTATCCTATAGGGGATGGGGACTCAGGGAAAGGGAATGCTTTAGAAAGGTTACACTTGTGCTATGAAGAAGACGAAATGGAGGGAAAGCTAAAATTGGGGGTGAAATGTTTAAACAATAGTCTAGGTAACGCATTTCCTACATCTAGTCTATACTACCATTTGAACTAAAGAGGAATATTTCTATACATAAAGAAAAGGGCATGTAACCTGCATTACTACAACTATTATTTGCTGAGTCCTTACTATGGGTTAGGCACTATGCAAAGCACTTATTACTTAAATTACCTCATTTACTTGTCATCAAAACTCTTATGAGATAGGGATTATAATTAGCCCTATTTTATAGATGAGGAAACTAAGGGTTAAAGCAGTTGAATAACTTACCCACATTTATATATCCAGGAAGAGGAGGAACTAGGATTTGAATCAGGTTAAATTCCAGAGCTAAACTCTTACCCAACATGCATAAACCTCCTAAAGCTATGTTTTGTCCCAAAGTTGGAAATTCCTGAATCCAGGAGCTCACTATTCTGAGATATCATTAGAAGGAGAAAACAGCCAAGTTTCATTTAGGCAGAAACCATGATCCTATTAGCAACAAACGGACTTCCCTGGCAAAATGAACTATCATGTCCTTGTTTAGGGGATGAAAACAGGTTTCTTCCTTCATGGGGACAAATAGCTGGCTCTATTCAGATGGGTGAGAGAAGCTAGACTTTGCATACCCTCTTCAAACCCTTAAAATTTCACCTTTTGGCCTGCTAAGAGAGATCAAAGAGGAAAAGATAATTTAAAAATACACAGGAGAAGCAGAGAGTTTGAGTACATGTAATATATACATGCAAAAAATCAGGACAGCAAAGATTTGTGTAAAAGACAAGACAACTGGGATAAAAGATGATAAATAAAAGGCTAAAAATCCCAATAGACAAGGACAAGGACAAGGGTATTCAAAACTACAGAGTTTATCATATTAGTTCCTGTTCGTTTGTTTTTAAGTACAAATATGGAAGTCTCAGAGACTGAAAAACACCAATAAGGGGAATGAATATAAATAGGATGGGGGATATTTAAAAAATGCAGATCTGATTAGAGAAGAAACAAGACTTATACATTCTTAGAAGCAATCTGAAGGAAGGAAAGAAATACACAAAGCACATTCTTTTTGTCTAAGAATAAAGATTATGCAGTTGATCTGAACTTCTGTCATGTTTCCAAAGAATTTGGATATGATTAGGAATACAGGGTAAGGCCAATAAGTCTCACTGTTTATAAGCACAATTGAAAATTGTAAAAAATATCAATTTCATGTATATAATACATTAATGATATAATTTGTAGATACAGGGAAGCGAACTTGGCCCAGTGGTTAGGGTGTCCACCTACCACATGGGAGGTCCGCGGTTCAAACCCCTGGCCTCCTGACCCGTGTGGAGCTGGCCCATGAGCAGCGCTGATGTGTGCAAGGAGTGCCCTGCCACGCAGGGGTGTCCCCCGCGTAGGGGAGCCCCACGCGCAAGGAGTGTGCCCCATAAGGAGAGCCGCCCAGCGCGAAAGAAAGTGCAGCCTGCCCAGGAATGGCGCCACACACACACGGAGAGCTGACACAGCAAGACAATGCAACAACAACAACAAAAAGAAACATAGATTCCTGGTGCCACTGATAAGGATAGAAGCAGTCACAGAAGAACACACAGTGCGGACAACTGGGGGGGGGGAGGGGGGAGAAGGGGAAAGAAAAATAAATCTTAAAAAAAAATAAAAATTTGTAGATATATAGGGACATTTTTGGGACTTGGAAATTGTCCTGAATGATACGGCAATGACAGATATAAACCATTATATATCTTGCCATAACCTACGGAATTGTGTGGGAGAAAGCGTAAACTACAATGTAAACTACAATCTGTGCTTGGTGGCAATACCCCAAAATGTGTTCAATTGCAATGAATGTACCACACCAATGAAGGATGTTGTTAATGGGGACCAATGTGGGGAGCAGGGCATATGGGAATCCCCTGTATCTTTTATGTAACGTTTATGTAATGTAAATATCTTAAAAAAAAAAAATTAAGTCATTCTGAATTTTGAAAGTCAAACCTCTACTAGGATATTAGAAGACTCCAGATAAGCATCAAATGTGTTATGGCTACTTTCCCCAGCTGCTTATCTTTTCTGACACAAGCATTAGAAATCTACTCCTTACATTACATAAAGTGATGTCGCTTGGCCGTGGTTTCTTATTTCTGTTTTATTTACTGGCTTTAAAAATCTGCTATAATTATTGTGGGAAAAACCCACTCAAATTATAGTAGCTGCTATATAGTAACCTCTTATTAATTATTATTTATTTCATTCTTTCCTAACATTGTTGCTTGATAATTCCTGGAATAATCTTAGGTTATCTTCTTTTCACTTGTGAGGAGCTACACTAAAGAAAGAATAAAATAACAAGCAAGCAGTAGAACCCAGAATAGCTCGCTCTATGCTAAACTATCTCCCCAGGAAGGAGGCTTTTATTTCTAGATACTACCATCAATTTCCCTTTTCATCCACACAGTTGATACTTTTTCTAATACCAGAAAAAAAGCCAACTTGCCCGTTTGTTTTAAAGATATGTAGTTTTTAAACAAGCTGGGGGAAGCGGACTTAGCCCAGTGGTTAGGGCGTTCGTCTACCACATGGGAGGTCCGCGGTTCAAACCCTGGGCTTCCTTGACCTGTGTGGAGCTGGCCCATGCGCAGTGCTGATGCGCGCAAGGAGTGCCCTGCCTAGGGGAGCCCCACGTGCAAGGAGGGCGCCCCGTGAGGAGAGCCGCCCAGCGCGAAAGAAAGTGCAGCCTGCCCAGGAATGGCGCCGCACACACGGAGAACTGACACAAGATGACGCAACAAAAAGAAACACAGATTCCCATGCCACTGACAACAACAGAAGCAGTCGAAGACGCAGCAAATAGACACAGAGAACAGACAACTGGGGAGGGGTGGGGGAGGGGTGGGGGGGGAGGGGAAAGAAATAAATAAATAAATCTTAAAAAAAAAAAAATTCTGGGATCTCACCTGAATCTTAAGCACTCCAACCACCTGGGCTGTAGGTGGTGTAATGGTGAACTTCCACTCTGATCTCCAACGACCATTCCTATTAAAAACACACACAAGATTAAAGAATTATCAAAAAGCACAAAAGAGTCACTGAGGCAGAGGAGTTGGGAAAGGGGAAAAAAGGAAACAAGTTATTTTTCAGTTTGACAATTCCAAGGCTCTGTTCACTCAAATACAACAGTGGTCTAATCATAAGCCTCCTCCAGATCACCAACTTTCCTTTTTCTTTTTAAAGTATTTTTCATTTATTTTAAAAATATACACAGATCACACAAAATGCTACATTAAAAAATATAGGAGATTCCGATATGCCCCACACCCCATACCCCATACCCCCCACTTTTCCCATATCAACAACTTCTTTCATTAGTGTGGTACATTCACTGCAAAGGATAAAAATACATTCTGAAACAATGCTGTGAGACTTTCTTCTTTTCCCCCTTTTTTCTTGAAGACGAAATCATTCTTGTTTATGGGGGACCCTTCCAGGAACAGATGAGTTATGAAATTAACTCAAATATAATGGATTATAAAGTCTTAGAATTAGAAGGAATTTAATGATCATGTTAAATCCCTCATTTTACAGATGGAGAACTGAAGCTTCCAAATCAAACTAACTTATCCCAAGCTAGTCAGAGTAACCAAGTCTCAACTGCTTGGTTTCTTTCCACATAAACTAGATTCAAATAGAAAAGAATTTCTACTTTCTTACCAGAAGTTTTTAGGCTGAAACTGGTGGCTTTCAATACATGCGATAATTGTCTGTTGCCCATCTATAGTTTTAGAGTAAACCTATTGTTAAAAATAAAAAAAGTTAGACCCCAAAAGCACATTTAATCTAAACAATTACAAACATCATAAACAACTGTCAAACTACAAATAGTTGGAGGAGACAAAGAATCAGACAGAATGAACTTATGGGATATGAATGTTAAATTCCAGAGGAGACAAACAATGAAACGATGAATACAGAGGGAAATATTGGTCCTGGTTTAGGGTACAAGAGAGGTACCACTTAGGCTCTGTCCTATGTAACAAACGAAATTTTGAGATTCTGATAAGCAAAGAGTAGAAATAAATACAAGTAAACAGTTAAAGCAGAAAACTGAGGTCTGGTTCAGTAAATGACAATTAGGTCTGTCAAGTTAGAGGAATGGACTAGCAGCAGACAAAACAGGATAGTGGATTTAGGTCAGATGGTATATAAAAGGTAAGAAGTTTGAACTTTATTCTATAGGCAATAGAGGAACACCAAAACAGTCTGACCAAAACTATTTTTGGGGAGATAATTAATATTGGTATAAAAGGTAAAATGGAAGAAAAATTGGAGGATAGGTAGGAAGCCACAGAATTAATCTATGCAACGACTAACTGATCAACAGGAATGGAAAGGAATGCAGAAGTACAATCAAAAGTTGAAACAGAGACGTTAACTGAGTTGTCCTAAGTCACTCAGAAAGTGGTAAAGGTAGAACCCAAACCTCTTGCTTTTCTGACACCAAATTTTGTGTAAGTGTCCTTAAATTAAATAAACTATGAGATTTCAAGAGTGAAGGGAGCAGTGTTAGAGAATGCTTACCTTTACTAAGACAGTGAAGAGGAAAAGAAATGAGTAGAGACAGAGTGTGAATAATCAGACTGCTGACATAGCAGTCAGAGCAAAAGATAATTTCCAGAAGGAGCTGGATGGTCTAAATGAGAAATGCCGAACAGAAGTCAAGGACCAAGAAAAGGACACTGGATGAGGCAATCCAGGAACTGTTAGCAACTCAGAGAGCAGTTTCTATAAAATGAGAACTGAAGTCAAAATTCAAAGGGTTAGAAGTGGACAGGTAATGAGAAAATGGAACTAGCAGAGATAGAATGCTCCTTGGTTAGGGGAAGCCGAAAGATGGAGGGAAGGGAGGAAGTAGAGCAGAGGGAGAAAGGACAAGGTGGAAAGAGGAAAAGAAAGTAATTTTGAGGGAAAATTTTTTTTCCATTTTAAGGACAGGAGAAATACAAATATTTCTAGGTAAAGAGATATATATCAGGAAATAAAGGACAACAAGATTATCTTAAAGTAGGTGGAATATTTTGCAATCAAGACTAAGGACCCTTCCTCAGATTCAAGTATAATGGAAGAAAGGGAAGATTTCTTAGTGAGGAGAAAAGAAAAATAAAATGATTTCATGTCTCTCTTAATCCTAATAAAACATGGGGGCTTAGATGTCTGTCTGAGGACGATGAAAAAGGTTCTACTATGTAGAAAATGTGATATGGAATAATGAGACAAAATTAAAAATTATTAAACAGGGTAACTGAGGATACAAGACACTTAGGCCCAATATACATTGTTAGAACAATACCACGACTCTAGTTCATTTGTTAGCAAAGAGAAGTAAAGAAAGGTATAAGGTTATTTAGGGTTGGAGCTCTCCAAATTAAGAGTGGCAGAAAAGTCCAGGAAGTGACAACTTTGAATGGGTAACAAATGGTGAGTTGAAAGTGTATTTAGGATTGAATAGTTACTTTCTAAAGGGGGCATGCATGTCTCCCTTTGCAATATTGGGTAAGGAAATTCAGCACTTATCTACCAAAACAGTTTTTTCCCCATTACGTAAAAGAAGAAAATTAAACATAATATATAATAATAATAATGATGTCTAACATTTATGCAGAGTTACTATGTGCCAGGAACTTTTCCAAACACTTTATATATATTACTAACTCATTTAATCTTTACAACTTCATAAGGTAAGAACTATCATTTCCTTTTAACAGATGAGGAATTTGAGGCACAGTGATGTTTAGTAATTTCCCCAAGATCACACAATAGTTAAAAGCAGTAGGGCTAAATTCAAACCAGTTAAGTTGCTCTTAACCACTACTTCATACTGACACATCACCATTTATTTAAAATAATCTAATCAACATTTTTCTTAATAACATGCCCCAATTTGACAAAGGAGAAATCATGATAGAGCCAAATTCACTGTTTTTAGAGGCCAGAGGTAGGTAAAAGAAAACCAAATTACTCATGACTTAAAAAAAAAAAAAAAGAAAAAAAAAGTTGTCTAGTTCAGTTTTGACTATTCAAAGGAAACTAAACTATGTTGAGGTAGCTTTGTATAAAAATGCCCATACTAAAGTCATAACCATGGCCAATAGTTATCCCAATAATCATAATTTACCAGTTTTCCCCATACCTAAGCTATAGCTGAAGAACATCAAGAATTTTGCTTATAAGCAAATATGACAAAAATGAAGTAGACTACTCTGAGATTTATAAAATTTATTTATTAGAATTAAAAATTTTCCCCCACAATTTAGGGAAAAAAAAAAAAAAAGATTTAGGGAATAAAATGGAGAGGAAAGCCCTCAACAGCTAAGGTAAATGTAAGAAACACAACACTCTGATAATGAAATAGGCAATACTTAACAGTACAGAAGCCGTTGGAATAATGATCTTTCACATAGGCCCTTAAAGCACTGTCACAGGATTCTCTCCAAGACTTCAGTCCTCCATCTACTTCCTCTGGCTGGGGGTCACTTGCTTCTTTCCGTAAGTGATCAAACTTAAAGGAAATTTTGTTTCTTGGATCTAAAAATCTGCTATTACCCAGGTCACCATGTTCTGTAATTAAGACCTTCCAAAGAATAATTACAAATATAAGTATAAAAAAGACACAT
Organism: Dasypus novemcinctus; assembly: GCF_030445035.2. Classification (NCBI taxonomy): domain Eukaryota; kingdom Metazoa; phylum Chordata; class Mammalia; order Cingulata; family Dasypodidae; genus Dasypus; species Dasypus novemcinctus. The sequence continues at coordinate 10,880,868 of NC_080681.1, forward strand.
TACTTATCACATTTTGCAAAAATAAAAAAATAAAAATTCTTATGAAGACAGTTAACTTTTCATTTACTCAGATTTCTTTATACTGATTTATCCCAACCAAGACCCATTTTTATTCTTATGGAAATATTATATTCATGGTAAGTAAGCTTTAAACTGCAAAATTTCTCCCATCTTAACAATATATATATATTTTTAAACCCGGCCCCCCTCCTGCAGCTTTTTGCTTGCTGTCTGCTTTCTGTGTCCATTTGCTGTGTGTTCTTCTGCCTGTATTTATTTTTTATTTATTTAATACCCCTCCTTACGGCTTGCTTGCTGTCTGCTCTCTGTCCATTCACTGCACATTCTTCTGCATTTTTTTTGCTCGTCTCCCTTTTTTTTTTTTTTTTTGCGTCACCTTGCTTAGTTGGCTTTCCTTGGCACTTGCGGGCCGGGCCGGTGGCTCTCTGCAGCGTGTGAGCCTTCACAAGGGGGCCCTGGGACACGAACCCAGGACCTCCCATATGGTAGACAGGAGCCCAATTGATTGAGCCACAGCCACTTCCCTCTAACAATACTTTTCATTTCTTGGTTTGCTTCTAATAGATTGCCTATGTGTACAGTTTAAATAGAGCCATAATAATAATTTGAATGTACACTTCTGTACTCTTTTTTCATATACTTCATTAAACTATTCCAGAGCCATTATACTTAGCCTCTAAACAGGTAATACATTCTCATGGTTCATTCTCAGGTTTCAAAAATTTTTTAAATATAAAGTGAAACCCCTATCTCTCTTCTACCAAATTCCTGACAAACCACCTCTCTTGCACAAGGTACTTTTTTTTTCTTTACTAATTTAGAGCAGAAATGGACAAGTTATGCATGCAGGTGTCACATGTTTTGGTAAGTAAAGTTTTATTGGAACATAGTCCCACTTGTTCACTTTTGAATTGTTGATACGTATTTTTGTTCCACAACAGCATAAATGAGTAGTCAAAACAGACTCCGTATCTCACAAATCCAAAACTATTTCCTACCTGGCCTTTTGCAGAAAATGTTTGCCAATCTCTGATTTTCAGTATTCTCAGTGTTTCTTTTGAATAAATACAAGCAAACATGCAAATGTATTGTAATTCCCTTTTTCTTTTACAAAAAACTAGAACATTCTATACTACACTTCATTTTTTTTTAAACTTAAATATATCTTCATCTTTCCACATTACTCTTGGAGAACACCCTAGTTCTTTATTATGACTGCATAATATGATGTACAAAAGTTTATTCAACCAGAGGGGCTGGGTTGTTTCCTTTTTTGTTGTTGTTATGAACAATACTGCAGTGAACATCCTTGAGTATTCATCATTCTGCACATGTGCCAAGTACATCTGTGAGATAAATTCCCTGAAGTGGGACTGCTGGGCTAAAGGGTAAACTCATTAGTAATTTTGACAGACACAGACAAATTGCCCTCTATCACAGACAGTTGAACTAATTTACAAACCCATTATCTGCAGAAATTTTAATTGGCATTTCATTTTTAAAAAATGAGCTATTTATATTTCCTATCCTGTGAACTGTCTGTTCAACTCTTACCCAGTTTTCTACAGAGTTTTTGGTTGTTTTCTAATTAAGTTTTATATGTATTAGGGAGATTAACTTTTTGTCTGTCTTTTGAGTTCCACATATTTTTCTCTAATTTGTCCTTTGACAAATTAAATGAAATTTGACACATTAACATTTTTAATAATTGCATTACTCCACATTACTGATACACAACAATACATAATCATTCAAATCAAAGGAGGTTTAGCTATTTACAATTTACATTTCATTAAGAAAAGATATATCTAGGGGATTTGAATCTCTGGACTGACAATATGATAGCCACGCCCTGAACCTCAACAGACTTCAGCTCCTACACTCTGATTTATTGGATTTACCCCACTCAGCTAACATGGAGTTGAAGAATGTCAACCACCACACCATGGAGCCTAGAGTGCCTACAACTGAAAACAGGAGGATTGCATCCAGTATCCATGTGGAATCTAAGCCCCATCTTGACATAGAAGTGCAATGGACACAACCAATCCAATGTCCACAGAGAAAATGTGGCATTGGTGTGGAAAAAGTGGCCATGGTGGCTGCTGGGTGCGGGGAATGGGAGGAAGAGATGAGATGTGGAGGCGTTTTCGGGACTTGGAGTTGTCCTGGGTGGTGCTTCACGGACAATTACGGGACATTGTAGATCCCCCCAGGGCCCACTGGATGGAACATGGGAGAGTATGGGCTATATGATGTGGACCATTGACCATGAGGTGCAGCGATGCCCAGAGATGTACTTACCAACTGCAATGGATGTGTCATGATGATGGGAGAGAGTGTTGCTGTGGGGGGAGTAGAGGGTGGGGGCGGTGGGGTTAAATGGGACTTCATATTTTTTGAATGTAATATTTTTTAAAAAATGAAAAAAAAAACAAAACCCACACATATATTCCTAAATTTGGGATTCCTGGTCTTTATCACCAGACTACCCTTAAAAAACCTGTTTATACTGACGATAGGAACAATGCACATACCTAATTTCCTAGTCTTACCCCAAAAAATTTATAATTTTACCACTTTTGTAAGTAAAAAATATATACATATTCATGTTAAAATTTTAATCTGCATTTCCTTAATTACTAGGTGAGCTAATGACCTAACACTTTTACATGTTTGCTTTGTATTCCAACTGGCTCATGTCCATTACTCATTTACTCACTGAATTCTTGGTATTATTCCTTAGGTATCTGAATAACCTCTTTGGTTATGAACTTTTTATCTATGATGTTTGTTGTACATATTTTCTCATTTTTAAATCTTATTTTTGTAACTTTTATTACAGCAAAGTCACTTGCTTTTATAATTTCTTCGAATGTTTCATCATTATTCCAGTTATGATTCTTTTTTCATTTCCTACTAAATTTTTTAAACTTAAAAATGTTTTGGAAAGCAGATGTAGCTCAAGTGGTTGAACACCTGCTTCCAATGTGTGGGGTCCTATACTTGATTCCCGGTGCCTCCTGGAAACCAGACCAACAAACAAATAAAAAAACCAACTCTCACTGGGGAGTGGACATAGCTCAGTGGTTGAGTGCCTGCTTCCCACATACAAAGTCCTGTATTCAATCCCCGTACCTCTGCGGGAAAAAAAAAAGAGAACTTTGAATATTTGCCTGCTTTGCATATATGAGGTCCTGGGTTCAATTCGTTGTACCCCCTTAAAGAAAAACGTGGGAAGCAGTTGTAGCTCAGTTGTTGAATGCCTGCCTCCTATGTACAAGGTCCCAGGTTCAATAAACGGTACCTCCAAAAAAAAAAAAAAAATCCAATCTCTCCATGGGATGGGGAGCGGATGTAGCTCAGTGATTGAGCACCTTCTTTCCACGTACAAGGTCCAGGGCTCAATTCCCAGTAGCTCCTTAAAAAATAAAAATTAAAGGAAAAAAAAAAGGCTAACCTTTAAAATTGACCTGAACTTAATCTAGGTGTATATAGTTTGCATTGGAAATCAAAGTCAGATTATTCTTATGTTTTATCAAATGCTTCCTTTTCCTGAGGAGCTGTATTTCAGGGTTCTATGATTGTTGCTTTATGTTTTGTTTATAAAGCAGTAGCCTTCCTTTGTTCCTAATCAGAATACTTCAGGTGTGTTACAATTTTCACAGGAATTGTATGAAACCTATTTGAAAGACAAACTTTCTCCTATCATTTGTATTTCTTATTGAGATGTTGCACTTAAATCTATTTTTAATTACTTCTGATTAAAATATGTATGCAGAGAGTGTATGAACTGTGTAGCGGACTTCTAGTTCCCTATTGATATCCATTCTCTCTTTTCTCTTTACTAACAGAACTTCAAAGCTTTTTAAGCAGATATTATGTTCAGTTAAAAAAAAAACTATTTCCCAGCTAGGGAAGATGAAGTGGTAAGAGACTGGTAATAACTTATCAGGGAAAGCTACTTCTGGAATAGCTGACAGAAGCTTCTGCATCTTCCTTCTTCCTTCCTGTGACACGGACTCAATGCCCAGAAATGGGTCAGCCACCTTGACGGCATAATGAAAACCATACCCTTCCCCTGCACCATGGGACATGACTCCTGGGGAAGAGCCTCCCTGGCATCAAGGGATTACTACCCATCACTAACTGGTGATGCAACTAGAAAGAGACCTCGAATAAAAGGACGAAAGGTAAAGACAAATGAGTATATAATGGCTAAGAGTCTTCAAGAGTCAAGAGGTCATCAGAGGGGTTGTACTTATGCACACCTCAGCAGGATCTCAGAGATAGCCAAAGTAAATACAATTCCAGGTACTGGTGCTCCTGAGGGTTTCAGAGACACACAGGTTCTATGATCATGGCAGTTGGCTCTGGAGTTCAGTGCCTTGTCAGTGGGCCCTACTTTGGAATTTGTGTTCCTAAGTGTAATGGAGTTGGACTCAGATGTGAACTTTCTACACATGCCTCTTCTGTCACTTTTACAGAACATGTGGTTGGTGCTGGGGTTGGTGTATACCCAGGAGACTTCAATCTCTGGAGTGGCCATGTGCCAGCTGGGCCCTGAGGCTCAGCAGAGTTGCAGCTCCTACTCTCCAGTTCATTGAATTTGCACAGGTCAGCTAATAGGGAGGTGAAGATGGTCAACCATCACACCTGGGAACCAAGAGTGCCTACAACTCCAAGCAGGAGAATCTCATCCATCAACCATGTGGGATCTAAGCCCCCTCTCAATATAGAGGTGGAGTGGCCACAGTAGTTGCTGAGGGCAGGGAGAGGGAAGAAGAGATGAGATGTGGGGGCATTTTCAGGAATTGGAGTTGTCCTTAATGATACTGCAGGGACTGATGCTGGACATTATATATCCTGCCATAATCCACTGAATGGACAGTGGGAAGAGTGTAACCTAAAATGTAAACCATAAATCATGCAGTGCAGCAGTGCTCCAAAATGTATTCACCAAATGCAATGAATGTGCCACAATGATGAAAGAGGTTGCTTACATGGGAGGAGTGGGGGTGGGGGGTGGGTATGTAGGAACCTCTTATATATTTTTTTAATGTAACATTTTTTGTGATCTATGTACCTTATAAAAAAAGACAATTTAATAAAAAATAAAATAATAAAATAAAATAATAAAAAACCCATAACCTAAAGATGGCAAAAAAAGAGGTAGAATCAACTTGGTCTCTAAAGGCATCACGGAGCTGCCATAACACTCCTAAATATTATCTATGGACCCGTTACATAGGAAAAATAAAATCTGTCTAGTTAATCCAATGTAATTTTTTGTGTTGTTATATGTAGTGAAGGCATCTATTAATCATTCATACATCTTTCCTTATATTATTGTCCTGGTAATGCTTTTAGCAGTTATTGCAAAGAATATGTCCTCCCTGACTTAGTTTTTAAGTTGGAAGTTACTGGACTATGAGAATGTTGACACTGGCCATTTCTTAGGTCTGGCCTGGACAAAGACCTTATTATTATGGTAATTCCCTTTGTATTTATATAATATCAACTACAAACAATATTTACCATTTATTTTTCAGTTTGTCTTTATTATGTAATTAATTTTATTTTCATTGAAAAGAACTGAGATAATAATAGAAACCAAAATAAATGAAGAATAAGCAAAAATCCCAATAATCCTGTAATCCTAACACACAGAGTTATTAACATTTTGGTGTGTATTTTCCCACTTTTTTTCGATGCACATCTATCTATTTTATTTCTTTGATTCTAAAGAGTTATACTTTTCCTTCATGACTGAACATCTCAGAAATTAGGGTGCATCTTATACTTGATGGCATTTTAGGACTGTGTCATAGTTTAATTGGTAACATTTTTTCTTTCTTATTGGTACATAAAATAATGATGCATCTTTCATAGAATTTAGGCTGCATTGTTTCTAATAGTGTATCTGTTACATAAATATCTATATTAAAAATAAAACTGCCATAACTCTCTATATATTGCTTTATAATGTTTTAGCTTAATACATCAAGAACAGGTTCCCAGATCAATAAATATACATCTATATCAGTTTTCAATGGCTGCAGAGTATTTTGGTCTACAGATGGTTAATTTAATGTTGGACATTTAGAGTGTTTTCAATTTTTCACTATTATAAACCTTGCTTTGAATAATCTTTTTGCACACTTACACAATTATTTCCCTAGAACAAATTCTGTGAATTTATTGGTTCAAAGTGAACTCACTTTTTAAAAGCATTTGGTACATACTAGCATTTGCCTTTAAAGCAGGGGCTCTTAACTAGGGGTCCACAGACCCAAAGATTTCAGGAGGTCCATGAGCTGGAATTGAAAAAAAATCAACTAGATTAGATGTCCAACATGACATGTGTGTTGCCCTGTCAAATATTACACCAGTCTAATGTTCTTATTCAAGATAAATAAACAACAGTCTGAACACTGACATGCCTTTAAAAAATAAAATTTAACTTTCCTATATTTTTGATTGGATTGTTATTTAATGTATTAAGAAGCACATATGTATAGTATTATAATTTTTTATTTTAGTAACTATTTTTCGATATATGTAAATTGACCTCCTTTGTAATTTTATTTTACGCATTTAAAAACATTCTTGTGAGACCGTGTTGGTGCAGGTTGTGATATATTTATTAAATGATATACAGTATAACGTGGACTTCATATGATTTTTATTTTGATGTACCATGTTCTGAGTGCAGTGTATAACTGCCTACAAAAAGATAGGTAAGGATGGCAGAGATGTTTTTATGATGCTGTGAGAAAACCTGAATTTCTAAATGTTTGCTGAAAATGACCATTTGAGCAGATGATGAACTGTGTTAGGTTATCAGGTATTGAAATTATGGAAAAGTCATAAAACATAGCTTTGAATAATCCTAAAATTTAAAGACATGTGGGTGTTCAGTGTCATAAAACTATCTGTCATTACATTCTGAGACAGGGTCTACGGTTTGCACCTGACTGGCAAAAGGGTCCGTGGAATAATAAAGGTTAAGAACCCCTGTTTTAGAAGTGTATGTTAATGCATTTGCAAAGCCCTCTCACACGATTTTTTTTTTTTTTTAAGGTACCAAGGCCAGGGATTGAATCCCGGATCTCAGATGTGGGAAGATGGTGCTCAACCACTGAGCCACATGAGCATCCCTGAGTTGTTTTTTTTTTCTTTGTTTGCTTGTTGTTTGTTTTTAGGAGGCACTGGGAATGGAACCTGGGACCACCCATGTGGAAGCAGGTGCTCAACATCCAGTCCCCATGATGTTAAAAACTCTGGTGATAATGCAAACATTTGTTTGTCCTGTTTTTCAATAAGAATAAATACCTTTGCTTTTCTATTAAATAAAATCTCTCATTCTTGCCAGGGAGAATTAGGAACAGCTGGAAAACCAGTAAGAATCAATTGCTTTTTTTTGGTCACTGTTCTTTTTACGAGCAGCTCTCCTTTCTTGCTGTAGAAACTCCAAGTGTTAATCAGACAGAGGAAAATTTTCTTAGTATATATAATTTTTTACAAAACTATGAAAATTAAGACAGATTTATTTGGCATCTGATCTTCAGACATCTGCTTTCTAGGATTTCTACTACCTGCAAGTATAACCTACCTAAAAGAACAATTATTTTGGGAAGCGGATACAGCTCAACAGATAGAGCTTCCGCCTACCATATAGGAGGTCCAGGGTTCGATACCCAGGGCTCCTGGCCCATGTGGTGAGCTGGCCCACAAGGAGTGCTGCCCATACCAGGAGTGGCCCCTGCACATGGAGTGTAGCCCCGTGCAGGAGGGCAAACCATCATGGAGTGGTGTAGCTCACACATAGAAACTGATGCAGCAATGACTTAACAAAAGAGAGACACAGAGAAGAGACAATATGAGACGCAGCAAACTAGGCAGCTGAGGTGGAGCAAGAAAATGGTTGACTCTCTCCCCCTCCAGAAGGTCCCAGGATGAATTCCCGGAGCCACCTAATGAGACTACAACAGACACAGAAGAACACACAGCAAATGGACAGAGAGAGCAGACAACCAGGGGTGGGGGGAATAAGGAGAAAAAAAAAGAACAATTATTACCTGATCATCATATCCTTCTATCTTCACAGGTGTGAATTGATCCATGTTATATTGGGCAAATGCACTGTATTTTTTTTAAAGTAAAAAAAAAAAAAGGGAGAAGAAGAAGAGAAAATAATTATGTATAAATAAACACAAAGGCAGTCCATAGAACAGTGAAAGAGAATGTGAAAACATTATCTGGTGCTTTTTCCCTTCCTCTCCAGACATCCAATGTTTATATAATGCCTTCTAGCTTTCTGAACAGACTCTTCCCACAAATATTTCAGAAATGCCCCAAGCACTGAAACTACCTTTTCCTCTCCACTTTAGGCTCTGATAGGTCTCCCACTTACCAAATTCCTAAATTTTAAACGCTCTGATTATTGTGAATTTTCAACAGTTTAATTAGGAAGGGGATCTTAGTAACTCAAAGAATCTTTAACTGATACACTACTTTGGAAATGTTTCTTTAGCCTTTGCTCTCTGAGGCAAGGCAAGATAGGAGATATAATAATTAAATGTACTAGAAGGTATCTGGCATGGAGAGAGGGTGAGGTAAGAGTTGAATGTGAGTCAAGTTTCAGAGTAGAGGTCATTTTAAAAAGTACATGTCTATTATCATTTACATGCCTAATATCGTTTACTTATTTGTTCACTGCTTGCCCAAAAATTCTTTCAATGGTTCTCTAGTTCATCTGACAAACTAAGTTAAAGTAAAAGATAAGCTAAAAAATAAAGACAGAAATAAGTTGCAGCATAAGATAATACATTTGTATTCTTAGAAAACATTGGTCTTTTACAGAATTTTCTTGCCAATGGAAGGGTTAAACATCTCTCCAGCCAAATTTTAACCTGCTAAAATACCCCCTAGACCACTAGTTTTAAGTAGAGCTTTGAGCCTTTCCTAGGTTTTTAAGAGAAATTAAAATAACTAATATTCCAACTTCTTCAATTATTTAAGATTGATATTCAATCTTCTCACTTTGTCAAGTTATTGTTGTGCTTAAAAAAATTTATTTTAAAACATCACACCTTCATTGTAGGAAAATGAGTCCCAAACAACTGGTTCTTCAGAAAGGAATATAAATTAAATGTTAATGAAAGTGGATTAAATATTCATTTTTTAAAAAAAGCTTAAGGAAGTAGGGAGTGTATCAATATTGCATTGTAAGTGATATTTGCAGGGACAGATGTTGGACATTATATATCCTGCCAATACCCACTGAATGGACTGGGGGAGAGTATAAACTACAATGTAAACTATAATCTATGCAGTGCAGCAGTGCTCCAAAATGTATTCACCAAATGCAATGAATGTGACAAAATGATGAAAGAAGTTATTGATATGGGAGGAGTGGGGGGTAGGGAGTGTAGTATGTGGGAACCTGTTATATTTTTTAATGTAACCTTTTTGTGATCTGTGTATCTTTAAAAGAAAAAGACAATTTAACAAAACAAAATGAAAGAAAAAAGTATTACATTCTAAGATACTTCTTAACAGTATAGATTACTAACACTAATGTCAAATTTGCTCACATTGTTCCCATCTCAAGTAAACAGAATTGCCATTCTACCAGTTGCTCAGCCAAAACCTTGGGATCTAATCCATCAGTCAATATTGTAGGTTCCATCTTGAGTGCATATTCAGCATCTGACTCCACTGCTACCTCTCTGGTCCAAACCATGACTACGTATGCCTGAACTACAATGGTCTTCTAAGTACTCATTTTACTTCAATGCTTGCCCTGCTACACATCAACCAAAATGATTATTTAAAAATATGTCTCACCTATATATATATTTTTAATGTAATATTATTACAAAGAATTAAAAAATATATATAAAAAAATTAAAAAATAAATAAAAATATGTCTCACCAAGATCAAAACACTCTACTAAAACTCCTATCTCTCTCAGAATAAAATCCAGCCTTTACAATGGCCTACAATATGCTACTTATTCCAGAAGGATTGGGAATTATCAGAGAATGGTTCTGGTGGTCAGAAACATATGCAGAATTAGATCATATGATAAAAGCATGTTTTTTCTACCCAGTCATCAATTTCATGTCACTGTCAGGGAATAAGGGAAATCCTAGGTCCTTTAAGGCCTCTTTCATCCTATATGTAAAGCAGTAATGATGATGATGATGATGATCAAAATATTTACTGGATGCTTGACTATGGCCAAGAGATTGAAGTACCTTATTATAGAAAAACTGCAAAGAATGATTCTTTATCCCTAGAGAAAAATCAAATGTTTGGGGCCAGGACAGTTCTCCTTTAGCAAGAAGGTTCTCCAAAACTAGTCTATAAGAACTGGAACAGGGAAGCAGACTTGGCCCAGTGGTTAGGCCGTCCATCTACCACATGGGAAGTCCACGGTTCAAATCCCGGGCCTCCTTGACTTGTGTGGACTGGCCCATGCGCGGTGCTGATGCACGCAAGGAGTGCTGTGCCACACAGGTTGTCCCCAGGGTAGGGGAGCCCCACAGGCAAGGAGTGCACCCCGTAAGGAGAGCCGCCCAGGGTGAAAGAAAGTGCAGCCTGCCCAAGAATGGCACCACACACACGGACAGCTGACACAGCAAGATGATGCAACAAAAAGAAACACAGGTTCCTGGTGCCGCTGATAACGATAGAAGCAGTCACAGAAGAACACACATCGAACAACTGGGGCGGCGGGGGGCGGGGAGGGGGGAGAGAGAGAAAAAAAAAAAGAACTGGAACATTTATAAATACAAAGCTTTATTGTCAGGGTGACTAAAGCAACTTAAGTATCTAACTACATAACCTATTTCTTTTCTTTCGCTTCTGATTGGAAATGGGACAACAGGCTTAGGTTGTAATTACCCTTGCCTCTTGGCATTTCCCTCCTCCCCAGCAGTGCCTTACCAAGTGAAGTACAGAATACATTTATTTTCAGGAGCTCCCAAGGATAATATTAGGACCAATAAGGCAGACAAATTGAAGATCTTGCCTTGTGAGAAAGTTAATTCCTTATTACTAGAAGCACTAAGATAACTATCTGTTGAGAGCCTGTAGATGGGGTTCTTTCAATGGAAGAGCAGAGGGAAGAGAAGGGTGAATAAGCAAATTATGCATGTCTTTTTCTATGGCCGATTCTACACATCTGAGAGAAACCCAGCATTAGAGTGCATTTTTAGTGTGTGCCCAGCATTCCTAAATCAATGTATAGTTAGGGTATTATTCAAGATGACAATTATAGTGGTGTTTTACAGATTTGGGACAAGATGTTTGTAGATTCTTGTCCCAAAATGAGTCCCAAAAAAGCAGACAGGAGGGAAAATGATAACTGCTTCCTAGGCAGCACATCTTACAACAGTTTTCTATAGCTAAAATCTCAATTAATTATATACCATACCAAATGCCTTTATGATAATCACTCTGCATCAAGATGTTCTTATCCCTTCTCCCCATCCATCCCCTTCCCAGCCATTATCAAAATCCAGCTTCCTCTTTTCAAAGGAATTCTGGGCCTGTTGGGTAGACAGTAACTGAAATAGAACTTTGTGTTGAAAAGTAGGAAAAAATACACGTGGGAAGGTAAGATTAAAGCCAGATACAGGGCCTTGAAAGTTAGACAGAGTTTGGACTTTAAAAAGATGAAAAAGAGAACCACTGTAATGCTTTTAAAGTCAAGGACAAAATGAAAATGGTATTTTAGAAAGATTAATTAATTAGCCTGATGGTGATACAAAATCAATGACTGGGTAGAACAAACACGCTTTTATCATATGGACTAATTCTATAAAGTACTTTATGAAATTGCTATTCTTTAGCAATCTGAAAACATTCTTCAATAGTAGTCTTCTTTCTATAAGTAGCAATTTAAAAAATTCAACAGGAACTAAAAGAACTATAAAAGAAAACCTATCAACTAACATTAAATTTTGCTTAAGCAAACTGGGAAAGTTTGGGCAAAAATAAAATAAAAAAAACTTTGAGGAAGTAATAACATTTTGGGGGGAAATGTTTTGTCCAAGGAGGAAAAAAACAACTAAAACTGCCAGGATCAACTGCTTTATTTTTAAAGTCTTAAATACTGTTCTTGGGGTAATATTTAGTGTCAACTTATTTCATGTCAGAATAAGATGCAAGCAGATTTAGAAAGGTACTTACTGTGCTGCCCCTTCCCTGAGAAGATTGTCATTATTAAGTAGTAGCCGGACATCTGAGGAGGAAAAAATGATGATAAAACGTTTAGGAGATGGCTAATTTAGCAGATTTCTAGATTTTTTTTGGTAAATCAGGCTTTGCACAATTAGTCTTCAAATATACTGTATGAATAGAAATTTTTAAAATGCAAATGAACACATGCTAATTTCATAAACTTCATAGATTTTTTTCATACAATTATTTGTGCTATAATAATCCAACAATAAATTCTCAAGGAATGTCATAGCAAATGAAAACATATGTTACAGTTAGGGCTTTTAATTTTCTATCTAAAGAATCCTTTAAAATAGCCTAAATTAAGAACTGCAGTTTGTTCTACAACATTAGACCAAGAAAGGTGGCAGTGAAACTAATGAACCCATTTTTCTTTGGAGAATCTGATGTGGTAGCCTACAACCTTTTTTGAAAAAAGTCTATAGTCTTTTTTTTGGTTTTTTTTTTTTTAAGTGTAAAGAGTCTAATCACTTTTCTTTTGGAAAAAGAGGATCCTTGTTACTGAGAAACTACCAAGCATTAACTCTAAGAGCTCTGTAAGGCTATTGACAAGCCAAAGGCCTTTGATAGAACTTCTAACAGATGATCCTGGAAGTAGCAAATGTCTAATATGCCAATAGAATCCATCTCACATGTCACAAGCAAGCAGCTTGCCAATTCCTAATCTAATCTTTGGTATCATTTATTCTCATGATATTCCTGTAAAAATACAACCAGCTGCCAGAAATAAAACAAGGGACTTCTAACTACAGAGGATGGTAATTTTGTTAAGCTTATCAGTTGGATAAAGTTCAAGTTTAAGAATTTTTTAAACCACAATTGTTGAAAATTTATTTTTGGTAAACATGGAAGAAAGACTGAAGAAATGCTGTACTTGTTTATCTTGCTGTTAGTTCCCACAAGCCACAAGCAATTCCATAAGGAATGCCTCAATTTACATCTACGGTATTAGCCTATTTATTCCTTAAAATTTTTGTGTTTCTCCTTGATTACATTTTCTATGCATCATTAAATTTCCCACTGAAAGTTTTGATTGTTCTATTATATGTGGGACTTTGGTCCAGGAACAGATGAATATCACCCATCTTCTAATATAAAACTAGAATTCAAAATAAATGTTTGTTAAACTAAACAAAGATGCACAAAGACTACGATTTTTAATTACAGGGAAATTTAAGATGATATAATCTGATAATTTTAAGTGAGATAACAATGATTTATTTAATTGCTAAATTTAAGAGGCTTCATCAGTATTTTTCACCTTATAAGTTTTGTTGAGATAGTGAATAGTATGTAGGCTGTAGATGTAAGTGGTTCCCAAACTGGCCGTGATTCAGAATCATCTGGAAGAACTTGATAAAACAGATTACTTAGCTACACCCCAAGCCTAATGTATGAGAATCTTGATGGGATAATAACACTGAAATCTATATATTTAACAAACTTTCTAGTTTATTATGATGCCGTCAGTTCACCCAAAATGACCCTAGAGAATCTTATATTATGGCACTGCCTGAATGTGTAAGCACTGAAGAAATTTAAACTGATTTATAATAAATATATACCTATGAAAACAACTTTTTTTCTGTTAAAATTTATTGATAATAAACTACCTTAAATCTTCTCTCATATACGACAGGTATTCTAATATGTGGGTTAAAAGCATGTTTTTGACTCAGATCTGGGTTTGAATCCCAGCTCTGCCATTATCAGATATATGTCCTTGAACAAATTATTTTAACCTCACTGAACTTCATTTCCTTAGCTATAGATTTAATTTGTTGTAGAGTAAAAGAGATTGCAAGCTCTCAATAAATGAAACTAATTAAGGAAGGCTTGATAACAAAATACAAATCTTTACTCACCATTAAACACTTCATTAAATTCCCCTGGGGGTGCATGAGTGATGAATTTAGCAGCTATGCGCACCTAAAGGGAAATAAAATTCATAGTAAGGGAATTTTGAAGAGTAAATGAACAGATCACAAAATTTTCATCACATTCCTTGAAATAAAATTTCCTATTTAAACCTATACTGTTCAGGAATCCTTCATTTTCTTTTCACAAAACACCTCAGAGCTGTTATGATTAATATAAGTTTATTCTGATTTTGGGATTATGTGTCACTGCAATAATTTTGAGTTTTTCTTTAAAAAGTGGACTTTTTAAAAAACTTTTAAAAAGTTTCTGGTCACAATATAGCACATTCACAAAAAAGAGAAAGCTATGTTCCTATCCCACTTATGAATACTGAAAACAAAACACCTAAATAAAACATTAGCAAGTTAAGTAGTATACAAATAACAAATACTGTTTATCCCAATGGAAGGGATGGTTCAATACTAATAAATTAATGGAATTTACAAATTAAAGGAAGAACGAAAGGACCCAAAATAATAAAATTCAATAACCATTCCAATATCACAAAACTACTCATTTTTTGGAAAAATATTAAAGGATAGAAAAACCTTCTTTAACCTGATAACGGTTATCTACCAGAGTTCCACAGCAAACTTACTGATAATGAAACACAAGCAGTATCTTCAATTGTAAAAGTAAGACAAAGGTGACTTCTATCACCTCTATTACAATATTGTACTAGTGGTCCTAATGGATGCCATGAAGAAAATGAAGAAAAATATTTATTTTATTAGCCATTCAAACCTCCTGTTTCCCCACTGCCATTCAGTCTTCCTGGATCTCCTATTATAGATGATGGATGCTGAAACTTTAGGCTCTAACTGACATATCCAATATTTTTCTCCTATATTCCATTTTCCCTCCATCATTTTATACTTTGAGGAGAATTCCTCAGCTCCATTTTCCAGTTCATTAATATGCAACTTCAGCTCTTCTCATTGTTATTTAGACAATATTTTGACTGTCTTATTTTTTACTTTCCAAGATTTTTAAAAATAAGATTTATTTACCTTTTTATCCCCACCCCCATCCCCACCCTTGTTGTCTGGCACTTACTGTCTGCTCTGTGTTCATTTGCTGTGTGTTCTTCTGTGTCTGCTTGTCTTCTATTTAGGCGGCACCGGAAACCAATCCTGGCACCTTCTGGAGTGGGAGAGAGCTTGCACCACCTCAGCTCCCTAGTCTGCTGTGTCCCTTACGATCTCTCCTCTCTCTTTTTGTTGCATTATCTTGCTGCACCAGCTTTCCACATGGCCAGCACTCCGTACAGGCCAGCTCACCTTCACCGGGAGGGCTCAGGAATTGAACCCTGGACCTCTTTATATGGTAGACAGGAGCCCAATCACTTGAGCTACATCCACTTCCCTCCAATATTTCTGATTATTTCTTTTCTGTGTGTGTCCAATAACCTCTTGAATCTCTTTGAGAATATTGACTGTACTTACTTTCCTAAGAAGTTAGATTTAATGTTTGCTGAGTTTAATGTTTCTCTTTCATAATAAAGGTTTCCCACAAATGTTTGGGCACTGATTACCTGGTCCTTTTTGAATTAAATTTATCTTGTCTGTCCTTTTTGCCTGTAGCTTGTCTCTAGTGACTGTGGGGGAGGGAAGGAGTAGAGTTCCTGCTGATTTCTAATGATAAGGATGTGTGAGCAGACTATCCTGTGAGTGAGCCTCATGAGGACCAGAGGATATCTGAGGACTGTTCTGCGTCTCTGGTTCCAGTGCTTATTGAACAAATGCTGTTTCTGTTTAGAGTTAAGCCCAAACAGAGAAGAAGAGAGGAGGCAACTAGTCCTATTAGCTCCAAGAGTGTTTTGTTTTGGCTCCATTCCTTCCTATCATTTAAACTGATACAAGCTCCTCCAAAATGATCCTATTCAATGTGTTTTGGATTATGGTTTCCTCTGATTTTACTTTTCCATTTGAGCTTTTCTGCCTTCTATCAGAATTTCTTAAAAAAAGAAAATTGGTCCACAGATGGCCCTCTCATTTTCTATACTGTTACCAATCTATTCCTCTCTCTACCTTTTTTTTTTTTTGGTCATTTTAAAAGTTTGGCGTAAAAGGTAAAGTAGAAGCATGTGTTCAGCTTCCACAGGAATCAACCCCTTATTTTGCATACAAAAAAAAAAAAGTGGAAAAGAAAGAAGTTACAAACCTCTTTAAAAGAAAAAACTACTTGGAGCATCATTTGCAATACCTATATACAATAAAGATGTTAGTAATGGTAATAAATAGGACTGATCTCAAATAGACCTCTTGGTATGTAACTTAAGAACACTAAGAGAGGGGAGGGAGGGGTAGCATACGAACATAGGAGAGTGTCAGGTGTTGGTCGAGAGTAAAATGCTGAGAAAATCGTATCAAAATATAATTAAGAGGGTTGCCTGTTTAGGATGCTCTGAGGGGATGGTCGGATGCGAGACGGGCTCCTGAGGAATGTCTGAATGCTCATTTTGCCAGAGTGGGTGGTACCATTGGGTAGAGACCCAAGTAATGAGAGTGGAGGTGGACCCACATCCTGGGGAGGACTAATGCCATCAGATAGAGGGAACGGTATCTCTCCAGAGAAAGGGTGGCTCCCAGGGCATTGGGGTAGTTGAGCAAGTTAGGCCCTGAACACTGTTGCAAGTATCTCTGGACGGGGCTCCTCGGGAAATGGAGGTTGGCTGTCGCTGTGGGCACCAAGGGGAGGGGAAAATGGATGTGAAATGTGTGGAACCAAAGTAAATGTGGGGTAAGGGAGGAGTTTCACGAGAGTACACAAGGATGGATATAAAACATGTAATATTACACCATAAACATATAGGGGACGACAGACTAATAAAGTAAACCACAATGTAAAACACAGGATAACTAAAAATTTAGAAAACTGTATATCCTAAAGTATGGAACACAATGTAAGCACGGATGTCACCTTGTTTGAAAGCTATTGTCTCAGAGTCTGTACATCACTTTAAGTAAATATGATATGAATAAGTTGTAAGAATATCGCTGTGGAAGGGAAAAGGTTTAATGGTAGATGTGGGGGAGTACTGTATATTGTATATATGAATTACTGTGGACTAGGGCTCTTGTGAAGAGAAGTTCAATAATTAGGGGGAAAAAAAAAGAAAAAGATAGGATGTAGAATTTTTCCAAGTCAACACGTATTCTGTATCTAACCTTTAAACCCGTCGCTATATGCCATTTTACTAGTAAGGGAACCTGACATTATATTGGGCTTCAATTTTCAGGAAGTTTTGGATCACAGAGTGGTCGAACAATGGCAGCGGAGGAATACTGGTATAGGATACTATCGACAGGTGATATATGGCTGACAGGGAGCTGTACAGGGCATATGTCCAGGGTGCATGGTAATGTTTAGATATACTCATAGTGGCAACAATTAAAAACTACAGCTGGGGGGGTACTGAGTTCCTGGCCGGAGGTGCTCTGTCGTGGTCCCTAGGGGAACAGCGGCAATCCCCCAGGTGCAACGGTAAGGACCAGGAAGGAATGAGGGTCCAACAGGGAGAGCATGATACTAATGACTATGCTTGTGAGCCTATATGCCTGAAATAAGAACAAGGCCTAGAGCAGCACTGTGCCTGGGAATTTCCTGACAGCCTTCATGTTACTCAAATGTGGCCAGTCTCAAAGCCAAACTCAGCATGTAGATGCAGTGCATTCCCCCCAGCATGGGACATGACACCTGGGGATGAGCCTCCCTGGCACCGAGGGATCACTACCAAATACCAGCTGAAGATGGAACTAGAAAATGACCTTTAATTAAAGGTTCAATGCGGATCAGCAGAATATCCCTGTCTACATATAATAACATGACTTTAAAATGTTGTTTGACCTAATGTAAGGGGAAAATGGAAAGCAGAAATGAGTTTATATGGCTACGAGTCTCTAAAAAAGTGTCTGGAGGCTGTCAGAAGGATTGCCCCTGTGCACAGCTGAGCAGAGTCTGGGAGACAGATGGAGTGGATGCAATCCCCAGGTGTTGGTTCCTTTGAGGGCTAAAGAGACCCACGGGTTCTATGGTCATGGCAGACGGGGTTCGCTGCCATGTCAGATGGCCCTTCTTTGGAGCTGGTGTTTCTGTGTGATGGAACTGGACTCAGATGGGATCTCTTTTCATAAGACTTTCATCCTACTTTACTGGAATTGTAGTTGGTGTTGGGGTTTAAGATATATTTAGGGGATTTGAATCTCTGGACTGACAATAGGATAGCCAGGCCCTGAGCGTCAACAGACTCCAGCTCCTACAACTGATTTATTGGACTCACCTCCAATTTATTGGACTCCATCAGCTAAGATGGAGTTGAAGAAGGACAACCACCATACCATGGAGCCTAGAGTGCCTACAACTGAAAGCAGGAGGATTGCATCCAGTATCCATGTGGAATCTGAGCCTCCTCCTGAAATAGAGGTGCAACAGACACAACCAATCCAAGGCCCACAGAGAAAAGGTGGCATTGGAATGGGAAAAGTGGACATGGTGGCTGGTGGATATGGGGAATGGCAGGAAGAGATGAGATGTGGAGCCGCCTTTGGGACTTGGAGTTGCCCTGGATGGTGCTTCAGGGGCAATCACCGGACATTATTGTAAATCCTCCCAGGGCCCACTGGATGGAATGTGGGAGAGTATGGGCCATGATGTGGACCATTGACCATGAGGTGCAGAGATGCCCAGAGATGTACTTACCAAGTGCAATGGATGTGTCATGAGGAAGGGAGTGAGTGTTGCTGGGGGGGGAGTGGTGGGGTTGAATGGGACCTCATGTAATTTTTTTTTTAATGTAATATTTTTACAAAATCAATAAAAAATTAAAAAAAAAAAAAAAGAACACTAAGAGAATAGATGGTGAAAATACTTGATGTGGTAAGTATGAAGATGATTCAACTGATTTGTGACAAAGGCAAACACAGTATCCACCAATAAAGTGAGCCCTTTTTCCAGATAGGAATTCTCTGTTGACTTCATTCCCTTCCAATAATTTTAAGTCCTTGATGACCCCACTGAATTGAGGTTACCAAAGTCAACCCTTTCTTAAGCAGAAAAAAAGACTTTTAAGAGTCTTTTGTAAATAAAACTGGTACTGAGAGAAAATTAGTAAAAACAGAAATACTTCACAACGTTAGCATCCCTAGGTTTATACTATAGAAATTACTGTGAATTAGCTCTTATTCTAAGAAGAATTAAAGAACGGTTGCTCCACGGTCAAACTTATCTTTTAAGTCAAGAATGTCTTGTTTCGAGCAAAATTAAGGGGAAAAAACCTGGGTTCTAATTACTGGCTCTGACTATCCATTAACTAACTTTGTGATTCTAGAAACATTACTTCTCTTTTCCACCCTGAGTTTCCTCATATAATCCAACTCTTCAAAGAGTTAGATTAGAAGACCTGCAAAATTTCTATCAGCTATAAAACCCTATGCAATTTTGAAAGAAGACAGAATGTGCTATGGGGACTATCTGGAAGCAGCGCTCAGGAATCTGTACCAAGTACCTTAAGTGCATAGAATATGAGAACCATACCATGATAGGGTAGATACAGACAACAGATTATTTTTCTGGGATGAAAACTGGTAGACATGAAAAGGAAATACACTATACAGGTACCTATATTAAATGAACAATAACAGTAAAAAGGGGGGTTCTAATCAGGAAGAAATGCTGTTCAACTCATGAAATTATACTACAAGGGATTAACAATTCCAATACAGATTTCCAAATATGGATATTTTTCTGGGCATGTACACTTAATAATTCTGTACTTCTCAACTTTGTTGTTAATCACTTATTTAAAGGAATTGGTGGGAAGCGGACTTGGCCCAATGGATGGGGCGTCTGTCTACCACATGGGACGTCTGCGGTTCAAACCCCGGGCCTCCTTGACCCGTGTAGAGCTGGCCCATGCGCAGTGCTGATGCACCCAGGGAGTGCCCTGCCATGCAGGGGTGCCTGGGTGCCCCCCACCCCCAGCGTAGGGGAGCCCCATGCGCAGGGAGTGCGCCCTGTGGGGAGAGCGGCCCAGCGCGAAAGAAAGTGCAGCCTTCCCAGGAGTGGTGCCGCATACATGGAGAGCTGACACAACAAGATGACTCAGCAAGGGGAAACAAATTCCCCTGCCGCTGACAACAACAGAAGCCGACAGGGAAGAAGTTGCAGCGAATGGACATAGAGAACAGACAACTGGGGGGAGGGGAGTGGAGGGAGGGAAAGGGGAGAGAAATAAATAAGTCTTTAAAATAAATAAATAGAGGAATTCGTAAATCTACTTTGAATAGTAAACCTATCTCTCAAGTTTATTTGTAGCAGATCTGAGTGGGCTAGGGTCTATTCCACTTTCTGTCAAGGTGCATTTCCTAAAATTCTTACAAAATTGTACACTCTTCTCAGTAAAGCAAATTTAAATGTGTGTATTCCAAAAATAAATGTATACCTATTCATACACTACCAAAAACATCTTTCCTGAAAGAAATAAAGTCACAGCCATAGTTTATACACCACTACGTAAATAATGTTAGAATATATAATAAAAGTTACCAAATTGAAAGCTCAAGATACTCATAATTCTGAAGTCATCCCAAAATTTTCAAATTACACAATGTGATGGAATTTTACAAAAACAGTCATTTAATTAATGGATGGTCTGACACTGCATATAAAAAAGTACTCCGAGTGGGTCTATTCAGGGTACAGGCTTTGCATATATGAATTCCTCCTAAACCTCCTAAAACAAATAAACAAAGTAATCACTTATCCATTCAGCAAACATATACTGAGCATCTAAAAACTAACATTTTTACTTATTTACCTCCTATCAGACTAGTGCCTTATGCTCAGAAATATAGGTTGATTAACTTGGTTAAAAAAGGAGATAACGTTGAGAAAAAGAAAACTAAAAGCTTACTTCTATATTCTAGAGAAAAATAAAACAAAAGTCAGAGGTAGGAACATCAAGTAATATTTGACCTCAGATTCAAGTGCTACAGTGTTACAGTTCAAGTGCTGAAAAACTTAGTGATCTCAATAGATCAGAGAATATAGAGAACTTTGTTCAAGGTCATATACTGAGAAAGGGGGGAACTAGAACTAAGATATTCAACTATCATTAGTCTGTGCATTGAAACACCCTCCTTGAAAATTGTGCCTCTTTCTCTCCCCATCGTTACCTGTCTAAATCGTTCCATCTTTTAAGGTTAGGTCCTTTTGTTTCTCTCCAAGAATCTCCTAATGTTAAGAATCCTCTGTACTCTTACCATACTTTGTTTGAACATTTATTATAGCACCTAATATATAACTGCTGATGATAATTAGCTCTACAGATGCCATTCTGTTCCAAAAGACTCAAGTTTTTAGGTGGCAAACTACCTTGTTTGCCCAATAAAGTAAATGGCACAAAGAAGGCAATTAGTAAATGTTAGAAAGAAATCTTCTGGAAGAAAATAAGGCTCACCCAATTGTAAAGAAAAGAATTTATTCTCAGTTTTGCAAGAAGGGGCGCACAACCAGAAAACGTGGCTGGCGCCCTGAACAAAGAAAAATGACACAATTTATACCCCTAAGCCTAGCACGCAAGCCCTTCCTGTTTCTCCATAGATTGGATACTTCAGAAGTTACTGCCTATCTGAGAAGATCTAACTTTCCTGCGCAAAAGTTTGTGATTAACTGCTTCCCCCATCACATTCCAACCATTTTAGTTTTTACCTGCTCCCCTTTGCCAAATAAGGAATGAAATTTAGTGCTGAACTGGTATTGACTTAGCTCTTTCTTGGGCATCTTTTTTACTGCCTACAGGACTGGCTTAAGCTGGTTTCCTTTGTTCCTGCTCAACTTGGGAGTGGGAGACTGAGGCAGTAGGCTGCCAGGTTACATTAATCAATATTTTCTTCCTGTATGTGAAAACTAAACTAATCTTCATTTCTTACAGTAAATGAGAACAAAAATCTCATTTTAAAAATTAATATGCGATACTTTGGCAGAATGGAAAGAGACAGGTTTTGGAGTTGGACACACGTGCATCTTTTGAATTTCACCTGCTTTTCATCTCTTTGAACCTCAGCCTCTCCCTAAAGTGGGACAATATCTACTCCTTAGAATTGTTTTAAAGATTAAATGAATTGATAATATAGGTCAAATTTTCAATGAAATATACTTAAAATATAACAGGAGACTCTCAAATAAGTGTCAGTTATCTTAACTGGTTGCTTTGATTTATTAAATTGAGCAAACCCTTTAAGTTACTGAGAAAACTCAAATTCTTTGGGTCTTAGTTACCCTAAGTCTCCATCATCACCACCACCATAACCTTCATCAGTAACTACACAGTAACAACTTTTTTACTGACCAAAAAAAGGTGAGTTTTCCAAAGTATGTCTGCACTGACATCCCTTCAAAGCTTTATAACATACATAACAAACTTTTCAGTTTACTTTGAAAAAAAAAAAGTTTACTTGTGTTTTCAACTAGGAAACAAGTCAAAGAAAAATAGTAGTGAATTGTGCCTTATATTTTTCTTACTTTTATTTCACCCCATTCCAAAAGTATTCGAGAATAAATAGTTGCACCTCTTCCCCTCCAGAAAGAGATATGCCTTATTCTTATCCTGATCGGGAAGTTTTATTTGCATAGAATTCAATGCTGGGAGTGTTTCCCATTCAAGGACATTTAGGACATTTGGCAAGAACTAAGGAAGGTAGGTTTAAAAATACAAAAACAAAACCACTATACTGCTCAATTTGGGTCATATTTTCCTCCTGGACTAAGGCTTTCAGTATAAATAAATAAAAAAATTTTTTAAAGCTCAAACTAGCTCTAGAATTCCAAATTTCCTTTAACAGATAAATAAACAAAATTCCTGCTAGCTGAGCATCCTTAGAAGCTAGTGAGCATTTAATTTTGGTCACAATTCAAGAAAAATATGTATCCTTAATGATCGGTAGAACCATATGGAATAATGGTTTCACTAAACAAAACTTAGTGTTATTATTATGTGTGTGTCTTTTTCCCCAAACAAGCTACCTAGTTTAGACCTGAAGACACTATAAAAGATACAAAATGTACTTAGAAATTTTATTTTGTATATAGTTTTTTGTTTTCTTTGCCGTACCAGGGTGTGAACCTTCTTATTCGGGAAGCCAGCACTCAAACACTGAGCCACATATGCGCCCCTGAGTTGGTTTTTTCATTTGTTTGGCTTGTTGTTTGGGGCATGGGGAACCAAACCCGGGACCTCCCATGTGGGAAGCAGGCGTTCAACTGCTTGAGTCACATCTACTCGCTGTACACATTTTGATTTATCATTATTTGCAAGGGCTAAGGCTTGAAAAGCACAAAGACATCTTAAATTATAAATGTTGTAAGGAAGAGATGGTGACATTTCCATCCTCTTTTAATTTACAACGTCTCTATGCACTAAATTAGAAGGAAATTCTTCCTTAGTTCTAGTTCAGGACTCTCCTAATATGATATCCACAATGTTGTTGATAAGAGTTCCAAGTATTTATCTTAAGTGCTCATTTAGAGCTTAAGTAATCAACTGTTAAACAACGAAGAGGGAAACGGACTTTGGCCCAGTAGTTAGGGCGTCCTCTACCACAATTGGAGGCCCAAGTGGTTCAATCCCCGGGCCTCCTTGACCCGTGTGGAGCTGGCCCATGCGCAGTGCTGATGCGCGCAAGGAGTGCCCTGCCACACAGGCCACACAGGGGTGTCCCCGCGTAGGGGAGCCCCACACGCAAGGAGTGCACCCATAAGGAGGAGAGCCACCCAGCGCGAAGGAGGGAACAGCCTGCCGAGGAATGGCGCCGCCCACACTTCCCGTGCCGCTGACAACAGAAGCGGACAAAGAAACAAGACGCAGCAAAAAGACACAGAGAACAGACAACTGGGGGAGGGGAGGGGAATTAAATAAATAAAAAATATAAAAAATCTTAAAAAAACGAAGAAAATTTTAAAGTATTGGTTCAATTTCAGTAAAGAGTAATAAAGTCTTACACTAAACACAAAATAGCATATATATACGGAGGATAAAGACCATATTTGGCTTAATTAGATCTGCCTAAATGTCTAGTTCAAGAACTGCTAAGTAGAAAGTCTGAGTATGTTCTAATAAGTCAGAAAAAAGATAAAAATTAAAAGACTGCTTAAGAGTTTAAGGTGTTAAAATATACCCCCACGATAACCCACTTTCTTGCAGGTCATTTGACAGACAGGTAAAGTATTCCGAGTGGCCAGATATAATGAATATTATTTTGGAAGCAAGGTTAGAAATGAGGGGAAAAACTACACCAAATACCTTGAGAGTCAGGAGCAAAAGTGCAAATGCAAATGCCAACTAGAAAAGAGGAGAGTCAGGCATGAGAACCATGCTTGATGGAAGCAGGACTAGTGGAAGTAGGTAAGGAGTTTTTCTGCCTTTAAGATCTGGTGCCTATATGCGCTGTTGTGGCATTCTAACTTGAAGGTTTATCTTTTCACCAATTGGGGTTTTTCTTCAAAATCACTGAGAATCAGACCTGGTTTCACTTGCCAACTTCATCACTTAATTGCCTGAGTCTTAATTTCTTCATTTGTGAGTATAATATCCACTCATATCTACAACTGTTTTAAGAATCCAGTGAGGTAACATGGACCGACATAGCGTATACTTATTTTTCCCCTAAGCAAATGCCTAGATGTCACTACATTTGAGTAATGTGTCTTCTTTAAAAGTTCAGATTTTTGTATTTAGCAAGTCATTCATTCACTCAAAAAACAAAAAACACAACAACAAAAGAAAAACAAACACAATTTTTTAGATCCCAGGCACACTAAGCTGGTTACTGAAGATTAAGACAAAAAGAATGGTGAAAGAAGTCAGTTAACAATGTGTGAAGTGATAGAAGGACACAGAACATTATGTAATGGAATTATTGTATACTGTTATTTACCTAAGCTAAATTTCTCTATTGAATAGTATCAATTCTTATAATATCCTTAGTATTACACTATGCATACACAAGCATGCTAAATATACACAATAAGACTAGAAAGCATATAGTATACAACTTAAAGACTAGAATCATGAAAGACATTCTTTGCTTTCTTGGTGATCTCTTCTATCATTAACATGGGAATTACTACTGCCAGAATTCTGGTTATATCCCTAGTTGTTGAGGATAGTCTCTTCTTGAGTTTCAACTTTCTATAAACTTGAGACAGAGTTCAGGGAGTTAATTAACAGGCTTTTTTTTTTTTTTTTTTAAGGCCTTGTTTTAGATACTGGGATTCAATCCCAGAGCTGCTGGCAGCTAACCTGTCAACATAAGGAGCCTGAGAGCAGTTCTAATACAAAGGAAAGCAGAGCTGAGGGATGGAGAAAATGAGACTGAATTCAGAGGTTATCATTTAAACCCTGGATCCAATCATGCCTGAAGGCTGTGTAAATGCCTGTATTTTTATTATAAGATCCAATAAAGTCCCTTTTGCCTTGAGTCAGTGATTCTGAATCTTGGCTACCCATTAAAATTACCTGGGGAGGTTTAAAAAATACTGATGCTTGGGTTCTACCCCCAGAGTCTGAGGTAATAGATCTGCATGGAATAGGGCTTGAACATTAGGATTATTAAAAGCTTCCTCAAAAAGATTCTAATATACTGCCAAGGTTGAGAATCACTACCTCAAGCTAATATAAAATGCAAATCAGTGTTGGCAGATACAAAGAACATAAAGACAAACATAGAATCAAGCACCTTGGCTTTTCAATCATTGTATACATTATTACCATTGCTAGCACAACACCTTCTACAAACAAAAGTTAATAGCCTCAGTAAAGATGTGTCAATCACTTAAAAATAAATATAATTCAAAACAGCAAAAGTGCCAAATCAGTAGTACAGGTAATATATGACACAGAACTTAAGAGGAAGGAGATGAATATGAGCTGGATTTGTAAAAGACAACTATCAAGAAGAGGGAGGTAGGATCTAAGATGGACTCCGAAAAGTGTTTTCATACTGGGGGTGGGGAGGGAGAGGAGGGTATTACAAATGAGAACAATGAGAAAAAAAGAAAAAAGGTGAGGAGAAAAACAGACTTTTCTAAGTAGGATGAGTTTGGTACGAACAGAGAGTTAATTTGGAGATAATAAAAGAAAAAGTAGGATAAAACGAGTCCACTGCAGTAGTTTTGCTATCTTGCTATCAAGTCTGGTTTTATTCTGTAAGTATAAATACCATTATTTATGGTAAAGGGAAGGAAACCGGAAATTAGTTCAACAACGTAGGCACTGATTCCATCAATCATGCCTACATAATTAAACCCCAATTAAAGCTCTTGGCATTGAAGCTCAGATTACTTCCATGATTGAGAAGACACTGTGCACAGAGTGATGTATTTTGAATCTACATGGAGAGGCCAGGGAAGTTCACATGTGAGACCATCTCAGACCTCACCCTATGTGTCTTTTCTTTTAGCTTCTCCATTTGTACTTCTTTTGTGATAATAAAACTATAATCGTTAAGAACAGCTCTTTCAGTGATTTCCGAGGCATTGCAGTGAATTATCAAAGTCTAGGTGGTGGTGGGAATCCCCAAATTTGTAGCCGATTGTTCAGAAATATAGGTAGCCTGGTCGCCCAAAATGTAGCTGGTGTCTGAAGGGCAATCTTGTAAAGAAGTGCCCTTAACCTATGGCATGTGGCCAACTCTGGATAGATAAGGAGTCAGAATTAATTGCACTGTAGCTGGAAATGAAGTTTTTGTAGTTTCTAGAAACATGGATGAAACTTGAAGGCATCCTATTGAGATAAGTCAGACTCAGAAGGACAAATATTATACAATTTCACTTATGTTAAGTATCTAGAAAAACAAATTCACAGAGTCAGAAAGTAAATAAAGGGAAACGGACTTTGGCCCAGTGGTTAGGGCGTCCGTCTACCATATGGGAGGTCCGCGGTTCAAACCCCGGGCCGCCTTGACCCGTGTGGAGCTGGCCATGCGCAGTGCTGATGCGCGCAAGGAGTGCCGTGCCACGCAAGGGTGTCCCCCGCGTGGGGGAGCCCCACGCGCAAGGAGTGCGCCCGTGAGGAAAGCCGCCCAGCGTGAAAAGAAAGAGCAGCCTGCCCAGGAATGGCGCCGCCCACACTTCCCGTGCCGCTGACGACAACAGAAGCGGGTGCCGCTGACGACAACAGAAGCGGACAAAGAAACAAGACGCAGCAAACAGACACCAAGAACAGACAACCAGGGGAGGGGGGGAAATTAAATAAAATAAATAAATCTTAAAAAAAAAAAAAAAAAAAAAAAAAAAAAGTAAATAAAAAGTTTACCAGGAGCTAGGGAAGGATGGTTAAGTATTGCTTAATGGATAGACTTTTTGTTTGAGAGATGAAAAAATTTTGGTAATGGATGGTGGCACAATCTTGTGAATGTAACTGGTATCACTGAATTGTATATATATGTAAGTTGCTAAAAGGGGAAATTCTGTGTTATATGTTATCTCGATAAAAATAATTCCAGCATAAGAAGAAGTCCTTAATAAGACAATGGCAAAAGGAATGTGGACAAGGTTAGAGATATGGTTAGGTGAAAAGTTTGCTCATATTTGCATAGAACAGGAAAAACACAAAAGAAACTGGTAATGTTGGCTACCTCAGGGGACCTGGGTGGCAGAAGAATAGGAGTGGAAGGGACTTTTTAACATGCCCTTTTTTACCATTTTAATTTTAAGCATCTATATACCTAAAATTTTTTAAATTAAATGAAATGGAGGAACAGAATTTAATGAGAGGAAGGAAGAATTTACAGGATTTGAATACTAAATGAGGAGAGAAGGGGCTAAGAGTAAAAAAAGATAATGCCAATGTTCTCAGCCTTTATGACTTTAAAAGAGAATAGTGGTGAAACAAACAGAAATACAGTCTGGCAGGAGGTCCTGATTAAGGGAAGAGAAATAATAGTGGATGGATATTAAAAATCATCTAGTTCAGAAATCCCCAATAGTCAGTATCATGACTAATTCTCCTAAACAGGATTTTTAGTCATGAGTTAATCTGTATAAGAAAATTAAAAAAAATTTTTTTTTATAAGAAAGTTCATGCACTAGAAAAATAAAAGAGCAAACACTATCTGGTCTTATAGTATGTGTGAATGTGTTTTTCTGAATGCTAAAAGAGGATTTACAGCAGATGAAATACTTTCATCTTAATGACTTGACATATATATACGTAGTCATTTTAATATCCATAAAGCTTTACAGCCTTATGGGAATGACTAGGAAAATGCTCCCAGGGAATACAAATGTTTCTAACAATGGCATGGAACTGACAGCAGCAGGTGCTCAGTAGACACAATGAATGCCCAAAGAAGCACGCAGAGTGTGGACACATTCCTGACCACAAAAAAATAATCAGAGTACCAGAAATAAATGGGGAAGGGAAGGTGGATTTTTAGGGAATGATAGAGACAGAGTCGTAGAAACATGAAAATTAATTAAGCTGTGATCTCTTTCATACCATACCAGTAGACTGTCTATACTACGTACCTGGTACTATACTACATACTAGGCAAAGAGACATGCTTTCAGTTCCCAAGGAACTCAGTCTCATTTTGAGGGCAAATGTGGGAAAGTAGACTATGACAGAACCTCCTGGAACATTTTAATGTTTCATCAGAGTTTGAATTAAGTTCGTTGGTTTGATCCTATTCTCCCTGCCTCTCTATTTTAGAAGGAAACTGAGGCCCCAAAATGATTTTCCAAAATCACACAGGTGGCTAGAAGCACAGCAGGGTAAAATTTTCCGATAGGAAGAATCATTCTTTTCTGATAAATTGCAATACCTCATTTATAATTCATTAAACGATGCCTCTATTCTGGTATTTTCACTCATAGTTACATAGAAATTGAGTTTGTATGTGTTTATGCTTTACGTTCTTGCCCAAGGATTTTTAAATTATATGCATATTCAGCAAAGCTAATGGAAAAGAAGTGCTGATGAAAGTATGAAAGCATTAATACTAATCAGTGACTTATTAGAAAGCAGCCAAGTAAATTATCTAGTAATTTACTAGGGAGGTTGATATATGATAAAGGAAATCCAGTTTCAAAGTACAAATATTTTTCATGAGACATAGCAGAGCCCTCAAATCCTTGCATCTATTTATAATATCTTCTACATCTCTCCTAAAATAATTTTGATAAACTCCACTTCTTAAAAAAGAATTCCTTAAAGACAGTATCACTGTTTAAACTTGAGGCATCTAGATCCACTTCTAAGTATAATATTTTTGAAGTTATACACAAATATCCTACCAGTTAGGCTGAGGGAAAAATAAATATACCAGTAACACTTTTTTTCAGCCTTAAAATTCTTTTTGCATTTATGTTTTAAAAATGCTGAATCATGAAATAAAGGAAACAGAAAATGCAAAGAATCCAAACAGGTAGTTCATCTCATATTTCAAGCTCCCTAATTATGGGATCTGGTCACATAGGTCTTAAACATTTGGAACTAGGTAAGAGAAGAGTCTAGCTCATTCTCAGAAACTGTAAACTCGAGGATAAGGCGAAAAGCATTTATTTCTGCAAGCTACCACACTTTCAACTTCCTGGTTCATTTAGACAGCTCATCATGACCATTTCAGGTAATAAGGCAGAAGTTAAAAAACCCAACTTCCTCTTTATAAAGTCATAAAAACTTCAGCAGTTAGTTAAGAGAACGGTGGATTTTATTGCTTTTACAGAAATACTTGCAAGGAAATCAGAGACCATTACCAACAAATGCACCTCAGGGTTTACTGCTTTCAGCAAAATGTAATAGAAACAAGAAACAGTATTAAAATATATTTGGCATCATGATATCCATGCCTTTAAAAACCCCAAATCAAATGCAGCTGAGGTCTTAGTTAAAAAGAGTTAAAGAAAACACAAAAATCAAAACCCATATGAATATGCCAAGTACCACTGACTGTACACTTTGGATGCATTTTATGCTTTACTAATATGTGTCAATAAAACTGATTTATTTTTTAAAAAATTAAAAAGAGAAAAAGATGAAACTTTAGATTACCAAAACAATACAAACTAAGGCTCAAAATACCTTAATAAAAATCAGTTTTTAATAGTGCCTTAGCTGGGAAAGTCAAATACGACAAAAATTTCATGTAAGGGTTATTGTGTATGAATGCTAAACGTACTTTCTCAATTGTTGAATTCAGTTGTAAAGAATCAGAGACCTGGAGGATAAAGGGGCAAGGTAGGTAATGAAGCTGGAGGAGATCTAACTGAACTATTCTAACAAGTCAAAACCCTTTCTTTTGACTTACAGATTCAAAATAGATAATGGATCTTATTCTACCTGGAATAAAATTTAACAATTTCAAATAACTTCATTTCGATTTGCTTTTTGAGATTTTTACTATATCAGCTATTTTTAATTATCCACACTAATGAAGACATCGTTAATCTAAAAAGTATTTAACTAATATAAAATTCATCAACTTTTTCTGACAGTCAAATTACCTAATTAAGATTTGCTTGTTATGTCATTAAAATAACCAACAAAAAAGTATACTGGGAAATAAGAGACTGGTCAAGACCTGTTTAAAAAGGAGACTACTAATGTTACTATCAGTATCTAAAGACACTTTAATTTGCACCATGAAATACATATTTAAAGATAGAAGAAAAAAATAATAAAATTTAAAAAGAATGCACATTTATTTTCCCAAATTTAATTAAAAAGGAATTCTAACCTAGATTCAAAAACAAAAACCTAGCAACACTGGTAACCAAAATCTATCATTTGGGCATAATAAACCTCAAATTATCTAAATTCTTAGGGAAATTTTGTTGGAACCAAATTTTTGCTCAAATAAGTGGACCATTAGGCTAACAGAAATTTTGTTAGTCCATGATTTTCACTGTAATTCAATTTTATATTAATCATAACTACTTGTTTTAGAATTAACATTTGATTAGTTTCTCTCCAGCATAAATCCATGATTCCCTTTTTTCCAAATTTTATTCAACATAAGAATCAATTTCCAAATATGAGAAAATTAATGCTAAAATGTTCAATGGCTTTTTAGTGTTTAGCATATTCTTCAGCAATTAACAATGGCATGCCATATGTGGGTATTTTGTTTTGTATGCAGGACTCCTAGATCAATACAGTACACGCACCCTATCTCAGTCTCTTGAATTAAAAAAAGAAAGAGCCTAGACACATTTACAGAGCATTTAAGGGTGCACATTTTGTAAGAGCTGCTGTGGGAAACAAAAGACGTGATTCTTGTCCTTACTTGTGCAAAACTCTAACGAGTTATCTAATGAGTTAAGTCTAATTTCTACAGGCCCTTAAACCACGTATCTACCGAAAAGCCTGGCGAATTGTCAAGAAAGTTATGCAATTGTCAGAAAAAGTTATTCCACCTAATTAAGGTATTTTGTATTTAACACTTAAAAAGAAGAAATATAATAATTACACACTGATTAATTTAACTATAATCACCACAGCGGAGCATCAGATAAAGAAGGCAGGATGCTTTGTTCAAATTTCAATGGGATAATATGAGGTCTATGTGCTATTGTAAAATTTTTCTGAGCTTTAAAAAACAAACAAACAAACAAAAACTACCGGCTAGTCTTGATTTAACAAGAATGTCCGAAACCGAAAATTATTTTTCAAAAATTATCTTTAAGAGCGCGTAAGACATACATGTTACTAAAAGAATAAGTACAGGGAAAATAGGTGTTCAGATTCTGAAGCAAATGCATTAAGGCTTCAACATTTACTACAACGAATTAGTTAAGCCGACGGTATCTGAAAAAAAGGTGGGTATATATTAAGGCGGGCAACACACGGGACCCTCTCCCAGTAGAAGAGTCGTGACAGCAAAATCACTTCCTGAGGAAGGAGGAGCAAAAGGGAAGTTAAGAGGCCACCCCGACCAGGAAGTTACTCGCCCTAAATTAGTCCCAATCATATCTAAAAATAGGGGGATGGGACGAACCCCGGCAGCAAAAGGCGGTAAAGGAACTGCTTCTTGTCACTTCGCGACATCACCTTTGCCCCCTCCCATAATTACAGACCAAGTGTCCAGGTCATGATTCAATAGGAGAAAGTCTCTACCCACGCAGGAAGGCCACTGGGCTGGGCCTCAGGCCCGGGAGGAAAAGGAAAGAGTTGTGGCATGGGGAGCTAGAGCCACCGTGAGGCAGAGCGAAACCTCTAGAGAAGGAAGCGTCCCAACTGCGGAGAGCTTAAGCCTGCACCGGCCGAGACGCTTCTTTTCCCTGAGGACACTGTCAGGGTTCTCAGCGCAGCAGACTCGGGCCTCTGTTCCCTGGCAGGAAAGGAGATAAGACAGAGCGAGCGACAGAGAGTGAAAGAGAGCCCCCTTACCTTCTCCTCATCCGACACCCGATCCTCGAAGTCGGCCATCTTGGGCTGCTCTGGCCCAGCCCGTCTACCCGCGCTAGGCAGGCCGGGAAGGAAGCCGAGTGATGGAATTACCGCGGGGGCAGCCCGAAGGACCCGCCCCAGAACGCCCACGGAGGGCCGCCATGTCAATTACTGGCGGAGGTAGCGGCTCTGCGTGCCGGTACACCCGGAAGTCGTCTCCGCCTTAAGTGACTTTAGGTTGATTATCTGAGTTACAGTCCTTTCCTCATTCATTTCTTTTTCTGTTTTGGAGGTACCGGGGCCGGGGACTTAACCCTGGACCTCCGATGTGAGAAGCCGGGGCTCAACTACTGAGCCACATCGGCTCCCTCATTCGTTTCTTGGACGCTGCAGGCGTGTTTCGACTGCTTTTGGCGCAGGAGCTCTAAATTGCGTCCGACCAAATAGCAGTTGCTACTCATATAAGATTTCCAGCCACCAATGATCTCCGTGGCAGCCTGGTCCAAAGCATTAAACGCTATTCGGCTCCTGGAATGATCGATGGGTTTTCCAACCCCAGGAATGGGGTGAAAGATGACTCTCACCTCTTATGTAAGCAAAAACACCACTCCGGCTCACAGCTCAGTGCAGTTCCTTCAGAACAGGTGCCGATATCCGCCCCTTCCCCAGTCCTCGAAGGAATATGTAGTCTCAGTCTGGGGACATTCATCAGCACGGGCCAAATCTTCGGTTCCCGCTCTCAGGATTCGGCCTTCAAATAGGCCAATTTCAGGTCCTCCACTATCCCAGGATTCCCGAGTACGGGTTTCCTGCCCTTCTCCCCCTCCCAGCGCCCGGAGCCTGCGGAAACGGCAAGATGGCGGACGTCGACGGCTTGGGCGAAGCAGCTAGTGCTGCGGCATCTTCCTCTGCACCTGCTCCAGGCCTGAGCTCGCCGCTGGGCTGGAAGGAGCGGCTGCGGGCCGGGTTGGCGGGAACTGGGGCCTCGCTGTGGTTCGTGGTGGGGTTGGGGCTGCTTTACGCTCTGAGGGTCCCGCTGAGGCTGTGTGAGAACTTGGCAGCGGGTGAGAGGCCCAGACCTCCCCAGGGACGGGTAGGGGTCCAGGAGAGGTGCCGGGGGCAAGGGCCAAAGGGCAGAGATTCTCTGTAGACACTGGAGGGCTTTGGAGAATGAGGTGGGTGATGCCTGGCAAGCGCGTTCTTTTTCTCTTGGGCCGCAACCCTGCAGCTGATTGTCAAACGGGAACTGCAGCTACTGGCTCCTCCCTGGAGTTTTGCGGATCCGCCCTCTCTCTCCCGTCCTCGTTTACCGGACGGAAAAAACCACCTGACGGGCTGTAAGCTTCAGGTGGTAAGACCGAAGAGAGCACTCTTAGGCTTGCATACAGAATTCCTATTCCGCCATTGGTAGACCCCATTCAAAATCATTCCTTTGAGTCTCCTGACACCCAGCTAAAAGAACCCACGCCCCCAAATCAATGATGAACAAAGATTTCAAAGAACTCACACCCAGAGCGCAAAAATCTCAAAATGCCGTGATCTTCTAGTCAACTATTTTCGTGTTTTAAAATAGATCTGCCAAAAAATCGTTTTCGTGATATTTATGTCTTATTCTTTGTTGTAGGCTTTATCTTAAACAGTAAAACAGAATAGTGCAGGAAGTAAGGAGAGTCGCATACAGCAGTTCATTAGTTCATGCAAAATTTGTAGACCACTTGGTATGTAGTTTAGGCTGAAGATACAGACACGTAAGAAGGGATAATCCCTGTGGATTCTGCAGATAATTGTCCTCTGACTTTAGCCAGGATAAAGTAGGTGTGGCCTTTGGCCTGTTACCATGTCTTGACAATATTTCACTCAAGCTCTGAGCAGCAACCCAGAACAATGTGCATGTATTTCTGTTATGTGATGTCTTTGCTTATCAGTGCAGTGGTTTATCCCGTTTTCTATTCTATGAGATCACATGAAAGAGGTGTTATGAATTATTCTTGTACTTTTTAGGAGCAAGATAATATGTAAATTCAGATATAAGTAACATTAAAACTAGCTAAATTGACCTTAGATTATTTGAAAGAGCTAACTGGTTGTTCTCTGTAACAGGTGAATGAAATGCTTAATGACAGTTTGTATGCTCAGTGAAATGCTATTTTTCTACATGTTAACTAGATATACCATATAAAAGATGAGAATATTTGGCTATTAGAGATTTTTATTATTTATGAGACAGTTATTCTATGTGAAGAATCTGATTTAGGATTTCACAGCAAGTCGGGCAGAGAGCTCTCAGTTTGTTGCTTTTCTCTTTGAACTATTTTGCCTCTAACATATCAAGTACATGACACTTTCTTCCCCCCTCACTAAGTCAGAATTCTATCATTCTAATTTGAAACACTGGTCTGTCTCTCACCAAAATAAGGAGTAGTTTTAAACCTCCATTGTAAAAGGAGGTTTGTTTAGCTTCTTACCTTATAGATTAACACAAACGTCTGTCAAAAATATGACTGCTAAGTTCTTAGTTTTGTTCTCAAAAGCAAGACAAATAATTTCATTTTGATTAGCTGCTTATTTAACAAACAGTGTAAAATTTTGCCCTTCCAAGTGTGAATTCATTTTTAAGATAGGCTATGATAGGAATTTAAATTATCTTTTTTAAAAATTACAACTTTCTTGAATGAATCTCTTGCTAGATATTAATACCACTATGTTCCTCCACTCATAAACACATCTGCATATTTGTAACTATAGTACTTTGAATGTGCATTTTTTTTAAAACCTTTTTTTGTTTTCTTTTGACAGTGACAGTATTTTTAAATTCACTGACGCCCAAATTCTATGTGGCACTTACAGGGACATCATCTCTGATATCAGGACTAATATTTGTAAGTAGTTTCCATGTCCTTCATTCACATTTTGGTATTTCTCTAAATATCAAATCCCTTTATGTGGTTACAGTAATTATAACTGCTTATAGATCACTATTTCCAAAATGTATTCAGCATTTGAAAATTTATTCAAATAAGTTTGGGGAACACTGCGTCTCCCTTTTCACTCTTACAGAGACTGTCAGTATTCATTTCCATATTAAAGACTTGATTGTGTGCAGTAGTGCAAGGGTGGCAAACTGGTGGGTAGCAAAAATAAGTGAAATAGGCAGGGTCTGAGAACTAATCCTTATTTAATTTAAGGGCTGGGTAAATTGGAGAATACAGTCCCCTTCTAAAAGGGCTTAAGCTAATTTTTTCCATGTAGACTTGCTGTCCAATATCCCTAGATCTTCCTATTTTTCAAATGATTTCAAAAGAACTTGGGTACACAGGTTTTTATTTTAAAATCTTCCAGTATTTTTTTTTTTTTTAAAGATTTATTTATTTATTTGATTTCCCCCCCCTCCCCTGGTTGTCTGTTCTTGGTGTCTATTTGCTGCATCTTGTTTCTTTGTCCGCTTCTGTTGTCATCAGCGGACGGGAAGTGTGGGCGGCGCCATTCCTGGGCAGGCTGCTCTTTCTTTTCACGCTGGGCGGCTTTTCCTCACGGGCGCACTCCTTGCGCGTGGGGCTCCCCCACGCGGGGGACACCCTTGCGTGGCACGGCACTCCTTGCGCGCATCAGCGCTGCACATGGCCAGCTCCACACGGGTCAAGGAGGCCCGGGGTTTGAACCGCGGACCTCCCATATGGTAGACGGACGCCCTAACCACTGGGCCAAAGTCCGTTTTCCTCTTCCAGTATTTTAATGTTGACAACATTGAGCAGACTAAAAATTTATCTGCATCTTGAATTCAGCCTTTTGACTGCCAATTATGGTCTCTGGAATATTTAAGAGCAGATTTTGAAGCCAGACTGACCATTACTTACTAGCTGTGTGACTTTGAGCAAGTTAATTAACTTTTTTAAGCCTCAGGTTTTTTTGTTTTTTTTTTAAGATTTATTTTTTATTTATTTCTCTCCCCCGCCCCCCGCCACCCCCCGCAATTGTCTGTTCTCTGTGTCTATCTGCTGCATGTTCTTCTTTGTCCACTTTTGTTGTCAGCGGCACAGGAATCCATTTCTCTTTTTGTTGCGTCAGCTCTCCGTGTGTGCGGCGCCATTCTTGGACAGGGTGCACTTTCTTTGGCACTGGGCGGCTTTCCTTGTGTGTGGGGCTCCCCTACGTGGGGAACACCCCTGCATTGGCACAGCACTCCTTGCGTGCATCAGCACTGCACGTGGGCCAGCTGCACACGGATCAACGAGGCCCAGGGTTTGAACTGTGGACCTCCCATGTGGTAGACAGATGCCCTAACCTCTGGCCAAGTCCGCTTCCCAACCTCAGTTTTCTTATCTGTAAATTGGGGTTAAAATAGTATCCATTTCATAGAATGATGAGGATTAAATAAAGTAATCTGTTTAAAGCTTGTAACATGGTAGCTGGCTCAGAGTGAGCATTCAGTAAATTTTGGCCATTGTTATTTTGAGAAGTCCTACGATAGAGAAATCATTTTAACTTTTTTTAAAGATTTATTTTATTCAATTTATTCCCTACCCCCACCACCCCCCATGCCACCTCACTTGCTGTCTTCTCTCTGTGTCCATTCGCTGTGCATTTTTCTGCGTCTGCTTGTCTTCTTGTCTTTCTCTTTAGGAGGCACCAATCAGGAACCAATCCCAGGATCCCTGAATGTGGGGGAGAGGCATCCAATTCCTTGAGCCAGCTCAGCTCCCTGGTTTACTGCAACTCTCATTGTCTCTCCTCTGTGTCTCTTTTTTTTCTTTATTGTTGTTGTATCATCTTGTTGCATCAGCGTGCAACTCAGGCCAGCTCACCACAGCGTGGCCCAGCTCTCTGTGGCCCAGGCCAGATCTCCACGATGTAGGCCAGCTTGCCTTCACCAGAAGGCCCCGGGAATAGAACCTGGAACCCCCCGTATGGAAGACAGGAGCCCAATTGCTTGAGCCACATCTGCTTCCCTAATTTAACTTTAATTCAGCTTTTCCTTGTCTTATTTGACCAAGACATCATTTTTAATTAAACTTTAAAAATTTTATTTCATAATCCCTATTAATATCACTAATGTAAACTTTGGAAAATACAGCTATAAATAAAAATTTTAAGAAGCAATGTTATGCCAGATGCTTGGCCAATGAATTTTTCTCATCTCTAGGTGGTGCTCTCCAGTTGTAATAGAAATGATGGTATTTGTAGTGGAACTTTTTTTTAAGTTAAAGTGAAAAGCTGGACAAGCAAGGGATTTTATTCTTGACTTAAAAAAAGACATTGCTGAGGAATTTAGGATAAAAACTATTTCTTAATATAAGCCTTAATTTATTGATTTATAAAATCCACTTGTAATGAAGCATATTTTTGTCAATAGCATATAAAAGTCTAAATAAAGAAAATAAAAACTGTCTTTAAACAGCTGATGCATTGGTCTTGGAACCAGAAGTTTTTTAAACTCTCTGAGTCCTGATTTATTCTAAAACCACTTTAAAAATTTATTTTTACTATTTTTAAAACAGGACTTTAAGTGTACAAAAATTAGGAAATTCAAATAACATCTTAAATGTTAAGCTGTTTAATTACCTTTGAAATATTGATGGGGTTTTATTAGGAAAGGTTATTGGGTTTATAGTTTCTTTTACCACCTAGTCTTATCAAACTGACGCACATACACTCATGTATTACATACACATTGAAGTATGTTTGAGGAGCAGTCGGGGACAGTTGGTCAGGGTAGTGATTGAAAACTCTGCAGTCAGATGGACCTGCATAAAAATCCCTGTTCTGCCACTTGCCATTGAGGTGAGCTAATTCTTTCAACTTGGTATGTGTTTCTTCATCTGAAAAATAAGTTGTTATGAGGATTCAATGACATAATGCAAATAAAGGACTTAGCTCAGAGAAAACTTTTAGTAAATATTACCAATTAGTATTTTCATTGTTCCTTTGTGTTAAAAATTTAAGAGCATTCACTAACCTCTAATATCATATTCATTCCTAAAAAACACCTGCCTTTCATATAGTGGAAGTGTCACCTTGTGATTACTGTCTGTGATTTTGAGTCAATGTAAGCGTTGTCATATGAGCAATTTCTCCTTATGTAATTTCCTCACTTTATCCCACTTCTTTGTAAGATATATGGTAGAAGCCAAACTAGGGCCACGTTTTGTGATAACTAACTATTT
The DNA here is from genome assembly GCF_030445035.2 of Dasypus novemcinctus. NCBI lineage: Eukaryota > Metazoa > Chordata > Mammalia > Cingulata > Dasypodidae > Dasypus > Dasypus novemcinctus. The sequence goes on from NC_080681.1 coordinate 10,919,614, forward strand.
CCTAGCTCAATTAGGGTGAGAAAGGAATGAAACCATTCTAGACTGAACATAAAACATTAGTGGCATAGTAAAAGGAAATGCTATACCGTGATTTTCTAGCATGTTACTATAAATATTGTGACATTTAATCAACGCAGTAATTGAGCCATAAGTACAAAATGACAGCATATTTTGGCACCTGATGTAGCATATTCTATTATTTACAAAACAATATTCTAAAGGTTTAAGTGATTTTTTTGTGGTTTGCTCTGTTCATAGTCATAGCAAAATAGTTTAAAAAGATATTATAATCTCTTCGGTAGTGGTGGTATATTTGTTTATTCTTTAAAGTAATGCTCTTGTCCACCACATTTGGCAAGAGAATAGTCTATCACTTGACTTTTAAAGGGAAATGGTCCATAAATAAGAGGAAGAGCGTATTAAAGTAATTTTGCAGTCAAAATACAGAAAACTAGTTACTTAAAATTGTTCAAATGAGTCTAGAATTTTAAACTGAATGTGCTTGATTTATTCATGCAAAAATATTTATGGGAAGCATATTATGTGTCAGGCACTGTTCTAGATATTGAGGATAATTTGACAGAAAGACAAACATAGATTCTTTCTTTATGGAATTTGGTCTAAAAGTTCATTATGGACATTGATTCATTCATTTGACAATTTTTTATTGAGTGCCTACTGGGTGTTGCTTAGGGCTGGAGGTAGGGAATGCACAGCGGAGCAGGGGGTCCCTAGGAGGGTAATAGCTAAAGAGCATGGGTATCTTGTTGAGATGATGAAAATGTTTTAAAAATTGACTGGTGATGGTTGCACATATCTATGAATATACTAAAAACTGTTGAATTTATACGTTAGATGGGTAAGTTGTATGGTATGTGAATTATATGTCAATAAAGCTGTAAAAAATAAGCCAGACAAACAGATTCAATGGAAGTACATAATGCAGCTACCTGTTCTGTGCTGTGGAATCAGGAAAAGTTCCTGAGGAAGTGTCATCTATGCTGAAATTCAAAGGAGTTAGCCTGGCAAAGGGAATTGGGAAGGTTGGAGATGTCCAAATACAAAACAGTCTGCTAAATCAGCACAGAGAGCTTCTTTTGGTCCCTCTTTTTATAACAGTGCTAAACCATGGAAACAGAAAGAGGTGACTATCCTGATTTTTAAATGGTTCAATATGGGAATCAACCTGACCCTTAATCTATGTTAGTAGTACTGCCAAATACTGGTAGAATACTTTATTGTTCAAAAATAACTTTCTTAAAATTCTTGTTAACCATATTTAAGAGATGAGAACATTGAGACTATGAGAGGTTAAGTGACTTGCCCAAGGCTTGCAGCTAATAAATGACTGAATTGGGAATCAAGTATGGGCATTCTGACCCTACTCTAGTGCTTAATCCACCATGCCAGTTTTATCAAAATTGCTTTTCTTTTAATTATGTTTCAGACAGAATACAATGATAATGCAACGTACCAGTTAAATTATTTTTATGTTGAACAGTTCTTACTGTTTTTTTTTTAGTGCTTTATTTACAAATGGATTTCTTCTAGTTTTTCCTAAGCTTGTCTAAATTTCATGATAAAGTACTTTTGCTCAAAATGTGTTATTGGAGAACCTTGTGATTGGCTTAATTTTTTGGAAGGAGAGGGATTGAACAGGAACATCTGTGGAGAAGGTTTTGTTTTAGCTCATGTCATATTTTTAAAATTATTTTTTTAATTAGAGAAGTTGTAGGTTTACAGAAAAATCATGCAGAAAATACAGAGTGCCCAATACCCTACTTACACACACAGTTTTTCCTCTTACTAACATTTTGTGTTACAGTGGTGCTTTTGTTACAATTGATGAAACAACATTATTATAATTATTATATTAACTATAGTCCGTAGTTTACATTAGGGTTCACTGTATTGTTATCAGTTCTATTTTAAGTGAAGAATGTTTTCTGTTTATTGTAGATATTTGAATGGTGGTACTTCCATAAGCACGGCACATCTTTCATTGAGCAAGTGTCTGTAAACCATTTGCGACCACTGATGGGAGGAACAGAGAGCAGCATTTCAGAGCCAAGTTCTTCTTCAAATGACAGAGAAAGTGAAACCAGCAGACAGAATGTATCAGGTGACTATTTATCTAAAGTGTTTTCAGAGCTGTTAATATTGAGTTTAGCTGCAGGAAATAGAAAATCCAAAACAGCAGAGAAAACATTTTTTTCTATTTCATATAAATATAAGTAGTCCATCACTGGTATAGAGAGCTCATTGATGATATATCAGAGACCCTGGCCCCTTCTATATTGTTACCCATCCATCTTCAAATGTACTTTTTTACCTTGTGGCCCAAATGGTTGCTCTGGCTTCAGCTTTCATATGCACATTCCAGTCACTAGGAAGGAGAAAAGATAAGAGAAGGGCCTCACCTCCACAGTAGCCAAGTACACATCCCAGACATTTTACATACTCTTTCTACTTCCTAAAGGTCAGACTTTTGTCAAATGGGCATAGCTAGCTGTAAGGGAGGCTAAGAAATGTAATCATTTTCCTGGTATATATATATATGCCTAATAATCATGGGATCTATTAATGACATAGGGGAGAACAGAGACTATTAGTTATCTCTGCCAAGAGAGCAAAGTAGAAAAAAATGCATTATCTTCTTAATATAGTTACATAGGCATCAAAATTATTCATGTATGGATATTCCATTGTCTTACTAGAATTGTATACCATTCCTCTTTATGTATCGTAATACAAAGTAAAGTTAATATTATTTAATATGATGTACAGTTAGGAAAACAGAATTTTCAAAGCCAAATAGAAATTAATTTTTTGGATTATTGTTTCCTTCATTTGGTATAGATAATCATACAGTAATATTAGTTAATTCCTTACGATTGCAATAATGTCTCAATTATTCAAAAAGCCAAACCAGGAGTGTAATGTTAGTTTAGTAGAAAAATATTACCTGTGTCCAACTGTTGGTTGGCACTTTTCAGGTGTGATCAGGGAAGTCCCTGAGGAAGTACCATTTAAGCTAAGTCCTGAAGCATGAGTGGGTGTTTATCAGGAATAGTGGGGATGGGGTTGGCAGCCAATCAGGAGTGCAGGGAGGAATAATGGTAATTTTCTTTCCCCTTTTTTTTGTCCTTTCTCCCTTTTCATAAAACAATTACAGAGCTCCTAAAAACAAGACATATAAAGATGAATATGACATAGAAACTCAGAATCCAGAATATAAATAATGATAAAAATAATGGGTTATGTTATTGTGTTCCCTACTGTGAGACTGAGTATACCAAAGCATTGTGAATAAAGAGTGCCATAAGATCATTTCAGCTTAACAGAGAATATAAATATATAATAAATGACTGCAAAAGACTGTGGTTAGATGCTTTTGTAGAGTATATTTAAGATACTATGGTGACAAAAAGGAGGGAGTGGTCAGCTATTCTTGGAGGGAGGGTCATAAAATGTTTCATAGAGGCAGTGAAACCAGTTAGAATATGATGGCAATAGTCTAGGAAAGAGGTGTTGAGGGCCTAGATATGGTCATTGGACTTTAATAAAAGTGAGTCAAAGTGTTCTTTTTTCTTCTATATTCTCTCCCTGGGTAACCTGTCTCATTCTGTAATATCATCTACAACAAATATGCTAGGAGAACCAATTTAAATTTTTATCTCCAAGCTCTCTCTCTAAGTTCTAGACCCACATTTATGTTTGCTAGAAATCTCCTCCTATGATGGCCATAATCACCTTGAACTCTGTCAAAAATGAAACTCATCATTTTCTTCCAATAGGCCTTCATACACACTTAAGATTTGTTAATGGTATCTGGTTCCAATGCTAGAAACCCATCATTGTTTCATATTGTTTCTCTTATATTTTCCCTTCCTTCACAGTGATCCCCAAATTGTATTGATTTTCTCAAAAATTGTCTTACTCCATCTTGCCTTCTTTTATTTCAACATTCATTGCCCAAAGCTAGGTCCTTAATGTCTCTTTCTTAGACTATTGCTATCGTATCCTAATTGGTTTCCCTGCTTCTGATAACCCCTTCTTCTAATCTGTCCTTTTTCCTTATTATGTAAAACAGTGGTTCTTAAGCTCTTAGGACTCGGGATTCCTTTACACCATTAAAAATTATTGAGGACCTCAGTGGGCTTTTGTTTATATGAATTATATCCATCAATATTTGCTGTATTAGAAATTAGAGCAGAAATTTTTAAAATAAAAATAAACCCATTGCCTATTAACGTATTATGAAAAATATTATTTTCCAAAACAAAGTAAGTTTAATCAGAAGACTGGCATTGTTTTATATTTGTTTAAATCTCTTTAATGTCTACAAAAGAAAACATTCTCATATCTGCTTCTGCATTCAGTCTGTAGTAATATGTTGTTTTGGTTCAAGTATATGAAGAAAATCTGGTTACATAGATACGTAGTTTGAAAAAAGGGGAGTATTTTAATAGCCTTTATAGAAAATTGTATATATTCTTTTTTGATTTTATACCAAAATTTGATAAGAGGTACTTTCTTACAGCTTAGTTGCAATCTGGAATGTAGAGCCATATCAATGAAATTTTCATCCCGTTACATTAAAAAAAAAAAAAGAAAAACAAACATGGTTGTATCTTGCAGTGTTGTTTGTTTTTTTTTAAAAGATTTATTTTTTATTTATTTCTCTCCTGTTCCCCTCCCCGCACCCAGTTGTCTGCTCTCCATTCGCTGTGTGTTCTTCTGTGTCCGCTTGGATTCTTGTCAGCGGCACTGGGAATCTGTGTCGTTTTGTTGCATCATCTTGCTGCGTCAGCTCTCCATGTGTGCGGCTCCACTCCTGAGCAGGCTGCACTTTTTCTCGCGGGGCGGCTCTCCTTACAGGGCGCACTCCTTGCGCGTAGGGCTCCCCTATGCGGGGGACCTCCCTGCATGGAACGGCACTCCTTGCATGCATCAGCACTGTGCGTGGGCCAGCTCACCACACGGGTCAGGAGGTCCTGGGTTTGCACCCTGGACCTCTCATGTGGTAGGCGGAGGCTCTATCAGTTGAGCCAAACCTGCTTCCCAATCTTGCAGTTTGTATGCATCTTTTATTTATGCATAATTTTATAAAACCATGCATTGGTCATTTGGAAAATACTGGTTCACTGAGTTATGCAGATTTTCTAAATGTTGACATCCTTTATTATATAATATTTAAAAATCACACTTACTAATCACCACCAATCTCAGAAAGTGTTGGGAAGTTACCAGGTTCATGATAACAGATAAAGGTTTTCCAAAAGTCTGATATTCATTTGAAAGCTCAAATTTGATCATTGGGTCAAATACTGTTCTTTTCCTTGAAGCTGACAGACTCACTTGGTTCATTTTTTTTTTCATGTGTTCAAAAATATTTAATGTCACAGAAATTCATATCTTAAATGAAAAAAGCTGAATAGATAGCCATATGTACAGTAGGACACCAATTTTTTTTTTTTTTTTTTTTGAAAAACTCAACCCAGTGATGTCATCAGGATAGTGATGTAAGACATCCCCTGGAAAAACTGCCCTTCAGAATCGGCTAATAAAAAGACAAGCCCCACTTGCTTAAAACTTTGGAGGATGATAGAGACTGGAGAAGGACTCCACAAATGCTGAATCAAAGAAAAAGTATCTTCAAGAACAGGAAGAAAATTTCCACCGCAGATCTGCCAGTCCGTACCCTTCCCCCTCTCTTAGTTCTGCGCAACTTAGAAGTTGCACAGAGGCAGCACAGCCTGGGTCTCTCCAGCTGCAGATGCACACTATAGAGCTCCTCACAGCAGTGGGTTATAACCCCATGCCTATGCAGATACAGGGATGTAAGTCTGCAGAGACCCAGGGCAGAGCAGAAGCCTCTGAGTGTGTGCTGCATACAAAAGCGCCCTCAAGGGAAAAAAGAGACAGAGACCATGGCAGAACTATTAAGAGGCACACACACTCAATCCAGTTTCTGCTGGTTGGACCACCTAAACACAAAGTAGACTTTTTTCTGATTGACCACATCTGGCTCCCTGAGGTATGATAATAAAATTATTTTTTTCAAAATGTTTACATAATCACATTCCCAGACATCAGCAAAAAACTATAAGCCATACTAAGAAACTGGAAGATATGGCTCATTCAAGAGAACAAATTGAAAACTTTAGAGGAGACAAAGAATTTGGAACTAATCAGAGAAGGTCAAACCAGTCTCCTAAATTAATTAAAGGAGATGAAGGAAAATAGAGATGTAGAGGTTAAGGATATTAAGAAGACAACTTGTGAGCATAAGGAAGAATTTGAAAGGATAAAAAGAAAGGTAGCAAATTATGGGGATGAAAGACACAATAATAGAGAGTAAAAAAATACACTAGAGGCATACAGCAGCAGATTTGAACAAGCAGAAGAAAGAATCAGTGAACTAGAAGACTACCATCAAACTCAGACAGCCAAAAGAACACAGAAAAGAATAGAAAAAATTGATCTGTTTCCCTGAGATTTGAGTGACACCATGAAGTGCACAAACGTGTTATGTGTGTTTCAGAAGGAGAAAAGAAGGGAAAAGGGACAGAAAAAAAATTTAGGGAAATAATGACTGAAAATTTCCCAACTCTTATGAAAGACGTACATGCCCAAGAAGCTCAACATGCTCCAAACAGAATAAATCCTGATAGACTGTCTCTAAAACACATACTAATCAGAATGTCAAATGCCAAAGATAAAGAGAATTCTGAAAGCAGGCAAATGAGAATCTATTCATCACATTCAAAGCATCCTTAATAAGACTAAGTACTAGTTTCTCATAAGAAACCATGGAGGCAAGAAGGCAGTGGTATGATATATTTAAGGTACTGAAAGAGAAAAACTGCCAGCTAAAAATTCTTTTTCTGGAGAAACTGTCCTTCAAAAATGGTGGAAAGCTTAAAATATTCACAGATAAACAGAAACTGGCACAGTTCATCAACAAGAGACTTGCCCTACAAGAATTATTAAAGGGAGTTCAGGAAAAGAAAAGACAGGAGAAAAGTGGCTTTGAGTAGTGTGAAGAAATAAAGATCTTTAATAAAGGTAACTAAAAGGGTAAGTGCAAAACCCAGTAGTACTGTATCCTAAATACATAGTTCTACTCTTTTAATTACTTTGAGAGTCAGCATATAACTGAACAAAAAAAAGGCATATTTCCTGATAATGGACATGAATTATAAAGACATAAAGTGGAACAAAAACAACATAAAGAAGGGAAACGGGTAAGGGAGGAAAGAACATGTATGCTATTGAAGCGGGGTTGGCATCTTTTCAGATTAGTAGGTTATAGATGTAGATTGTATAATGTACCCCCAGGGTAACCACAAAGAAAATATTTTGAAAATACATGCATAAACAAAAATAAGGAAGGGATCAGAAAAGATCAACTGTAAGAAAATGAGATTACAATAAAGGAAAAAAGAGACCAAAAAACCATATAATTATAAAAACCAAAGGACAAAATGGCTGAAGTAAGTCCTGCCTTTACAGTAATAATGTTAATGGATTATATTAATATTCTATTATATTGGGAGAGGATTAGAGGCCGAGGGAATCACTTCTGTCCCAGAAAAAAATAGCTAGAGTCTGGAGGGCTGGTCAGAGGCTCAGGACACCAGGGGAAGGTGAAACAACATCCAGAAGAGAGAGGGGTGAAGGAAAGAGAGACCCTTCTCTCTTCTGCTGGCTGGAAAGATCCCGTGAGTAAAGCTGCAACAGCAGCAGCTGGTGTACATGCCCTACCCTTGGAGCAAACAGCAGTCCGTGGACTGCAGTGGCAGTGGACTGACGGGGTTGCAGGCATCCTTTTCCCCAAGAAAGGGGAGAGGGAAGCAAATTCAGATTTTGGCCACCAAACTTGGTCTGCTCCATGGGAGGAGTCCCACACTTTCAGGCCTGGTGGGACGAAGGCATTGTTTGCACTGAGAACCAGAAGGAATCTAAAGATGAATTTGCCTTATCAATCACCCTCCTTGCTGTCCTGGGCTGGTTGCTGAGGAGGCAGAGGAAGGGAGGGCATGGCCACCAAGGGAGGAGAACAGCTTCTGAGAAAGTTTGTTTGTGAGCCTTGGCCAGCCCTTAGGGTATTGCTTCGGTACCACCCACTGCAGAGTTATACTGAATGCATTCCTCCCCAGCACCTGAGGTGTGAGCTGAGCCAAAGAGCGCCATCTGCTGGCAGACAAGGAAAGTGCACAAAAAGGGATACATAAATAGGTAATCAGGGGCCTTTACTGTCCCCCTCTCCAAGTTCCCTTGGAAGCTGCCCTGCAACACATTACCGGGTCCTTCGCTCTGGTTTGAGTAGTTAAACAGGGGCAGTCCTAAATATCTAGAACAATTTGAACTAAGACTCAACAAACTGAGGTAGCAACAGCTACTTTACAGTAAATTCCTAGGCAAGAGAGAGAAACTGAACATCAGAGTAAACTGAGCATCAGAATCAGATGCCTAGACAGCAGCAAAAAATTACAAGCCATACTAAGAAAACAGCAAATTTAACTCAGGCAAGGGAACAAAATCAAAGCTCCAGATAAGACACAGAAGTTGAAACAACTAATCAGTGAGGTTCATACAAACCTCCTAAATTAAATCATGGAGTTGAAGGACAATATAGCTAAGGAAATAAAAGACATTAAGAAGACACTGGGTGAACACAGAAAAATCTGAAATTTTGAATAGAAAAATAACAGAGCTTATGGGAATGAAAGACACAATAAAGGAAATTAAAAATACAGTAGAGCAGAGTGGGTATAGCTCAGTGGTTGGATGTAGTCTTTACACATACAAGGTCCCATGTTCAATCCCTGGTGCCTCCTGAAAAAAATGCATAGAGGCATAAAACAGATTTGAAATCAATGAAGAAATAATCAGCGATGTAGAGGACGTAGCTGAAATTGAGAAAAGAGAAAAGAATGGAAAAAATTGAGCAGGGGCTCAGGGAGTTTCATGATAGCACTAAGTGCACCAACATGTGTGTTATGGGAATTCCAGAAGGAGAAGAGGAAAGAAAAGGGGTAGAAAGAGTATTTGAGGAAATAATGGCTGAAAATTTCCCAGCTCTCATGCAAGACATGAATATATGTGTCCAGGAAGCACAGCATACTCCAATTAGAATAAATCCAAATAGACCTACCGCAGTACACAAAATATTCAGAATGTCCAATGCCAAAGATAAAGAGAAAATTTTGAAAGCAACAAAGGAGAAGAGAAACTTGATATACAAAGGATGTCCAGTAAGACTTAGTGCAGATTTCTCTTCAGAAACCATGGAGGCAAGAAGGCAGCGACATGATATAATTAAGGTACTGCAGGAGAAAAACTTTCAGCCAAGAATTCTTTATCTGACAAAATTGTCCTTTGAATATGACAGTGAGTTTAAAATACTCACAGATAGGGAAGTGGACTTGGCCCAATGGATAGAGCATCCACCTACCACATGGGAGGTCCACGGTTCAAACCCCGGGCCTCCTTGACCCTTGTGGAGCTGGCCCATGCGCGGTGCTGATGTGTGCAAGGAGTGCCATGCCACACAGGGAACACGTGAAGGGAGTGTGCCCCGTAAGGAGAGCTGCCCAGCGTGAAAGAAAGTGCAACCTGCCCAAGAATGGCGCCGCACACACACGGAGAGCTGACACAACAAGATGACGCAACAAAAAGAAACATAGAGACAACTGGGGGGGGGAGGGAAAGAAATAAGAAATAAATCTTAAAAAAATAAATAAAAAATAAAATACTCACAGATAAACAAAAACTAAGAGAGTTTGTAAATAAGAATCCAGCTCTGTAGCAAACACTAAAGGGAGTTCTGTAGCCAGAAAAGACAAGAGGAGAGTGAGAGACTTGGAGGAGAGTGTAGAAGTGAAGACTATCAGAAAAAGTAACCAAAAGAGTAAAAAGATAGACAAAGGTATGACATATGAAAGCCAAATGATAAAATTGATAAAGTAATGCCTTTACAATAATAATATTGAATGTTAATGGATTAAACTCCCCAATCAAAAGACATAGGCTGACAGAATGGATAAGAATCTCTTATGTTCATGTTAATAATGTTAATGAATATTGATAGATTAAGCTCTCCAATCAAAAGACACAGATTAGCAGAATGGATAAAACGGCATGATCCAACTATATGTTGCTTACAAGAAACAGACTCATCTTAGACCCAAAGACACAAATAGGTTGAAAGTGAAAGGTTGGGAAAACTCTTCCTTGCAAATAGTGACAAAAAAGAGCTGGGTTAGCTATACTAATATCAGACAAAATCAACTTTAAATCAGAACTGTTTTAAGTGACAAAAGAACACTAATAATTACTTTTAATTACAAGGCACACTCCTCGCGCATGTCCCTTGTGTGGCACGGCACTCCTTGCACACATTAGCACTGTGCATAGGCCAGCTCCACACAGGTCAAGGAGACCCGGGGTTTGAACCGTGGACCTCCCATGTGGTAGGTGGATGCCCTATCCATTGGGCCAAGTCCACTATTATTACTACTATTAAACACTATTAATAATTAATAAAAGGGATAATCCATCAAAAAAAATCTTTATGTACCTTATCACGGTGCCCTAAAATATATGAGGCAAACACTGACAAAACTGATAGGAGAAATAGATACCTCACTGATAATAGTTGGAGACTTCAATATACCATTTTTATCAATAGGTAGAGCATCTAGACAGAAGATCAGTAAGGAAACAGAAAACTTGAATAATACGATAAATGAACTCGATCTAACATACATGTACAGAACACTGCACCCCAAGACAGCAGGATATACATTTTTCTCAAGTGCACATGGGTCTCCAGGATAGACTAAGTGTTGGGTCACAAAACTAGTCTCAATAAATTTTAAAAAAATGAAATTATGCAGGACATATTCTCTGACCATAATGGAATGAAGCTGGAAATCAATAACAGAGAACTAGAAAATCCACAAATATATGGAAGTTAACACACTATTAAACAATCAGTGAATCAAAGAGGAAATTAGAAGGGAAATCAATAAATATATTGAGACAAATGGAAAATGAGAACACAACATATCAAAACGTATGGGATGCAGTGAAACGGTGCTGAGAAATTTATATACCTAATTGTTTATATTTTTAAAAAAGAGCTAAAATCAAAGACCTAACTTCACACCTGAAAGAAGTAGGAAAAGAACAACAAACTAAAACAAACTAAACCCAAAACAAGCAGAAGGAAAGAAACAAAGTTTAGAGCAGAAATAAATAAAATTGAGAATAAAAAAAACAATAGAAAACATAAACAAAACCAAAAGTTGGTTCTTTGAGAAGATCGATAATATTGACAACCACTAGCTAAACTGACAAAGAAAAAAAGAAGACACAAAATCAGAAATGAGAGGAGGGATATTACCAATTACACAGAAATAAAAAGAATCCTAAGATACTGTGAACAACTGTATGCCAAATAACTAGACAACCTAGATGAATTAGACAAATTCCTAGAAATTCCTAAATTTCTAGGAAATTCCTGAACAACCTATACTGACCCTGGAAGAAATAGACTATCTCCACAGAATAATTTTAAGTAAAGAAATTGAATCAGTCATCAAAAACCTCCCAACAGGGAAGCAGGTATAGCTCAGTGGTTTGGTTGCCCGCTTCTCAGTAAGAAGTCCTGGATACCTCCCAAAAAAGAAAATACCTCTCAACAAAGAAAAGCCCAGGACCAAATGGCTTCACAGGTGAATTCTGCCAAACATTCCAATAAGAATTAAAACCAGTCCTTCCCAGACTCTACCAAAAAATTGAGAATGAGGGAACACTACCCTCATTCTGTGAGGCTAACTTCACCCTAATACCAAAGCCAGATAAAGTTACTACGAGGAAAGAAAGAGCACTTCCGGGAGGCAATCATGTAGGACTGTGATGTGTGTTTCTGATGGTCTCCAAGCTGCTTCCCCCAGCTTCCATGGCCAATGGGCTGAAGTAGTAGACACGGAAGGGATGAATTAGTAGCCAGCCAGCTCATCATTGCTCCCCCTGCTCCTGAGTGAACAGCAGGACAATCTGCCCTTCCAGAGCCTACTAGGGTCAGTGGCTGAGCCTCTTTGGGGCTCACAGTCCCAATAGCATTTATAGGGCGGTAAAGAGTAGGGAGTTGACAACATTGAAATACAAAAATTCATTTCTAATAAAGCTGATCTGCATTTTGCGTTTTCCTGGAAATCAGATGTGCCTGCAGGTTTTGAAGTAAATGAAAACAGTGAAGATTATTATGCAGTCGTGCCACCTTTAGAGTGGTTCATGGAGATACCTAGTATGGACTGGAGAGAACTGTTTTTCCGAGATATTGAGTGTGGAAATGCAGTGATTGGAAGACTTAGTTCCATTTAGGAATTTGAGTTTTTCATGGTCTTATCTGTTTAGGCAGTGGCATCATGAGAAATATATCCCATTTAGAAACCACAGCTCTTTGTCCTTTAAGAGATGTGCCTTCTCATAGTAACCATGGGGATCCTTTATCATATTACCAAATTGGTGATATCATCCGAGCTGCAAGCAAGGACATTAACATATTATGAAAAGCTTGCAGAATTTCTATGTAGCTCATCTCTTCTGCCACACCTATCTGGGATTAAGTTAGGTGTAATGAATTCTGAAGAGCTTCCTTTATACTTCAGGAGAAGTGTTGAATTAAATAGTAATCCTTTGGAGTCCTATGAAAATATCATGCAGAATTCCTTGGGATTCATCAATCCCAAGAATAGTTGAATTCCTTCTGAGGAAACTAGGAATAGATGAGTCTAATTCACCATCTTTAATTAGAGGCCTGTAAAGCAAAACTTTCTCTGAAGACGATTTTGCTTTTTCATTAAGAGAGAAACAATCTGCATCTTGGGCTTTAAAATGTGTGAAGATTATTTTAAGGTTGGATATCTTGTGAATGCTATGAATGAATACAATAAGGCTCTTGAAATAGACAAAATGTGGAAGTTTTAGTAGCTCGTGGAGCAGTATATGAAACAAAAGGAAGTCCGAACAAAGCAATAGAAGATTTTGAGCTTGCATTGGAAAACTGTCCAAGTTAGAGGAATGCAAGAAAATACCTCTGCCAGACCCTTGTAGAAAGAAGACAGAAGAAGAAGAAAAGTTTTTAAATGCTGAAGGTTACTGTAAGAAAGCTTTGGCTTTGGATGAGACTTTTAAAGATACAGAGGATGCACTGTAGAAACTTCACATGTAGAGGAAAAAAGCTGGAAAAGAAGAAAAGCAGAAAACTAAGAAAACAGAAACAAGTGCAGAAAAGTTGCATAAACTCAGAAGAGGTTAAAAAAAAAGAAAAAATCATCTTCCTCTTCAAGTGTTTCTTTTGCTGATGAATCAGTTTCTTCATCCTCCTCTTCTGGTCACAGAAGACAAAAGAAACAAGAGAAACAGTTCAGTCTTCTTGCAGTTCAAAAAAGCACTCATCTAAGGCAGGGGTTCTTCACCTTTTTTGTTCCATGGATCCCTTTGTCAGTCAGGTGAAAATCACAGACCCCTTCTCAGAATGCAGCGACAGATAGTTTGACACTCAACTAGTGTCGGGTCTAACAACTACCCTAATTTCAAAGTGTGGATGAGCGTAAACAATTTTTTGAGATATGCAGGACTGTAATGTGATATGAAATAAATACTTCTGTAATTTATTGCATCCATTCATAAGTGAAGGAAATGCTAGATTTCAGTTAGAGGTCAGAGAAAATAAAGATAATAAGTTGATTTTTTCCAGTTCAAGCTCACAGACTCCCTGAAATATTTCCACAGATCCCTTGGTTAAGAACCCCTGATCAAAGGTATCTTTAAATCGGATAGATCAGAATAGAAAAGACAGTGCTATCCACTTCCAGCCAATACTTCAGCATCTTTCCTTCACCAAAAACAAAAAGTGGAAAAACTATTGGAAAAGCAAGATAGGTTACCGTATCAAAAAACACAGGTAAAAGAGAAAGATAGATACCTTCTCTCCTCATCTTCATTTGAAATTCCAGATGATTTTGGAGGTAGGTCTAATGATCCGTGAGATTTACACAATAGCTATCAATCTCAGGCAGGTAGTAGCAAAACAGAAAAACCCTGTAAATTAGAAAGGTATTTTTCTAGTAGAAGAGATTCCTCAGATACTGTCTGTAGGAATTCAAATGACAAGATAAAAGTTTATGGTTATAGAAGGTTTGGAAAGGATGTAGAGGGAAGAAAAGAGCATTATGGAAGGTAGCCAGGTTCAGTATTCTGCTTCACCAGCAAGCTCAGGCTACCATTGGAAGTCAGTTGAGAAATATAAAAAATATACTCATTTGGGATCATGTGACTTTTAGTACACATGAACAAAGATATCAACTAAATACAAATCAAGGAGAATATGAAAGGGAGGACAGTTATGGGGAGGATATTAAAACAGAGGTTCAAAAATCTCTGTTCCTAAAATTATTTTATTTGTAGAGATTGGGGGAATAAATGCCTTTTAGCATCTCTCAAATTATTTCAGTTTAGATCCCCTTTTTATAGCCCGATTTTTACTTTTCATATGTGTATATACAGTACTTCTTTCCCTGACTGACAACTTAAACTTCTTTACCTAAAGATAATTCTCTGAAAGTATTGTTTCTTCTCTACAATGATATGTGAGACTTCCTGGATGTACCTTATACTTCTTGCTGGTTATTAAATTTCTGCATTGAACACTTGAATTGTTTTCATTAAAAATCTCCTCATTCTCTTTTCTGTTAAATTAAAAGCCTTCAGCTTTTGAAAGTGTGTTTAAATGTTCCTTAGTTACATTTTGTATTATTTGTATAAATAATAAATCATTGTGCACAATTAAAAAAATAGAATTTCTCCTATGAATATATTAATAGATACAAAAATCCTCAGCAAAATCCTTGCAAATCGAATCTTAACAGCATATTAAAAGATTTATACACCATTACCAAGTGCGTTTTATCCAAAGTATGCAAAGGTAGTTAAACATTAAATCAATTAATATAATATACCACATTAAAAAAATGAAGGGGAAAAAAACCCACATGATCATCTCAATTGACACAGAAAAGGCATTTGAATAAATCCAGCATAGTTTATTCATTAAAAAAAAAAAAACTTTGAAAAATAGGAATAGAAAGAAACTTCTTCAGTATGATAAAGGGTATGTAGAAGTTGGAGATTATTTTGTGAATCCCAGAGAGTTAAAGCTTATGTTTGTAAACTAATCTATTTCCTCTGGGTGTGATACCCTTTGATTGCATTAAATTCAGCTGAGGGGACTTTTTATTAGCTGACTGGATAAGATCACTTTAGGGCTTTTATTCAACTACATCAGCAAGGGGTGATTTGCTGAGTCCCCACCCCCTTGCTCATTCTGTTACAAATGGACTCACATGGACAGATGCACAAGAAGCAAAAGAAAAAAATAATAAATGGGACCTCATCAAAATTAAAACACTTTTGTGCATCAAAGGACTTTATCATGATAATGAAAAAACATTTTCTCAATGGGAGAAATTATTTGGAAACCGTGTATCTCATAAGGCATTAGTATCCAGAAATCCTACAACTCAACAATAGAAAGACAGACATCTCAATTTAAAAAACAAGTGAAAGACTTAAGTAGACTTTTCTTCAAGGAGGATATACAAATGGCTAAAAAGCACATGAAAAGATGCTCAAAATCACTACCTATTAGGGAAATGCAAAGGAAAAAAAATGAGATATCATTCATTTCATACCCACTAGAATGTTTTCTACTTAAAAATCAGAAAATTACAAGTTTGGGGGGATGTGGAAAAATAGAAACATTCATTACTGGTGGCCATGTAAAATGATGCACCCTCTGTGGAAGACAGTTTGGTAGTTCCTCAGAAAGCTGAGTATAGAATTACCATATGACCTGGCAATCCCTCTACTAGGTATATGCCTAAAAAAGTTGAAAGCAGGGACTCAAACAGCTCTTTGCACACCAGTGTTCAGAGCAGCGTTTTTCGTAATTGCCAAAAGATGGAAGCAATCCAAGTGTCAATCAATGGATGAATGGATAAATTAAATGTCATATATATATTTAATGAAATATTATTCAGCATTAAAACGGACTGAAGTTCTGAATCATGTGACAACATCGCTGAACCTTGACAACATTATGTTGAGTGAAATAAGGCAGACATAAAAGGACAAATATTGTATCTTCTCACTGATATGAAATAATTAGAATAAGCAAAATAATAGAATTAGAATCTAGAATAGGAGTTACCAGGGCCTGGGTTGGAGGTAGAGAATACTTAATTTATAAAGAATTTCTATTTAGGTTGTTATAAAGTTTTGTAAATGGACAGGGTGATGGTAGCACAATAATGTGAGTATAATTAACAGCACTGAATTATATATATGAATGTGGTTAAAAAGGGAAATTTTAGGTCATATATGTTACTAGAATAAAAATTAAAGATAAGATATAGGCCTGTGTAGTGCTGTGAACCCTACTGTAATGATGGGCTATGGTTAATAGTAAATGTTCTGTCATGAACTATAACAAATGGACCACACTAATACAAGTTGGTAATAATAGGGTAGCATATGGGGAAAAAAATACACCTGATGTAAACTATGGGCTATAGTTAGTAATAGTATTTTAATATTCTTAACTCAGTTGTAACAAAGGTACCACACTTATGCAAAGTGTCAACAAGAGGGGGGTATATGGGAAAGCTGTATTTTTTACATGACTTTTCTGTAAAAATTTAAATAAATGTACATATGCATATATAGAACAGTATTAGAAAAGACAGCATCACACCATTGATTATGACTATCAGTGTGGCAGTAGACTTAAGGATAATTTTCTACATGTGCAGATTGCTTATAAAATTTAAAAACAATAAATGTGGGTTTAAGAAAAAATCCCTGAAATGGAGTGATTATAGTAGAGTCCATAGAACCTGCTCCCTTAAAGCTTTTTTAAATATAGGACACTGCTGCAAGAAAAATTTAGGGTATATCTGAGGATGAAAAAGGTGGCGGAGATTTAGTTGGTACATCATTCAAACTTGATGTTAGGAATACAGTTTTCTTCCATGTATTGTACGATGTTATAATCTAATCAGAGAGACAGGCCATACACCAATAGTTACTGTAGTTTTTGTATATGCCAGAAACTGCTAAGCTTTTTTGTAGACATGACCTCATTTAATCCTCAGGGAGGAACTATTATTCCATCTTAAAAATAAGGAAATAGCCTCACTAGGAATAAATATGTTCCTCCAAGTTATACTGCCAACAAGTGGCAATTAAGATTTGAACTCAGAGCTCTAACATCAAAACCTGTTTTAACCATTATATTGCCTTCCAAACCTTAAAAGAAACCTATCAATTAGGCAATTTTTAAAAAAATCACCATCTGGTACAACAGAATCATACACCCATATCCAGTTTACATTATTTGATTTAATCCTCCCAACTCTGTTGGGTGAGCAGGAAACGTGCTTGTCTGACAGATAGCTTTGTTCATTTTTGAGTAAATGTCTGCCAGTTACCTGGCTAAATAACAGTGTTTACCTCAGTGAAAAAAGTGGCCGGTTCAGCCCACAAAACTGAAGTCAGTCATCATACTTGGCATGAAGTTTAAATGAAATTTACATTGTTGTACTTTAGTACAAATTGGTGTTATTGCTTTGCTTCATGCTCAGGGATTAGCATTTTAACCCTCTGTTGATTTTTTTATTAAAAATTTTTTTTTTTAATTTATTTTTTTATTTCTCGACCCCCGCCCCCCCACCTCAGTTGTCTGTTCTTTGTGTCCATTTGCTGCATGTTCTTTTGTCCACTTCTGTTGTCAGCAGCACGTAAATCTGTGTTTCTTTTCGTTGAGTCATCTTGTTGTGTCAGCTCTCCATGTGCAGCGCCATTCCTGGGCAGGCTGCATTTTCATTCGCGCTGGGCGGCTCTCCTTACGGGGCGCACTCCTTGCGCGTGGGGCTCCCCTACGCAGGGGGCATCCCTGCGTGGCACGGCACTCCTTGCACGCATCAGCAGTGTGCATGGGCCAGCTCCACACGGGTCAAGGAGACCCAGGGTTTGAACCGCAGACCTCCCATGTGGTAGATGGATGCCCTATCCACTGGGCCAAGTCCACTTCCCTCTGTTGATTTTTGTACCATCAATTCAATTTTGCATTCGCAGCCTGAGGCAAGTGAAATGCCTAGGGCACAAAATTTAAGGAAGCGTTCATTCTCAGGGTCATGTGGCTGAGTTCAAATCAACACTGTTGAAGTATTTATTATGAAGAAATGTTACTTTGCAGTTTCATAATCATACTTTGAGAACTGCTGATTTAAATTAAAGACCTGATATTTGTTAATTTTCTGCTTATATACCTTTGATGGTTTCTGATTGACTAAGGATAATACTTAAATTTCTTAATATGGTATATAAGCTCTGTCATAAATTACCTCTTGCTCCTTCCCATCTGTTTTTCTAGCCTCATTTACAGCACTCCCTCCTACCTAGTATACTACCTATTAAACCCATACTGTGTGGTTTTATGATACCTCTGCTTGGAATGGTTTTCATCTGACAACATTCTACTCATCTTTTACAGTGCAGTTCAAATGTCACCTCCTTTCTAAAGCCTTCCCTGATTTCCCCATAGTAAAATTGATCACTTTGAACACAACATATCTCTACTACAGCACGTATCACACAGTTTAGGGTAATTTTGTTTTGTTTTGTTTTGTTTTGTTATTTCTCTCCCCTTCCCTGCCCTGCCCTCCCCCGCCCCCAGTTGTCTGCTCTCTGTGTCCATTCACTGTGTGTTCTTCTGTGTCCGCTTGTGTTCTTGTCAGCAACACTGGAAATCTGTGTCTCTTTTTGTTGCGTCATATTGCTGCGTCAGCTCTCCGTGTGTGGGGCGCCATTCCTGGGCAGGATGCACTTTTTTCGCACTAGACAGCTCTCCTTACTGAGCGCACTCCTTGATCGTGAGGTCCCCTACACGGGGGATACCCCTGCGTGGCAGGGCACTCCTTGTGCCCATCAGCACTGCGCATGGGCCAGCTGCACACGAGTCAAGGAGGCCCGGGGTTTGAACCTTGGGCCTCCCGTGTGGTAGGCGGGTGCCTATCCATTGGGCCAAATCTGCTTCCCTGGTTCATTGTTTACATGACTAACCCATGCTACTTTTAACTCAAACATGTCAGTCCTAGATATTGTACTAGGTTCCAGGAATTTAAAAAATGAACAGAGTTTTAAAAGATCACATTTTTGAGGGGGAAACTGAAAACCAAACAGATAATCACTATGTAATGTGGTAAGTGTTGTAATTGAGTTTTAAACCAAATGCTTTGGAGACAGAGATAAGGGAATGCCTAGATTTAATTGTATACTTCTCAAGAGTAGGGAACATCATGCCTTATTCATCTTTGTACCATCTGTGGCTAGCACTTTACTTAGCATATAGTGGGTACACAATAAATAATGGATAAATGAATATTTAACTGCATTTGATTAAATTATCTCATTTTTCCTTTTTCCCTGATTGTTTTTTAGAATGCAAAGTATGGAGAAACCCTTTAAATCTCTTCAGAGGAGCAGAATATAGGAGGTATTACATTTTGCTTTCAGTATGTTTATGGCATTGGTTTTAGAGTAAAATTATTATGGAAACATTTGATTTGGTTTTGTTTTTTGGCTTTTTTTTCTTTTGAGCTTTTCTTAAATTACATTCCTTAAGTTAACTTATCACTTAGATATAGTTTCATAATACATTATTTCATGTTGTAATTATATTAGCAAATTTGACAGAGATCTAATAATTATTTTCAATAAGCGCTGGCCCTTTATAATTTTTTAAAGATTTATTTATTTCTCCCCCCTCCCCCGCCCCAGTTGTCTGTTCTCTGTGTCTGTTTGCTGCGTGTTCTTCTTTGTCAGCTTTCTTTCTCGCTGGGCGGCTCTCCTTACGGGGCTCACTCCTTGCGTGTGAGGGACACCTCTATGTGGCAGGGCACTCCTTGCACGCATCAGCAGTGTGCATGGGCCAGCTCCACACAGGTCAAGGAGGCCCAGAGTTTGAACCGAGGACCTCCCGTGTGGTAGACAGACGCCCTAACCACTGGGCCAAGTCCGCTTCCCTGCCCTTTATAATTTGACATGTCATTATTGCTGAGATGCTAGAAAGATAAGAAGAAGATACACAGGTAGATAGTTTTTTAAATAAACATTCTTGATTTTGACTTTAATGTATCTGGAGCAAATGGGAGCTAATTACCAAAGTTCAAGATAATCTTACCCCACATTTTTTTTTTCTTTTTAGTTTTTTTTCTGTGGCAAGGCAAACTTTATTTCCTTTCTTATGCATGTCAGTGCAGTCTTTTCTATACTGGTTTACATTACATCTTTTAGATTTCTATATCTGTAGGAGAAAAATTAATGTGCAGTGACATAACCCACATAGACTTCAAAAGTCCATAGGGAGGTGATGCTTTTCTCTTATAATAAAGATAAATTCTATCTTCTTCCTTCATTGTGCAGAGCATGCCCTCAACACTTATGTAAGATAAGAAGCCCATTGCAATATCTTGCCAAACAAAATATCCATTTACTTTTGTAATAATAGAAAAAAATAATAGTTAATAATAGTAATAGGTATATTTCTTATTTAATATTTTGGCCATGAATTAAGGGCTTTAAATGTGTTAACTGAAAAAAAAAAAAAAAAATGTGTTAACTGTTTAATTCTCACAACAATAATATGAAGTTGGTATTAAAAATTTCCCCATATTACTTATGAGGAAATTATAACAAAGATGGCTTAGTCTATTTACTCCTAGTCGCACTGCATTTTCAAAATTATAAGACAAGTCATCTGGGTCCAAAGCTTCACATCTAAACACTAAATTACATGCCATGTTATATTGCTGGAATTGAACAGAGGCTAAATGGGGCAATATCAGGATTTACTCTCCAAATTTGGATTTACTATCTGTATTAGTCAGCCAAAGGGGTGCTGATGCAAAACACCAGAAATGGGTTGGTTTCTATAAAGGGTGTTTATTTGGGGTAGGAGCTTACAGATACCAGGCCATAAAGCATAAGTTACTTCCCTCACCAAAGTCTATTTGGAGCAAGATGGCTGCCTATGTCTGCGGGGATTCAGGCTTCCTGGGTTCCTACGTTCCTGGGGCTTGCTTTGCTCTGGCTTCAAGGTTCCTTCTTTCTTGGGGCTGGCTCCTTTTTCCTCTGCATGCTGACTTCCTAGGGCTCCAGTTTAAGTCTTTAGCATCAAACTCCAAAATCAACCTGCAACATTAAAAGCCCTCAACTCTGCTCTTCGCCATGCCTTTGTCTGTGAGTCCCCACCCACCAAGGGGTGGGGACTGGGTGGGGACTCAACACCCTAATCATAACTCAATCATGTCCGGGTACAGATCAGATTACAAGCATAATCCAATATTTCTTTTCGGAATTCATCAATTACATCAAACTGCCACACTATCCAAGTTCAGGATTGGATTGGTAGGGAATATGGGTATGTGGAGGGCAGAAAAGTTTTGCTGTTGTCTGTGAAAATTCAGACAACCTTCATTTCCCACAATAATAGATCATGCGATTACATTCTATGACTTGATATTTTATATTCTATATATATCTAAAATGGAGGCAATTAGATAATTTTAAAGTATCATGCTTTAGATGATTATTCAATGACATGGATCTACACGTGATATCGTTCAATGAAAAGAAAAATATATAAACTATAACTAGAATTTTATCAAAAAGTATTTTATATACATATAAAGTATAGATATATTCATTCATCTAAAAATAGAAATTAGATCATGGAAGGATAAGATAGGAATTTTTAAAAGAGTTTCAGTATTTTCATCTTTCTAACAGTGCCACATAATATTAATTTTTATCAGAAAATCTATATGCATGTAAATTTTATTACACATCGCCTAAGTCATATTCTATTAGCTAAAAAATTATTTTTTTTTCCTGGTCATATGATGCTAGTTGTAGTCCTTTGCTTTCTGAGAACATTTCTCCTTTCAGTAGAAAAGAATCCTTGAAATAGATATTGACAAATACCTATTTTCAATACAACCAATATTTTATTGTCTTCATAAAAAAATTAAGCTTATAATTGTATGGCTTGATCTTTTCTACCTTTATTTCCAACCAGTTAAAAATCTTCATTTCTCTTAAGGAACAGCATGTCTCAAAACAGTCCCCTTTGTAGTTTGGCCTTCTAGAAAATCTGCTTGTCTGGCAACTGTAATCATTCTACTTCCCGTCACAATGCTGCATTCTCTGGGCACAATAAAATCATTGCTGTCTTGTCCCATGCCACATTATTAGGCTAGTACATCACAGCTCCTCTAGTTGGAGATCTTAAGAGATAGGAATAATATGATAAAATAATTAATGCAAGGTTTAGTTGGCAATATCCTGACTGTTTCCTTTTGTAATCATGAGAAACATCATTTCAAACCATTTGTTTGTGACATATCATAAATGTATATTTGGCCCCTGGTTTATGGAGGAAAGCTTTTTCACAGAATTAATGAGATTTACAAAAAGTATAGATGTCAGCATATCCCTATCTATGTGTACTCAGTTGTAAAATTTATTGTGAATTCACTAGAGAATATCACTCTGAATATAAATATCAACTTCATTTATGCAAGGGTACAATATTTTATTGTGTTTTATATGTTTTCCTATCTAGAGACTAGTGTCCATTTCTCTTCCAGTTTTTATTCTAAATGAGAAAACATCTTTTGAAACTTGAAGCCAATGAAATTTCATTTTTATTTTGAGCTTTGTTTTATACCTGGAAGTAAACTGAGCCATGTTATTTATTATTATTATTTTTTCTCTCCCCTTCCCCCTCCCTGTCCCAGTTGTCTGTTCTCTGTGTCCATTCGCTATGTGTTCGTCTGTGTCCGCTTCTATTCTTGTCAGTGGCACCAGGAATCTGTGTCTCTTTTTGTTGCATCATCTCGCTGCGTCAGCTCTCCGTGTGCGGGGCACCACTCCTGGGCAGGCTGGACTTTCTTTCAAGCTGGGCGGCTCTCCTTATGGGGTGCACTCCTTGCGTGTGGGGCTCCCCTACGCAGGGGGACACTGCTGCATGGCACGGCACTCCTGCGTGGCACAGCACTCCTTGCACACGTCAGCACTGCACATGGGCCAGCTACACACAGGTCAGGGAGGCCCTGGGTTTGAACCACGGACCTCCCATGTGGTAGGCAGATGCTCTATCCGTTGAGCCAAGTCTGCTTCCCTGAGCCATGTTATTTAATTAACTGAACAAGAAACATTATGTGTCTACTCTGTATGGGCACTATGCAAAATTGTGAGGATACTTTTCTTTTTGAATGCTCATTTTTATTACAAAGTGTAAGCATATTTGTTGTAGGAAATTGGAAATTACAGAGATGTATAAAGAAGAAATTTTGAAAGTCACTTTTTCCATTACTATGCAATAGCTTTTGTTAATATTTTAGACTGTTTCCATCCAGGTTTTTTTCTATATGCATATATGGAAAAACAAAACTCAAACATCGTAAGGTATTTAGAGTTTTGTATCCTTTTTTCTGTTAACATAATATTGTGTGAATTTCCCCATGATATTAAATATTCTTCAAAAATATGATTTTTTTGTGTGTGGTTAATACAGTTATATGGAGATAATCATACTTTACCTATAGCTCCCCTATCTGGGCCATTAAGATTATTATTTTACCGCTAACAGGTACATTAGAGGGACATATTTGTATATAAATATTTTGCCACATCTGTGATAATTTCCTTAGGGTCAATTTGTAGCACTGGGATTTCTAAATCAAAGGTATCAAAGGTTTTTGTTTTTGTTTTTCCTACTTCCCTCTAATCTGTTCTTTTCTGTTATGGAAATTTTCAAAAATAAACAAAAGTAGAGAAACTGGTATAATGAAATTCCATGTACCATACCCCAGCTAGTTGAGATTATTTTTAAGATACTTGGTAGATACTACCTAATTGATATCTGGAAAGAACATACCAATTTACATTTATACAAGTAGTAAATGTGAGTCTGAGTCCCACCTCACCCACGACAATATATCATTACCAATCTGATATGTGAAAGTAAAAATTATTAGTTTTAATTTACTATTTTTAAATTATTAATGAGACTTGGTATTTAAAACATTTATTAGGCACTTTGTTAATTTGCTATTGATTTATTGTGTGTTTGGGTAGGTATGAAAGTTTAAAATTTTAATTTAGTAAAATCTGGAAGTTCTTGTTTTTGGGCTTTAGAAACTCTTTATCATCTTGAGATCTAGTAAAAAATCCACTTGTGTTTTCTTCTAGTTTCTTTGTAGTTTTACTTTCAATGCTTAATTTGAGCTCATTGAGAATTTACTTAAGTGTATTTAAATAAGGTATATATCTAATTCAAGTTATTTTTTTCCTTCAAACCCAATTTTTTTTAGCACTTTTGGTGGAATATCCTTTTTCCCCATTTGTTTTAATGCTTTATTATTATACTCTAGGGAATTTGTGTAGGTCATCTCTTCTGCTTTACTGATTATATTTTAAAACATCCCAAAATAGAATTTATAGCAGTATATTTTTAGATTTTAAATAATTTTAGCAGAAGGAGGCTCTTTTATATTCAATTTAAATATTTTCTTGTGTTTTGGTAAAGATATACTTGGGTGACTGGTAAAGAGCCACTTACATACTATGATATGAACTTATCAGCTCAGGATCATCAAACCTTTTTCACCTGTGACACTGACTTTTTACGTCCTTCAGATACAGGTATGTGTTACTTCTGTTAATAGGGTAGACAGTCGTTATGAAATTATTTTGAAGTTTCTTTAGAGTTGTTTATTGAAATATATGGAGTTGCTTGGCTTGGAGTTGTTACATTATTGGTAAGAAATCCAGATTTAATTGAAACTAATTTATGACTATAAAATAGGTTGATACACAAATGTTTTAAGCAATTTCGCTAATAATAGCTAACTCTTGTATAGCACTAACTATGCACCAGGCACTCTTTTAAGCAATTAATATAAATGTACTCATTTAATCTTCCCTATCACTTTATAAGATAGGTACAATTATCAATCCCTTTTTAAAAATAATGACCTGAGGCACAGAGGGATCAAGTAATAGGACCTAAATCACACAACTAATAAGTGATAAAGCTGGTTTTTAAACTCAAGTCTGTCTCTTAACCAGTATTCTGTTGATGCTTTTACCTCCCACACACAACCTCTGTTAAGACCATTGATAGACTGAAGAAAATCAACAACAATAAAGGTCTGAAAACTAACCAGTCTCCAAACATTGAAGCAGGTCATTGTGATATGTATTTGCTGGATTAAATGTGTTAAGAGTGGATGGTAACAGGAAACCCAAGGATCTTTGGTATGGTTACATAAACTGCTTTAATTTCAAATAGAGGAGGAAAAAGAATTGCTTTGTATTTATATGTTTAATGTTTATATTGATGGCAAAAGTGTAGGTGTTAGGGAAAGAACAGCTGTGGAAAATAAGTATTGTGTGTTAACTTTAAGGATTGAGGTGACAGTGGAAATTAAGGCTTCCTCTCCCTCCAACAAATCGAATTACAAACGTTGGAAGGCCTTCAGATAGCAACCAGGGCTATCCACTAAACTATGTCTTAAAACATTTTTGTTTGCATCCCTCCTAAAAGAATTTTAAAAATCTGTGTTTCCCTTCACGTATTTTAAAATTGAGTTCATAAAGTTTAATAATTGCAAAGAATGTAATTTTTGACACATTGTAAATATAGACATTTAAAAATAAAACTAGTATGCCCTATTTTTAAAAGTATGTAAAGACTTGATACCAACCATTATCCACTGAAAAATATATAAACATATACTCTTCAACAGTAATAAATTTTATATAAACCCCTTTTTCTTCTTGAACTCAGCCATTCCACATACCTATAGAATTTTGTTATAATGTAATTATTTTTGTTTGAGAGTTCTTTGTTGATCACACTTACATACTTTTCCTACATAAAAATTACATATATAAAATTTTAAAAATTTAAATAGCCTTTGATCATAAGACTCTAAATGTTATCATGTGCTTTAATTATATTTTTGTCAAATTCTTGGAGCAACAAATTTAGCTCTTTCAACTTGAGAAAATGTCCTCTATATAACCTGTTTGGCTGAGTGGGTCCTTATTGTTAATCTCAGCAACCAAATCAGTCTTAACGTTATGAAGAGAAGCTTGACTTCATTTTTCAGTCCAAAAGAACAGGTTAGCAGGCATCTCCATGACAGCTGTCTCTCTTCTGAATTAGGATTCTAAGATAGAAAGATAAGTTTTGGAGCTTTACCTGGATTTTATAACTTGGCCAAAATAAGGCTCCTCTCCTTTATTATTCCTTACTAATGCTCCTTTGCCTTGCTGAAAGGGGACCCTCCCTCAGGAACAATGTATTCTTTGATAGTAAAAGGGGATGGGAATTGATAAAAATCATTATCACTCCCTCTCTACTCTACAATATATCTGAATTCAGAGCATCCAGAGATCAGAATACCCTATTTCTAATGCCAACCTTCACCCTTAAAAGAAATACATATAAGACAAGGAAAAGACAGGAATCACTTGGTTTTAAAAAGATACCTCAGAACCCAACTTTTGAATTTTTCCTCAATAAAGGAGATTTCACACTCTAGGGCAATGGAAAGATTCAGAATAAGTGAGAAGTAATCCTTATCCATATAAGTAGGAGAAAGGAGCATATCATTTGTAAAAATGGGGGAGAGTAAGAAAGGAAAAGTAGCTTTATGCTTAGACTAATCAGAGGCACTTTCACAGGTAAGACAATTGTAGGATGGGGTCAAGGTTGAGGCTCTAGAAACTGATTCCCTTAAAACCACGATGCCATTTTGGTCCTTGTAAAGTTATAACATTATTCCAGAGGTACACATCCCCAGCAAAAGACTGAACTCAAGAACTGACCTATATCATGTGGATCACGATGCAAAAAAATGGAAAATTGGTTCCACATTGAACTTTTCAGCCAGTCACATAAAGTAATATGTAGTAGTCAACCAAAGGGGTGCTATTGCAAAGAACCGGAACTCTTTTGACTTTTATAAAAGATATTTATTTGGGGTTAAACCTTAGAGTTATAAAGCCCTGAAGAGTCCAATTGAAGGTTACTTCCTCACTAAACTCCATTGCTACATGTTGAAGCAGGATGGCAGGTGACATCTATAAGGGTTCAACTTTCCTCCTTCCTTTTAAGGTTCCTTGGGCCCAGCTTCTTCCTATATCAGCAGTAGGCTGGCATAGGGCTCAGCTGCAAACTCTAATGTGAATGGCTGTCTTGTCAGGACCTCTGCCATGTCCACGTAGCTGTGTCTCTTCCTCTGTGTATTTACTTCTGTGTGTCTCTGTGATTGAATGTCCATTAACATAGCCCATAAAGGGGCAGGGACTCAACCCTGAACACGCTAATAACATGGTCGAATCAAAGCTCTAATCTTGATTAAATCAAGTAAATATAAAGCCTTCTAATTTAAATCAATCAAAGAGTATCATGCCCAGAGGAACAGACCAGTTTATAAACATAATCAGTATCTCTTTTTGGAATTCATAAATAATCTCAAACTGCCACATAATGATTTATATCAATAGTTTTATATTTAAAAAGGCAAATATGAATATATATATAAGATGTGGCAAATTTCTCTTGACCATTGTCAATATTGATAAAGATTCAGTGTCTACATTTGACTTGTAGATATCAAAAATGGCAAGTCTAATATTATACTTTATTTTTATGTATTATTTCAGTGTTTGAGCAGAATTCTTTTTTTTACCTGGTCATTGTCAGATGAATGCTGACTTGCATCAATTTGTCAAGTTCAGGAAGCATTAGCTGTCAGCAAGCTGGTGACATGTTTGATATGAGAAATGTATTTTTGTTACACAAATGGAATATATTGCCTCCTTTTCTAAGCCAAGACTAATATTTTGTTTCCAAAGGAAAATTCAAACATTTTCCACATTATTCTTCCTGGACAGTTGTAGGTTTTGTTCCAAAAGCAACATTCATACATTTTCTAGTTTTCTTATCAAATTTGAAATATGCCAGACAATTTCATGAATCTACTTTGTTTACTTGTTTGTTTAATTTTTAGGAAACTTGGTATGAAATCTTCATTTAGGTAGAGTAAAATGGTATCAAAGCTAATATTGTTATTCCAGAGTGATCTTAAGAGGCTTTTGTTGAATCCTAACAGAAACAGACATTTTCCAGAGATGCACAATGTTCTAAATTAATTCCTTTCTTTTGCCCTTTTTATAGAAAATGCAAATGTAAGCATACTTCCTAGATTGAATCATTGATTAGACAAAGGCTTTGTTTTTTAAGTATTTGGTTCTATTTTTAGCAGTTCCATAGATCCTTTTCAGAAAGATAAAAGTAGAACTGGAATATTCATATTGATTATAATCTGCTGTCACTCAAACTGAATTTTTTAATATAATAGACTTTACCTTTAAAGAGGTTTTAGATTACAGAAAAGTCTAACTGAATTTTAACATGTGTTTACATATATGAATGGTCATATACAGTGATCTAATAACTTAGTTTTGAACCTTATATGTTGTTATTCATGTAAGTCAGACAACAATTTATCTTTTCATTATATATGAAACTTGCAAATTAAGTGTAAATTTCTCTTTAGGTTATTGTGAGCTTGTAAACCAATTTCATGTTTCCTTATGTTAAGAACATGCTATTTAAAGTTCTGATTTCTCCCCAGTTCACTCTTCATATGTTTTGCATAAGATTATTTATGTTTATCATCTTATCCACTCTGAAATATTTTTCCTACAGTTATGCAGAAGGCATGGAGGGAAAGAAATCCTCCAGCTCGAATCAAAGCAGCCTATCAAGCTTTAGAATTAAACAATGAGTAAGTTTGAAATATATGGAAAATAAGTTTATTTTGAAGGATACCCAGGCATATGATTTTATGTTTCCTTTTGTCTGTTCCTAAGACACTCGGGCTCATTAGTAGTCTTCTTTCCTTTTTCGCATACTAGAGATACAATTTAGAGTGTTCACTGACATCTGTGCTTTATTTATTTATTTTTAAAGATTTATTTTTTATTTATTTCTCTCCCTCCCTACACCCCCCTAGTTGTCTGCTCTCTGTATCCATTTGCTGTGTGTTGTTCTTCTGTGACCGCTTCTATCTTTATCAGCAGCACCAGGAATCTGTGTTTCTTTTTGTTGCTTCATCTTGTTGTGTCAGCTCTCTATGCGTGTGGTGCCATTCTTGGGCAGGCTGCACCTTCTTTCGCGCTGGGCAGCTCTTCTTATGGGGTGCACTCCTTGAGCGTGGGGCTCCCCTGTGAGGGGGACACCCCTGCATGGCAGGGCACTCCTTGTGTGTATCAGCACTGCGTGTGGGCCAGCTCCACACGGGTCAAGGAGGCCCAGGGTTTGAACCGCGGACCTCCCATGTGGTGAGTGGACGCCGTATCCATTGGGCCAAGTCCACTTCCCTGTGCTTTATTTTTGAAATTGTAAACTTATCTCTACATTTAAATAGAAATTATGCTAGAAATAACTTAAAATGGAGAATGCTGTTCTAATTGGTGATAATACTTGATAAAGTTAAAAGAATACTAAAGTACTTATGCCACCATTTTCAGTTTTTTTCATTTAAAACCCTCATTCAGTCTTGTGAATTTTGTTTGCTGCTGGCATTGAGGCATGAGAGATTTCAAAATAAGTAAAACGCAGCTCTGTCAACGTTGTTAGTTTTCTTTTAATGTTAACAACATTTATGTTTTATAACTTTGTACCAACTTTCATGTTTTAAGAAGACAAAATGTAAAATCATGGCCGTACATAATATTTAAATATAACAGAACAATGAGAATTACTCTCTACAGACTAAATAAATGCCAAGAATGAAAATATGGTCCCCATTGGGGTTTATCAAGGAAAGCTTCCTAGATAAAGTGAATTTAGAATTGCTTCTCCTATTCCCCTCCCCACTTCACACATTGACATATATTACCTTTATTAATACTCCCCAGGGGAACTGAAAATGTTGAAATAAGGAATTCTAAAAGTCCTTCCATCCACAAAAGCAGCAAATAAATTGGCAAAGACTTGCAATCAATTTTATGGGAACTCAGAAACTAATCAAAAGTTTACAGGAAGCTGGTGAATCCTTAATCAAGAAAAAAATCAGCTGAATCTCAGTAAGAGAGTGTTGTGGCATTTTAGTTTACCCTGGCCCCATCCATTGCTCACCATCTTGGTGGTAGGTAGGTAGCTGTAGCAGTTTGATATGGTTATGAATTCCAAAAATAGATATTGGATTATGTTTGTGATATGATCTGTACCTGGGCATGATTGAGTTAGGATTAGGACTTTGATTGGGCCATGTCATTAGGGTATTGAGTGAGTCTCCGCCCATTTGTGGGTGGGAACTCACAGTTAAAAGGCATTTGCAGAGAATAGAGTTGAGGGTTTCTGATGCTGGAGTTTTGATTTTGGAGTTTGATGCTGAAGCTTTACGCTGGAGCCCTGGGGAAAGAGACAGAGCCGTTTACCTGATAGCCCACAGCTGACTTAGTAGAGAAAACAGAGGAGCTGAGCCCAGAGGAACCCAGGAAGCCTGAACCCTGGCAGACGTCAGCAGCCATCTTGCTCCAACACGTGGAAATAGACTTTGGTGAGGGAAGTAACTTATGCTTTATGGCCTGGTATCTGTAAGCTCCTACCACAAATAAATACCCTATGTAAAAACCAACCAATTTCTGTATTTTACATCAGCACCCCTTTGACTGATTAATACAGAATTTGGTGCCATGGAGTGGGGAAGTATTTTTGCAATTACCAAAATGCGGGAATGGTTTTATAAATAGGTAAGGAGTATTTTTTGGAGGAATTATGAGATACTTGGAAGAAAAGACCTACAGTGCTTTGAAGAGACTGTTGATAGCAATATAGATGCTAAAGAGACTTTATGATGCCTTAGAAGTAAATGGTGAAACTATTATTGGAAACCAGAGGAAAGGCAATCCATGTTTTAAAGTTGCAGAGAACTTAGCAAGATTAACTCCCGGTGTTTTATGGAAGGCAGAATTTGAAAATGGCGAGCCCTGGGCATTTAGCAGAAGAAATTTCCAAAAGTAAACCTGGAGAACACGGCTTGGCTTCTGCTTACAGCTTATAGCAAAATGCTAGATGAGAGAGATATGCTGAGGACTGAACTGTTGGGCACAAAGAAAGCAGAAACTGATTCTGGAAATTCCAAGCCTCTGGAAATCAAGCTCCAAGATTAAAGTGCCCCATTGGAGGACTTAACTAAACTTGGAACTGGTAAATCAAGATTGAAGATGCAGTTATCTAGGAAAGACTTGTGGAAAGTCTTACTGTCTGATGGCTTGCAACCCTGATCCCTGCATGGTAAACCAACAAGGTTTTTGAGAGAGCTATATGAATAAAACCACTATCAACCTGGAATAAAAATGACATGGAAAAGGGAGATTGAAGGAGAAACAGTTCTAAGAGGAAAACCATGGAAGCTGAAATCTGGAATTAAGACATCATCTTGGGCCAAGAGAGGAACCCCAACCGTGTGTACAGAGAGGGTAAGTTTGCACAGCAGTTGAAGAGAGTAGATGTTCCCACCTGATGTTCTGGGAGAGTTTCACTGCTGCAGGGTACAGAAAGGGTGGCGCGTATTACCCAAGGATTATGACAGTTAAGGTCAGCACCCCATAGGTCTGAGAGGGGTGGACCTGTCCCCCATGGATTAGCGAAGGCCAGGTGATCAACTTGTTGCTCTGAGAGGGTTGAACCTGTATGCCAAAGGTTAGGGGAATACTGTCTTCACAGCCTTGTACTAGGGGGGTTAAGACTCTAACCCACAGATTGGGTAAGTTATGGGAATTACCCCACTGCTCTCAGAGGGTGAAGTCTGGAGCTTGGTGGACACAAGATGCTTGATGAGGGTGGAACCAAGAAAATGGCCATTGGGCAAGCCAATAGAAAGAGTGGGTCACCGTATAGCCCCAAGGAGAAGAAACTGTCATCTTAAGAATGACTCGCAGACTGAAATCGAATGGAGGATGCCCTGAATATTTACTAAACTGTAAAGGACATGTACTGATGTTTCCCTCCCAATTTCTCCTTATTGTAATGAAAATGTATGTCCTTTGTCTGTCCATTTGTGTATTGGAAGTAGATGAATTGTTTTGTAAGTTTCAGAGGTCTATAGCAGACAGAACTTTGCTTCAAGACAAACTGTATTTCTTTAAATTGATGGTGATATGATTTAGTACTTTCATTGGTACTGATTTAAGTTTTTTTCAAATATTGTAATGTCTTTTTGGAATTCAGAGGGTGGAGTGTAGCAGTTTCATACGGGTATGAATTCCAAAAATAGATATCGGATTATGTTTGTGATGTGGTCTGTACACAGGCGTGATTGAGTTAGGATTGGAGTTTTGATGGGGTCACGTCATTAAGGTGTTGAGTCCCCGCCCCTTGGTGGGTGGGGACTCACGATAAAAGGCATGGTAAAGGACAGTGTTGAGGGTTCTTAATGTTGGAGTTTTGATGTTGGGGTTTGATGCTGAAGTCTTAAGCTGGAGCCTCGGGGAAAGAGACAGAGTCATTCTCGTGGTAGTCTACAGCTGACCTTGTGAAGAAAACAGAGGAGCTGAGCCCAGAGGAAACCAGGAAGCCTGAACCCTCATAGACATTGGCAGCCATCTTGCTCCAACACATGGAAATAGACTTTGGTGAGGAAAGTAACTTATGCTTTATGGCCTGGTATCTGAAAGCTCCTATCCCAAATAAGCACCCTTTATAGAAACCAACCCATTTCTGGTGTTTTGCATCAGCACCCCTTTGGCTGACTAATATAGTAGCCCTAACAATAACAGCCCAAATTCCTGGTATAGGTTCTTAGTACTAGAAATTGCAGAACAGACCTTATTCACAAATAAGTTGTATGTTGTTTATTTTGACCTGCCTGGTTGTGCCCTGAAAGACTTTTTTCACTTAACTTAAAACTCTCCCCAGTTGAAGCAGCTACCCTGCAGAACATTTGTTAAAAATGTTTAAAGGCAGATGCATTAGCTACTTCCACCCAGGGCACATGATAACAGCTGAGGAAAACAATGGACAAAGCAAAAAGCTTGGGAAGAAAGGCTGGGAAGTAAGATACTTTGGAGGAATAAGGGCTTTGGAGAGCTCCACGTATTTCTGGGAATCTTGAGGGTTGTGTGCATACCCAAGGCTGCATACGTGCTGAGAAAGGACCTGAGAAGGCCCTAAGGTCTCACCTCCAGCCAATTTTCAGGTTCTCTGAAAGCAGAGAGTGGAGGCTAAGGCAGAGCTGTGAACTGCCTGGCTGAATGTTAAAGGTGTGCCCCAAGACAGACAAAACCCTTCTGCAAAGATTGGGTTTTTTTTTTTTTTTGCCTTATTTTGTGTTACTGGTTTCAGACATCTAAGGAAATTTTTGCCAAAACCCAACCTGATCATTTCACTAATGGAAGAGAGAGTTCAGTGGCCCATGCGACAAAGAAAATAGAAAATTCACTAAACACACAAACAGCTATAACAAGCAGCAACAACAAATGGTTGGTGACAAAGAAGGCAAGAATCTGGTTTCATGAGTTGCCACATTATAATATTAGAATGCCCAGTTTTAAACAGAAATTATGAGGCATGCGAAAAAACAAGGAAGTATGAGCCTTATACAAGAAAAAAAAGAAATTAATAGAAACCGTCTTTGAGGAACCTCAGACTTTGGATTTATAGGTAAAGACTTTATATTAACTATTTTAACTCTCCTCAGAGAGCTAAAGGAAACCAAGTGCAAAGAACTAAAGGAAACCAAAAGAATAATTCTTGCCAAGTAGAGACTATAAATACAGAGACATAAGTGATAAAAATGAACCAAATAGAAATTCTGAAGTTGAAAAGTACAGTAACTAAAATGAAAAATTCACTAGAAGGGTTCAGCCAATTTGAGCAGGCAGGAAAAGTCAAGAAACTTGGAGCTAGATCAACTGAGATTACCTAGTTGGAGGAACATAAAGAAAAAAAATGAAGAAAATGATTAGAGCCTAAGAGACCTGTGGGACACCATCAAGCCTACCAACATATGTATAATGTAAGTCATAGCAGGAGAGGAAAGAAATGGAGCAGAAAGAATATTTGAAGAATTAATGACTGAAAACTTCCTAAATTTGATGAACGATTTCTAGGGAGCTCAACAAACCCTGGGTAGGATAAATACAAAGATATCCATACCAGGTCACTTAATAATCAAAACTGTCAAAAACATGAGACACTCCAGGGTGCTAATGCCCCATAGAATATTTGAAAACTAGCAAAAATTAGCAGAGCCATTTTCCTCAAAACTCTGGAATAAAAGGATGCAGTAACTGGGCGACTGCCAAATCAAGAAAACACAGCTTTAAAAGTGGCAAAAGAAGCCTGCCTGAAATATTACCAACCAACTTTACAGAAATAACTAGGAACAATTGTAGGCTACTGATTTAGATAACCTTTCTGAATTGGACAAATCCTCAAAACATATCAACTACCGAAACTGACTTAAGAAATAGAAAATCTAAGCAGATCATAACAAGTGAAAAGATTGAGTCAATAGTCAAAAACCTCCCCAAAAAGAAAAGCCCAGGACCAGATGGTTTCACTGGTGAATTTTACCAAACATTTAAAGAAGAATTAAATCAATCTTTCTCAAACTCTTCAAAAAATAATAATAACAAAGAGGAGGGAACAATTCCTAACTCATTCTATGAGGCCAGTATTACCCTAATACTAAAGCCAGACAAAGACATCACAAGGAAAGAAAACTACAGACCAATGTCTATTGTGAATACAGATGCAAAAATTTTCATCAAAATACTAGTAAACCAAATCTAGAATCATTTTAAAAGGGTTACATCCCATGGACCAAGTCCAAGTGAGATTTATCCCAGGAATACAAGGGTAGTTCAACATACAAAAATCAATCAGTGTAATACATTGTATTTACAGAATGAAGGACATGTGATCATTTCAGTTGATGCAGGTAAAGCTTTTGACAAAACACTTTCATAATAAAAACACTCTCAAAAAACTAGGAATAGAAGGGAACTTCCCCAACCTGATAAAGGGCATTTCTGAAAACCTCACAACTAATATCATACTTAGTGGCGAAATACTGCATGCATTCTCCCTAAGATCAGGAACAAAACAAAGGTGTCTGCTCCACCACTTCTGTTCAACATTGTACTGGAAGTTCTAGCCAGGGCAATATATTAGGTAGGAAGAAAATGTCATCTGAATTAGAAAGGAAGAAGTGAAACTATATCTCTGTTTGCAGATAGAATGATCTTTATTTATGCTAATAAATATGTTCAGCAAATTTATAGAATACAAGAGTAATATATACAAATCAGTTGTATTTCTACATACTAGCAATGTACAATCAGAAAATGAAGTTAAATAAACAGTTCCATGCACAATAGCATTTTTAAAAATACTTACAAATAAATTTAACCAAGGAGGAGTAAGACTTGTACACTGTAAACTGTAAAACATTGTTGAAAGAAGTAAAAGAAGAGCTAAATAATTGGGAAGACATCTTGTGTCCATGGATTGGAATAGTTAATATTATTAAGATGGCGATACTCCCCAAATAGATGCATAGATTCAGTGCAATTCCTATCAAAATTCCCACTTCTGTTTTTGCAGAAATGGACTAGCTGATCCTAAAATTCATATGGAATTCTTTATGACCCCGAATAGCCAAAACAATTTTGAAAAGGAAGAGAAACGTTGGAGTACTCAACACTTAATGATTTCAAAACATACTGCAAAGCAACACCATTTAAAACTGTGGGGAAGCTATGACTTAGGCAGTTGGGCACCTGCCTACCACACGGGCAGTTCCAGGTTCGGTTCCTGGTGCCTCCTAAAGAATACAAGCAAGACAGCTAACACAACAAGATGATGCAAAGAGATGATGCAATGAAAGAAACACAACAAGGAAACACAGTGAGAGATACAACAAGCAAGGAACAGAGGTGGCTCAAGCCATTGGGCACCTCCCTCCCACATGGAAGTCTTGGGTTCAGTTCCTGGTGCCTCCTAAAAAGAAGATGCACACACAATGAACAGACATAGATAGCAGACAGTGAGTGCAAATGATGGAGGCAGCGGGGGTGAGGTGGGTGGAGGGTAGGGAGAAATAAAATAAATCTTTAAAAAATAAAATAAAACAGTGTGATACTAGCTAAAAGATACACATCTAGATGGATAGAATAAAAGTAAGAGTCCAGAAATAAAGTCACACATCCATGGTCAGTTGTTATCAGCAAGGGTGCCAAGACCAGTCAATGAGGAAACAGTAGTCTTTTCAACAAATACTACTGGAACAATGGATAATCACATGCAAAAGCATGAAGTTGGGCCCTACTGCGTAGCTTACACAAAAAGTCGTGCAAAATTGATAAAAGATCTAAATGTAAGAGCTAAAACTATAAAACTCTTAGAAGAAAATATAGAGGTAAATCCTCATGACCTTGGATTTAGCCAGTGGATTTTTAGATATGATACCACAAGAAAAAAATAGATAAATTGGACCTTATCAAAATTAAAAACTTTCGTGCATCCAAGCACACTATTAAGATAGTGAAAAGACAATCCACAGAGTAAGTGAAAATATTTGTAGATCATGTGTCTGATAAAAGTATAGACTATATAAATAACTCTTATAACTCAACAACAAAAAGACAACCCAATTTTTAAAATGGGCATGGTCTTGAATAGACATATTCAAAGGAGATATATAGATGACCAATAAGTCATTAGGGAAACGTATGTATATCAAAACTGTAATAGATAACATTGCACACTCACTAGGATGGCTGTTACTAGGTAATCTGAAAATACCAAGTCTTGGTGAGGATGGAAAAAGCAAGATCCTCATACATGCTGGTGGGCATGTAAAATGGTTTATCTACTGTGGAAAACAGTTTTGTGATTCCTCAAAATGTCAGATGTGGAGTTATTATATGACCCAGCAATTCTACTCCTCAGTATATACTCAAGAGAATGAAGACAGGTGTTCAAACAAAAACGTGTAAACAAATGTTCATGAGAGCATTATTTATAATACCCCCCCAAATAGAAATAACCCAAATATCCATCAACTGATGAGTATATAAACAAAATATGGTACAATAGGATATTATTCAGCCACAAAAAGAAATGAAGTATTACAGGCTACAACGTGGATGAACCTTGAAAACATTATAGTAAGTGAAGGAAGCCAGACACAACAAGTCATATATTGTATGACTCTATTTATATGAAATGTCCAGACTAGGCAAATCCGCAGAGACAGAAAGCAGATTAGTGGTTGGATTGCTCAGGACTGGGGAGAGAGGCAGATGACAAGTGACTGCTTAGTGGGTAATGGGGTTTCTTTTTTGGAGTGAAGAAAATATTCCAAATTAGTTGGTGGTAATTGTTGCACATCATTGTGAGTTTAATAAAAGCCACTGAATTGTGTATTTTCAAATGATTAAAATGGTGAATATTATGTTACAAATTTTACCTTAATAAAGTTTTCATTCATTAGGTATTTATATAATTTCTTGGAATAACATCTCAATATAAAATACGTTTGAACAGATGTGTGGAAGCTTTAAGGAAAACACCGTTTAATTTTATAGCTATATTGTAATTTAAAATTGGTTAATATTTTGATTCTGCTGCATAATTTATACCCATTTAGATCTTTTAAAAAGTGTTTTATTATAGCAATTTAAAAACATTTGAATTGCATTTTAGAATGGCAGATAGATAGCTTAGTGTTCAAGACAGCAGAATATCTAATGTTTCAGAGAAATCTAATGTATTACAAGAAAGAAATCTGTTAAGTAGTGACATCAATATATACTTCAATTTAGGGGATTTGAAGGATGCCGAAATGGTGTGATGTGTTTTTCCACATTTGTCAGACCCTTCGTGTCCCTCAATTTTTGATAGCCTTCTCAACATCACTTGTGTTTTATACTCTTACCAATAATCTCTCTCCTCTTGCTTAGATAAGTGTTATCTGATAGAAATGTAATACAATTATATATATATGTAATATATATGTAATTAAAAATTTTCTGGTATTAACATTAAAAATAAAGAGAAATAGATGGAATTAATTTTTTCATCCCCCACCCTTGCTGCTTTTTGCGTGTTGTCGGCTCTGTGTCCATTCTCTGTGCATTCTTCTGTGTCTGTATTTTATTTTTATTTATTCCCCACCCCGCTTCATGGCTTGCTTGCCATCTGCTCTCTCTGTCTGTTCGCTGGGCCTTCTTCTGTGTTTTTGTTTGCCTCCCTTTTTGTTGTGTCATCTTGCTGAGTCAGCACTCTGCGGTGCTTGCAGGCTGGGAAGCTCTCTGTGGCACATGGGCCATCCTGCCTTCACAAGGAGGCCCTGGGACACAAACCCAGGGCCTCCCATATGGTAGACAGGAGCCCAACTGATTGAGCCACGGCCACTTCCTGGAATTAATTTTAATAATATATTTTCCATAACTGTATTCAAAATATTATCATTTTAAGATATTACCAATATTTTAAAAATCTATTTTACATTTTTCTAAGTCTTCAAAATCCAGTGTTCATTTTATACTTACATCACAGATCAATTCAGACTAGCCACATTTCAAGTGCTCCATAAACACATGTGGCTAATGACAGCAATAGGGACAAAGCAGGCTTAGATAATCAGAACTAGGACATTTGTTTTGCATTTCTGGGAATGGAGGGAAAAGTGCTTTGTATTTTTTTTGGACAAAACAATACTTAGTTTATCTTATTAGCTAGTTGTTTTCGTAGAGGATACAAAGAGAAATATCTGTGCTTTAAAAGGGGCACAGAAAAAAACCGTGAGGTTAACCATTGGTGAGGAGTGAGAGTAGGCATGGAGGAGGAGAAGAATTCAGACCAAGGAAAGTTTTATTGCAGTATGATTGTGGATAAGTCCAAGGGAAGAAGGGGCAGCATGGGGAGGATATACTCAGGGTTAGGGAAAAGAGCTATCCTGGAGTGATGTATTTCTGAGTCAAATGTTAAAGATGACCATTTGGCCAAGGGACACTTCCCAATTCCCCATCCTCTTCCATCCCCCCAATTAGAAGATATTATAAAATATATAGTGACTAAGAACAAGGATGATCACTAGACTGTGTAGTCCTCTGATCTGTTCTTCAGAGAATTCTTGATTTTCACCTATTCTCCACTGCACAAAAGCACAGTGAAAGGAGATAGACAGAGGCCAGAGAAAGAAGATAGAAAATGAAGAAGAAAAAGATATAAAATGGGAGAAAAAAAAGGTGGTGGAAAATAGATGTAAAGTATATACAAGTGTGCCCCTAATAAATTAAAATATTTATTGAAGTGTTTTTCTTTCCTCAAGTGCTGAAAAGTGTAGCTAAATTTAGGGAAATGTGACCTAGGACAAAGGGACATATCCAAAAGAAAAAAGTGGATTTACTATGTTACTTAAAATTCAATTTCTTGCTTTCTCCATAGCTGTGCCACTGCATATGTTCTACTGGCTGAGGAAGAAGCAACAACCATAGTAGATGCTGAGAGGTTATTTAAACAGGCCCTCAAAGCAGGAGAAACAATTTATAAGCGGTCACAGCAGTGCCAGCACCAAAGTCCTCAGCATGAAGCCCAACTGAGTAAGCAAATTTGAACGGATTTTTACCTTTTAGCTCCTGTACTTGGCTCTTTTGTTTGAAAAAAACAACCAACCACCACAAAAAATTTAATACTTGTAAGTTAGGTACTTTTCATAGGCGGTAACTAATCTATTCATAATATCTACAAGCCAGCAGAAGAGAAATGTTTATTAGCCAGAGAATGTTTAAGGAAGGGAATAGTTCTGCTTTGGTTACTGAGAGTTGATGTTCTGCTCTGAGACTTAACTAATTTATTTCATGGAAGAATTGAGCTGGTCATTGGGGAAGCAGAACTCAAAGCATATCCAAGATTCAGTCAAGAGCGCCTTCTACTGATGATAAGCAACTATTTCCTTTAAGCATCAGTGTAGGTACAGCATTTAGTTTGCTCTTTAGACTGGATATATCTGCATAAAGTGCCAGGGAGTGGCCCCTTCACATCATAGTCTTAACACAAAATCCAGCCTCATTCTTGGCATTTATTCATTCTTCTGTTGATTTTTCTCCATGATGTATTTGGTATCATATGGGTCATAGCAACTGAGGTTTGTTCTTTCCATTCTTAGGGATACTCTCAGTTATGATTAAGACACTTTTGCCAATGATGTTAGAATCAGTAGGGCCGCTGATTCCTACTGTTTTTGTGGCCAGAGGGTTTTAGTTTCATGATTTTGGCAGATAGTGGGCAATAAATTGAAATATGTTTACAAAATGAATTATCTACTAGCAGTTAAGTTCTAAGTCTCTTTGTTTTTGGGAATTAAAATTTGGATAATGTTCTCTCTCTAGGCTAAATATTGACATATGCAGTATGTTTCATTAAATGCATGTTATAATATAACTGTGGGAATATATTATTTTGCAATCTGGAACTGATGAAACTATATCTGTAAAAAGTCATGGGATTTATCCTTGTATAATCGCAAATTAAGTTATGGGATAGTTACAGAAATATTTGTTAGCTCTTTTTAGAAGTAATTTTATACTTTGTTGGTTACTAGCTTTTAAGAAAATAGTTTTCATTAGCCATGGTAATTTTGTTTTGGAAATTTTTTGTTTGCCATTAAAACAATAGAGAATATTAAAATAATAAATTGTTTATGCAGAAACATAAAATAGTAGGTTAATGGTATTTTTTTCCTGTTAATATATGTATTTCTTTTCTCTATTAAAATGAACTTGTCAAGTATGCATGAATTACTTTATAAATATTGTACTTAGATTACTTACTTTTTAGAGGCAAAAGTAATCCAGTAGATATTTTTAAAATTTTAGTATAGAAAATTTCAAACAAACATGAAAATAGAGCAGTCTAATGAAGCCCTCTTCAGTAGCCATCACTCAAATTCAACTATCATCAATATTCTGCCATCAGACACAAAACCTTGCATGGTAGGCAAATAGAATTAATGGATAATATGTTAATGAAATAGCAGGCCATAATAAAAAGTGATAGTTGTGTCATTTTTCACTTTTTAAATAGGAAGAGATACCAATGTACTGGTATATATTAAAAGAAGATTGGCAATGTGTGCAAGAAAATTAGGAAGAATAAGAGAAGCAGTAAAAATAATGAGAGATGTAAGTAAATTTGGTGATTGTACTGTTACATTTTTTCCTTCAAAAACAAAGTGGTTTAAGTTGCCAGTTATTTTAATGCAGAATCACTGTATTCCAATTGGTAGTTTTATAACAAGATATTTAATATATATACTTTTAAAGGATTGAGTTTCCAAAGTTTTGTTAAGAAACAAAGGAATTTCTGTTTTAATGAATCTGATTCAGCTATGTGATGATTGTAATCTTTTTTTTTTCTTTTAATATACAGTTGATGAAAGAATTTCCTCCTCTTACTATGTTGAACATCCACGAAAATCTTCTAGAATCCCTTTTAGAATTACAGGCCTATGCAGATGTTCAGGCAGTTCTAGCAAAATACGATGGTGAGTGATAATTGTCCTAATAATATGGTTAATTTTTTTTTTCCATTTTATAATCGTAAATATGGTCCTCTTTTATTTTTTCCCTTATTTTCTCTTTCCATTTTTACTAATCAATATGTAGTATGCATGGGTACAAGTTGCTAGTATGTATCTTCTTTATCCGTGCTTTTGGTAGTAAAAACCTGCAAGGAGGAACTTTTCTTCTGTCTTCATTTTTTTGTTTATTAATGCCTACTATGAGTGAAGCACTGGGAATAAATACAATGGTGAACAAGAAGAGAAGGACTTAGCCCTCATAGGGTTTACTGTTTAGTGGAACATACAGACAAATAAACAGCAGTTACACTGAAACATAGTATGTTAAGTAAGACAGTGGGCAAAGTATGGAGTGCTGTGCCTTGAGGAGAGTATTTTATTTGTTTTAGAGTATCAGAGAAGACTTTCTAACAGAAGTTGCTTAGCAGTATTCATACGATTAATTCACTTTAACATTTTTACAGTGCTTTTAGTTACAAAATATAATTCATCATCTTATCTGATCCTTATAATAATCTTGTGAAATGGTTAAAAAAAGTATTTTTAGTTAATAAATAAGGAAACTTGAGTACAGGAAGGTTAAGTGATTGGTTAATGTCCCCCAGCCACTAAGAGCAAGCATG
The DNA here is from genome assembly GCF_030445035.2 of Dasypus novemcinctus. NCBI lineage: Eukaryota > Metazoa > Chordata > Mammalia > Cingulata > Dasypodidae > Dasypus > Dasypus novemcinctus. The sequence continues at coordinate 10,962,056 of NC_080681.1, forward strand.
AACTTAAATCCAGGAATTCCGTTTCTTTGTCCACTGATCTTCCCACAGCAAGAATACAATACATATATGGGCTGTTTTCATTATTATACTATAACAGTGCCTATTTACCACAAATGGAGTTAAGAGAATTTTAAAGAAGCATAGCCTTTCTCCTCATTCTGAATGTGTTGCCTTGTAGGCATCCTTTTTTAACCACAAGCTGAAAACATCCAGCTAGCATATTGTTTCTGGTCATGTCTTTCACTATAACAGAACACATACATATGTGTAATTCACGCTTGTCCTATTGTGGGTTCCTATCCATTAGCTTGGGAATCTCTTTGACTTGGAAAGTTTGTAATGTGTTATACTTGGAAAGAAAAGTTTATTTCTTTAAAACATCTGGAATTCTTAGGAAATACTTCAGAATAGTGGAGGCTAATGGAGAAATTTGTGAGAAATTCTTTCCATATGTAACTTACCGAATACATGGCCTATTTACGGTACTTCGATGAACAAGCGTAGGGACTGAATATAAAATATCAGAATAAGACCTGATTCATTAAAAATAAAATAAAACTAACAACTTAGATATGCATTTGTGTTTTCAGTTATTTTCATGAGTCCCAGGTTTTTACCATTCTAGAATCCTGAAGAAGTTAGGAGCAAATTTACTGCTTTAGTCCTATTTGCTAGTATAACTCTGGAATCTCAAGCCTCAAGAGAGTTCTTCTTCACTCTTACTCTTCTGAGAGCATTATTTTGGGCATATATAAAAGCATAAAAAAAGACCTATGTAATTAATTTCTTTCTAGTTCCTTTTTTTTTTTTTTTATAAAAACATAGGAAGAAGAAAAATTAAAATCATCCTTGGTCCTATCACCTAGATTTTTAACCACTGTTAAATATTTTTATTTTCTAATCTTTTTCTCTGGGAATAGGTAGAGTCTTTACATAGTTGTAATTCTACTGTGCCTTTTTCTCTGAATAATATTATTGTAAGCAGATTATTATAAACATTCATTGAGCACTTTTCACCATTTTGCTGAGGGCTTTCACAGACATTATTTAATTTAGTCTTTAGAATAACTGCCAGAAAAGTGCCAGTCCCTATTTTGAGAAGAGAAAGCTGAGGTTCAAAGAAGCTGCTACAACTAGCTCAAGGATACGTAGCTAGTAAATAATAGTCAAGATTCAGACTCAGGTCTTCCAACTACATGTCCAGGTGCTTCTTCTACCGTATTACATCTGTCGAACTTGTATCATGAATTATTTTTATTTAAAAAGCTGTTTTTGTGATTCTTAAGGTGAAAATTATTGTTATTACAGATATAAGCCTTCCAAAGTCAGCAGCAATCTGTTATACAGCAGCTCTGTTGAAGACAAGGACTGTTTCAGATAAGTAAGTATTTATGAAAACTACAGTTATTTGGAGAGACTGCTAAACTCAGTCTTATGTTTTTCCCCCCACTGACTTAAAACAATGCTCTTTTACCTCCCTACTTCTTCCTGAATAACCCTTGATCATTTGGGCCTGTGAAGCTTCCTACCATGTGTCATAGAAAAGAAGATATTTAGATGTAAATAAACGTGGTTTCAAATTTAAATTTTACCACGCATCAGCTCTGGGACTTTGAGGAAGTTAACAGTTTGAATCTCTTCCTCATCTGTAAAATGAGAATATTAATACCCATGCTATAGGATGATTGTGTAAGGATTATGTGTATTAATTGCCTAAAGCAATGCCTAGAAAGAAAGTACACAGCAATAAGTAGTGGCAATGATGATGGTAAGATGTGTGGTAGACAATTAGGTTTTACTTTATCTGTTCTTTGATTATAACTCTGAGTTATTCTGCTTTCTTTGTATTTTTGCCTGTCCTTACTGACTCTCTCTTTATTCTGCAGATGAGATTTTCAGAAATCAACCAAATGATGAACATTTCTTTCACCTTTTAGTACTATGCTTTTATGTGAATTAGATGGAATAGTCCCAGTCTGTTTCCTCTCAGATAAGAATTTGATAAGAATGCACTTCTATTTCATAAGATTTTCTGACTGTCACTGCATTGCATTTCTTATTTTATCATCTTTCCAAAAGTGTGCCATCAGAGGACTTCTGAATGCTTTCTTCACTTAAGCCTGAAAATTTCCATTCCTTATGCTTTCTGATTTATATGTTGAACAAGAAGGTTTTACTTTCATTTTTAGTAAACTGGCTTTGTCTTTGGCTATCACTGGGAACCTCTTTACTCTTTAATTCAGGGATCTGGATTATGATCTAAAAACATAATTTCTGTTTGGCTTTTTTCCTATATTCATTTCTTCATTTTATGGTTTTCTTACAGATTTTCTCCAGAAACAGCCTCCAGAAGGGGGTTAAGCACAGCAGAAATTAATGCCGTGGAAGCAATTCATAGAGCTGTGGAATTTAACCCTCATGTTCCAAAAGTGAGAAATTTATGATGAAACCACTACTTTTATTTAAGCTTATCAAACTGGTAATTGTGTTTAGACCACAGTTTGGATCTCCACATAATTGGGTCAGAATTATTTTAGTCTGCCATGATATTTATTATTTGCCTTACAGGGAGTGGGAAAAGACATTTAGAAAGTGTGTAGGAGCAGTAGTTTACTATAGGCTTTGTAATTGCTGTCAAAATAGAAATTTTTTTAAAGATTTATTTTATTTTTTATTTGTGCCCTCCCCCCTGCCCCCGTTGTCTGCTCCCTGTGTGCATTTACTAGGTTCTTCTGTGTCTGCTTGTCTTCTCTTTAGGCAGCACCGGGAATCGATCCCAGGACCTTCTGGAGGCATTCAATCTCTTGTGCCACCTCAGTTCTCTTTCAAGATAGAATTTGAAGTGTGTTCACTTATCTGTTCCTCTTACTATTATTTCAGAGAAGAAATAACCAAATGGTTTTAAGAAAAGATAATTCATTTTTCAGTTCATTAAATCAAATTTCCTATTACTGCAGAAGCTTTTTCTAGACAGATACCTGGGTTTTGACTGAAGCTGGGTAGGCAAAGATGAAAGACAAAAGAGATTGAAATAATCAATGATGGAAACAGATGGGGAAGTTGCCGGAAAAAAATTGCTAAGTTGATGTTTATTTAGTCCCAGATGAAACTGTGTACCCATCTCGTTTTTCTTCATATTGTACACCTTGCAGACATACAGATATTGGCTAATTTTTGTGTGTTGTTACCTAAGATTAAATTTTAGATTTTAAAAACAATGCTTCATACTAGGAAGCATAGAATATTCAAGAACAGATGTCCTTACTACAATGTAATTATAGCTATTGATTCCAGTAGAGTGTGTGCTGGTGGAACTTGGAAGCTAGTAAATATTTTAGAGATTAATCTCTAAATTTTCCCTTCCAGGAAAAATAAATTGAAGCCTGTTAGAAGTAAAGATGGTCAAGAAAATAACTGTAATGGTCAAGGAATATTCATACCATTCTCTCATTTAAGTGACACCAGTCCCATAAATTTAAATAAATTTTTATAAATTATAATTCATGTGCAGAAAAGTGTACAAAACAGAAATGTGTACCTCAATGATTTATTGTAAAGCAAATGCTTGATAACTACTATGAGATCAAGAAACAGAATATTCTTAGCATACTAGAAATCTACTTGCCTCCGTTTCCCAATCATAACCTCCTCCAACCTCCCTAAGAGAACTACTATTCTGAGGTTAATTATATGTTCACTTCCTTCTTTACTTATATTTTTGGTCTATACTTTTCCTTTATTGCTGACTTTATAAAACAAGTTAAGGAGTGGTCCCTCTTTTTATTCCCTGGAATAATATATATTAAATTGAAATTCTTTCTTCCTTAAATAATTGGTAGAATTTACTGGTAAAGCTCTGTGTATCCAGAGTTTTCTTCATGGAAAGACTTTTAGTTACAAATTCTATTTCTTTAATGGCTTAATTACAAATTCAGTTTCTTTAACTATTCAATAACTGTTCAAATTCTTTTGTTTCTTCTTGTGATAGTTTTAGTAAGTTATGTTTTTTTCTAGGGATTTACTTATTTCATCAAAATTTTCACAATTTGTTGGCATAAAGTTTCCATAAAATCCTTTTATTAGCTTTTTTTAAAAAAGATTTATTTATTTTCCCCAACCCTTCATTGTTTGCATTCACTATGTCTGTTGTGTGCTGGTCTTCTCTCTTTAGGAGGCACCAGGAACTGAACCCAGGGCCTCCCGTGTGGGAGGGAGATACCTAATAACCTGAGCCATCTCTGCTCCCTGCTTCGTTGTGTCTCTCATTGTGTTTCCTCAGTGTGTCTCTTGGTTGCATCATCTCACTGCATCATCTTGTGTCAGCTCGCCACGCCAGCCCATCACATCAGCTCGCTGTCTTGTGCGTCTTCTCTAGGAGGCACAGGAAAATGAACCCAGACCTTCCGTGTGGTAGGCAGGAGCTCAGTTACCTGAGCCACATCTGCTTCTCTATTAGCTTTTTAATATTTACAATATCAATTGTAATATTTACTTTTTAATTTCTAACTTTAGTTATCTTTTTTCTTGACCAGATTCCCCAGGGATTTGTTAATTTTTGTTAGTCTTTTCAAAGAACTAACCTCTGGCTTTGTTGATTTTATCTACTCTTTGTTGTCTGTATCATTTATTTCTGTTCTTTATTTCCTTCCTTCAGTTTTCTTTGGGTTTATTTAATTTTTTCATTTCCCATATTTTCTCTATAGGATTTAACTTATTAATTTAGCCATACTTTTTTTTTTAGGTGCCAGGGGCGGGGGATTGAACCTGACACCTTATATGTAGGACGCTGGCGCGCAACCACTGACCCTCATCGGCTCACCTGAGTTGTTTTTTTCCATTTGTTTTGTTTGTTGTTTGTCTTTTTGTTTTTAGGAGGCACTGGGAACCTAACCCAGGACCTCCCATGTAGGAAGCAGGTGCTCAACTGCTTGAGCCCCATCCGCTCCCCATACTTCTTTTTTAATATATCCATTTAAGGCTATAAACTTTTCTCTGTGTCTGATTTTATTTTTATTTTTTATTATCGCAATTTTTTTTAGATTAGAGAAGTTGTAGATTTACAGAAACATTATGTAAAAAATATGAAGTTCCCATATACCCGCCCCATTTTAACATTTTGCATTAGTGTGGTAACTTCCTTACAACTGATGAGAGACTATTATTATTATATATTATTAGCTATAGTTCATAGTTTACATTATGGTATACTGTTTGTGTTGTATAGTCCTATGGTTGTTTGTTTTTAATTTTTGTTTAAGTAATATATGTGCCACCAAAAATTTCCCTTTTTAAACACATTCACATACAGAATTCAGTGTTGTTAATTACATCCACAATGTTGTGTTACCGTCATCTCTATACATTCCCAAAACTTTTCCATTACCCCAAGCAGAAATTCTTTGTCAACTAAGAATTAACTCCTCATTCCCTAAACTCACCCTGGCCCCTGGGGAATCTTTATTGTGGTTTCTGACTCTATAAATATATCTATGCATGATTTTAACTGCATCCTATGGGCAAATGTTTTCTATAATTTAATTCAAAATATCTAATTTTCACTATGGTTTCTTCTTTTATTTAGAGGCATATTCCATTTAGAAGTATATTTCTTAATTCCCAAACATGAGTATTATCTTTTTATTGATCAGTTTTAGCTTAATAGTATGATTTCAGTCCTTTCAAATACTTTTTCTTTTTTACATCTCTTGTATCACTTATATTTTCCAACTTTCTGCCAAAATTTTCAGTATAGTCTTTTATCACTTTGAAAATAGGTTAAGGTAGTTATTTTAAAGTCATTTTTCTGATAATCCTAGTATCTGAAACTCCTATGTATCTGTTTATATTATCTGTTTTTTCTACTGTCTTTTTTCCTTAAGATTTATTTTTTATTTATTTCTCTTCCCTCCCTACCCCCCCCAGTTGTCTGCTCCCTCTGTCCATTTGCTGTGTGTTCTTCTGTGTCCGTTTGGATTCTTGTCAGCAGCACCCAGAATCTGTGCCTCATTTTGTTGTGTCATCTTGCTGCGTCAGCTCTCCGTGTGTGCGGCACCATTCCTGGGCAGGCTGCACTTTTCTCGTGCTGGGTGGCTCTCCTTACAGGGCATACTCTTTGTGCGTGGGGCTCCCCTATGCGGACACCCTATCTTTTGGGCCAAATCCACTTCCCATGCTGTATCTTGTTCATGCTCTTATTCTCTCTTGTGCCTGCCTTTCCTTGACTATGTGCCAGATATTATCTTTTAAAAATTTTAGAAATATTTGTAAGCCTCAGGCAATATTATTTTGCTCTTGTATGCCTGGGAGCACTAGTAGGCCAGGATCACCTTAATCCAGTTTCAGGGATTGATATTTTCTGGACCACCCAGATGATTGGAAACTGGGTTTATTTCTGGTTCACCTATATTCCTAGAATGCAGCCTTTCAGGGTCCTAATCCAGTCCTGGAGGTTTTTGGAAATCCCTTATCCTTAATAGACCTTGGAGACTTTTGTCCTTCTAGCTTATAAAACTTTTAAAAAGGCTGACTAGCTTCTTAGTTATCTTGTCTAGAATTGGCAAATTCCTCTACAGTAAAAGAGGCCCCAAATGTGGCTTAATTCTGGATTTCTGTCTTCTATGGACAGAAATTTTCCTGCTAATTCTCTATTTTTGAAAGTATTTTCTAGTTATCCTTATTGGGAGGGTTGTTCTGAATCACCCAGTCTTGCATTACTATAAGCAGAAATCTATAAATTCTTTAAAAATGAAAATATTTGCTCTCTAATGCTGCGGTGATTAAAAGCATGAATTCTGGAACCAAATGGCCTGGGTTTGAATTCTGGTTCTATTACACTGTAAGGCTGTAAGATGTTGTAAGCTGTAAGACCTTGGTCAAGGTACTTGGCTTCTCTGTACCTAACTTTCCTCAGTTATAAAACAGGGTTAGTTATTTTCTGCCTCGTTGGTTGTGAGAAGTGAGTTCCTATCTTTAAAGTGCTTGGAGGAGTGTTTGACACATAGTAAATACTATAGAAGTGATTGTTATTGTTATATCCAGAGTGGGGTGGGAACCTGTTACTTGTTTGAAAAGATGAGCAGCAGTTATTGATCAAAACTATTCAAATTAAATACTCATTAAGTTGTTTCTTAAATTCCCATTCAAAATAACAAAATGTAACTATTTCTTATGGTTATTGACCTCTTTTCTGTTTCAAAAACTACCTCATACATAATGTATTCTCAGCAGTAATAATTCTGATGATGTGCAATGATTTTGTATACAGTGGAAATGCTGTTATTATAAAGTTAAATTGTTAGATAAGTATTATGTCTTAATCTCCAGATTGATCCTGCTCTGGATAATCTGTGATGCTTTTAGGGATCCTTTTTTTGCAGTTAAAAACATACATACACATATACTGAAACACTACAAAACAATCCTGAGAAAAATTAAGAAGACCTAAATAAATGGAGATATATACAGTTTTAATGGATTGGAAGACTCAATATCATTAAGATGATAATTCTACCCAAATTGATCTATAGATTCACTGCAGTACCTATCAAAAATAACAGGTTTGTTTGTAGAAATTCACAAACTCATCCTAAAACTTATATGAAATATAAGTTATATTAAAACTTATATGAAATATAAGTTTTGGAACAGCCAAAACAGTTTTGAGAAAGAACAAAGTTATCCACTTTTAAGACATTATAAAGCTACGGTAATTAAAATCGTATAATATTAGCATAAGGATAGACCAATGGCAGAGAATAGAGTCTTAGCTATGACACTAAAAACATGATCCATAAAAGAAAAATTGTAAACTGGACTTCTTCAGAATGAAAGCTTTCTCTCTTCAAAAGACATTAGGCAGGAAGCAGATGTGGCTCAAGCAATTGGGCTCCCATATAGGAGATCCAGGGTTCGATACTGAGGGCCTCCTGGTGAAAGGCAAGCTGGCCTGTGTGGTGAGCTGACCCACAAGGAGTGCTGGTCTGTGCAGGAGTACTGGCCCACACAGAGAACTGATGCAGCAAGATGATACAACAAAAGGAGACACAGAGGAGATATAATAAGAGATGCAGCAGGCCAGGGAGCTGAGGTGGTGCAAGAGAATGATCACCTCTCTCCCACTCTGAAAGGTCCCAGGTTTGGTTCATGGAGCCGCCTAATAAGAATACAAGCAGACACAAAAGAACAAACAGCGAATGGACACAGAGAGCAGACAATGGAGGGAGGGGGGAGAAATAATTAAGTAAATTTTTAAAAAAAGACATTAGGGGAGCAGATGTAGCTCAAGTGGTTGAGCACCTGCTTCCCATGTACAGGGTTCTAGGTTTGATCCCTGGTACCTCCTAAAAACCAAACAAATGTGAAAACCAGCTCTCATTGAGGAGTAGATGTAGTTCAGTGCTTGAGCACTTGCTTCCCATTTTTGAGGTCCTGGGTTCAATCCCCGGTACCTCCAAAAAAAAAGACATTATTAAGAAAATGGGGGCGGCGGACTTGGCCCAGTGGTTAGGGCGTCCGTCTACCACATGGGAGGTCTGCGTTTCAAACCCCAGGCCTCCTTGACCCGTGTGGAGCTGGCCCATGAACAGTGCTGATGTGCGCAAGGAGTGCCCTGCCACGCAGGGGTGTCCCCCGCATAGGGGAGCCCCACGCACAAGGAGTGCGCCCCATAAGGAGAGCCGCCCAGCGTGAAAGAAAGTGCAGCCTGCACAGGAATGGTGCCAAGCACATACAGAGAGCTGACACAACAAGATGACACAATAAAAAGAAACACAGATTCCTGTGCCGCTGACAACAACAGAAGCAGACAAAGAAGATGCAGCACATAGGCACAGAGAACAGACAACCGGGGTGGGGGGTAGTGAAGGGGAAAGGAATATATAAATAAATCTTTTAAAAAAAGAAAATGGAAAGATAAGCCACAGATTAGGAGAAAGCATTTGCACTTCGTGTATCTGTTAAAAGATTTGTATCCAGAATATATAGTGAACACTTACAACTCAATAAAACCACAAACAACTTTAAAAAATGAGCAAAAGATTTGAATAGACACTTCACCAAAGATACACATGTAGCTAATTAGGACTTGGGAAGATGCTCAGCATCACTAGTCATTAGGAAAATGCACTTCGAATCCCACTAAAATGGCTATACTAAAAAAGAATGACAGTACCAAATTTTGGCAAGGATGTGGAAAAGCCTCATACTTTGCTGCTGGGAGGGAAAAGTGGTATAGGTACTTTGGAAAACAGTTTTGCAGTTAAGCATATCCTTACCATATCACCCATCATTTCTATTCCTAGGTATCTACCTAACTACAGTGAGAACATGTTACTGCAAAGACTTAAATGCAAGTGTTCAAAGGAGCATTATTTACAATAGACAAAAACTTGAAACAATCCAAAGGCAGGTAAATTACTAAATTGTGGTATATCCATACAAATGCGGTGTATCAGCAATAGTAAGGAATAAACTGTTTGTACATGCAACACCATGGATGAACCTCATATACATTATACCAAGTGAAATAAGCCAAATACAAAAGATAACATATTGTATAATTCCCTTTCTATGATATTCTAGAAAAACTAGACAGAAAGCAAATCAGTGGTTGCCTGAGGTTGGGATTAGAATAGGATTTGACTACAAACAGGCATGGAGAAACTTTCTGTGGTGATGGTTGCACAACTGTGGAAATATTAGAGATCATTGAATTGTATAATTAGAGTGGTGAATTTTGTAGTATGTAAAGTATACCTCATTAAGCTGATAAAATAGATATACTTTAACATTTCAGAATCAGTTTTATTTATAGGTAGAAATTGACATGATTTCCCCCTTTATTAAATGGCCAGGCCAGTTGACAATTCAGTTGTATGAAAATATCCATTTAAAGTAGAATGTTACTATAAAAATGTTACTATAAACTTACATTTTTGTTTGTAGAGTAGACATTTTAAGCTGAGTGCTATGAAACAGGATTATCATTAAGGTTTTTTGGAGAAGTTTTAAGCTCCAGCAACCTGGATAATATCCCACTTAAATAACATTAATGTTAAATGAACTAGGAGAGCTCTGAAATCAACTGATGAAGTATATACAGACTGCTCTCTCTCTTTTTCTTCTGTTATGATGTATTCCTGACTCACAGCTGGAGCCAAACAAACATAAAGGACCTTAGGGGTTGTCTTCCTCAGACTTCAACTGTGGGTCATGATAACTTATTTGACCTAATGAACATTGACATTTCAATATATATTTTTAAATCTTCAGTTCTTACAAATTTATTATGCAGATTTTTCAAATGGTTGTATGAATCTTTGGAGTAAAATGACAAAGGATGAAATTGTTTTAATAGGAAATATTTATTGGCAGCTTTCCACATAACTGCAACAGAAATGGCTGGAGGTCTAAAGCTGTGCAATTTGTTAAAGCTGGAAACTATTAGAAGTGCAATAGAGAAAAATAACGTAAATTTCTTCAGACTATGAATTTGCTTTTAGGTATTTCATTAATATTGATTGCTTGTACAGATTTTTTTATTCTGCTGAATGAATTTCAGTGTATAGTAACTATGATAGTACTGTAGTAAAAAAATTGAAACAGCATGTTTTTATAGTTTTTAACTTACTTTTCATTACCTAGCAATGTCATGGCTTTGGTTCAACAAACATTTTTTTGTTGTTGCCATACAAGAAAAATGATTGTATATCTTTCAGCTACTGTAGGAATTGTCAGTTTTTTAGTTTTCTAGTTGAAAATGTTTCATATATTGTAAATATTTCACAGCATCCTATTTCAGTAATTCTGTCATCTCCTATTCTTTATTATCCAACCATCAAGTTGTTTTATGGAAGGTTTTCTTTTTTCTTTTTTGTGATGATTCACATACCATAAAATTCATCTTTTTAAAGTGCGTAATTCACTGGTTTTTAGTATATTCACAAGGTTGTTCAATTATTACCACTAATTCCAGTACATTTTCATTACTCCAAAAAGATACTCTGTACCCAATAGCAGTCATTCTCCATTCTGTCGCCCAATCCCCAGCCCTGGCAAGCACTAATCAGTTATCTGTCTATTGATTTGCCTATTCTCTTCTTTTCATATAAATGGAATCATATAATATGGGGCCCTTTATACCTGAATTCTTTCACTTAGCATGTTTTCAAGGTTAATTCACGTTGTGGCATGTATCAGTACTTCATTCTTTTTATATATTCCATTGTATGGATATACAACATTTTGTTTTCATTCATCAGTGGATGGGCATTTGGATTGTTTCCCACTTTTTGACTATTATGGTTAATACTGCTATGAATATTTATGTGCAAGTTTTTGTGTGAAGACATTTTCAGTTTTCTTGGGTGTATACCTAGGAGTGGAATTGCTGGAACTAGGTAACTGTTTTACACTTCAAGAACTGTTAAACTGTTTTCCTAAGCTGCTGTACCATTTTATATTTGCACCAGCAATATGTCAGAATTCTAATTTCTCTACATCGTTGCAATACTTCTGTCTTTTTCATTATAACTATCCCAGTGGGTGAAGTGGTATCTCATTATGGTTTTTATTTGCCATTGCCCTAATGCTAAGGAAAGGATTTTGAGCATCTTTTAATGTACTTGTTAGCTACTTGTATATCTTTTTTGAAGAAATGTCTATTCAAGACTTATCCCCAGTTTTTAATTAGGTTATTTGTCTTTTTATTATAGAAGGTATTCTTTAGCAGTATTAGTACATTAGGCCATTGATATTCTTGTTTGATCTGATCCAAAACCATGGTGAATCTCTATATTTGAAGACACCATGATAACATATAATTTCAACCCTGAAATGTAAATATTAGAATGGGTTATGAGCTGTGTGGAAGTACAGCTGCTGAAGAATCAATTAGTAAGTTACTTGCATGTGTGCACAAGCCTAACACCACACCACTCAGATACATGCTTTAGCAAAGTGATGACTTAAACCACGGATCTTTAGAGCTACCACAGATACTTGAAACCATTCATGTTAAATCCATGAATATAAATGAACCACTGTAAGAGGTAATTGTTCTTTTATGACACTTTACATATGAATTAGAATGGTGTCCAACTTTAATTTAGATCTAATAATAGCTTGTTGCAGTATTTCATTAAAGGTATTTTTTTCTAAACATGCTACCACTAAATCCTTCTTAATTTTATTATTTTATATTTAAATTTGAAATAATTACTTTTAGAACAAAATCACAGAGTAGGAAGTCCAGAAATATTATATATCCAATATATACTGCTCATTGATTTTTGACAAAAAGCACCAGTGCAGTTCAGTGGGAGAAAGGAAACACTTCTCAACAAATTGGCTTGAACATTGTCTGAGTGGGAGAAAAGAAAAACATGAACTTTTCCCATACCATATACAAAAATGAATTTGAAATGGATTATTGACCTAAATATAAAAGCTAAAACTATAAAACTTCTAGAGAAGAAATCTAAGAATATCTTTGCAACCTTGGAATAGACAAAGATTTCTTAGGACACAAAAGGCACTTAAACCTAAGAGAGAAAAAAAGGATAGCTTTGCCCTGAGAAGAAGCTGGTCAGCATAGGACTTTGGGAGAAGAAAAAAAGAGCTGCTTTCTTCTGGAGCCACCTCAGAATAATCTAGTTGGCTTCACCGACTCCTACAATTTTTGGGTTCTATGCCTCAGAGAAGGAAACAGTGCCCAGACCAGCTATCACCCAAGCATCTTTCCAGTTTCCTTAGACCCCTCAGCACACCTAGAAGGCAAAGGATCCAAATGCTTCATCATAAGCCATGTACATAATGGGTACAAGAAGACCTTGGTAACCATCTTGGCACTGCCTGCCTATGTGATGCTAAAGGTGTTTTCCTTCCAGTGCATTCCAGAGAGAATTCAAATTTCCAGAGTATGTAAGCCTTGGGATGTTCAGGGAATACTTTTCACTGTGGAGATGTGGACCTGACATCGATGATGGTAGAAGCCTGTGTTACAAAGCATATTTTCCAGAGATATGTGGGATCAGGGTTCCATTCATTGAGTTTGGGAGGCTACCTGATCTGTGGCATGAATGGTGCTGAATATATTCGAATATATTCAAGGTTTGGTTAGGGAAGTTGGTAAGAGGTGTCCCCACCTGACCTAACTGAGGAAATTTTCACACACTATACTGCCCCAGTCTCTGAGGAGTCTGGAATGGCACAACTGTGAAATTTCCAAGTCATGCCTTCCAAGAAAAGTAACTTCTCCCTGTTACCATTGTAGTACCTTGTCCTGCACCATGTCCCCCTGTGTTCAGTGATAGGCAGCTAAAGACCTTGTTCAAGCTAAAGGCACTTTGTTCCCTGGAGTTGGTGAACATTCTTCTAGTATCTGATGAGGGGCTCATAATGGCCCTCTCTGCAGTTGAAGGCCTCTACAACCTAAAACTGGTGAACTGCTCCTTCTCAGCAGATGGGCTCCTACACGCAATGGGCCCCATACTCATTATCAGTGTGAATGGGCTCACAAACAAAGGATTGTATCAACTAGAAAGGATGAATTTACTGCACCATTTGGAACTAAGTGGTCCTTCCGCCAGTGAAGACTCCCCCTCTACTATTCGCGTTCTCTTTGTTTGCCTCAAGATGCCCAGACTTCAAAACCTCAGCCTAAACAAGTCCAGTGGAATGAGGATGCTAAGGCTCATCAGTGGGAAATGATGCTCCACTGGGTTCAGCAAAAAGTCATCCGCTGACTGGTGGAGTGACGCCACAGTGCGACTCAGACTCACTCCTCCCTATACACCCCCATGTCATTTTATTTATTCCCTTTCTTGCCAAATGGTATCCCTCTGGGATTCCTATTTCCAGAGGTATTTTGGGTACCGAGAGGACATTACTTACTGTAAACTATGGTCAGCGTCCAGGCTTTTGGGCTAGACACACAGAAACTTGAAACACGATTCCACCAATGATATGTTTTGTGTTTTTTGTCAAGTCCTAAGAATCCTATGCAAGCTGGTTCCATAATAGAAAAAGTGGAGATAATAGCAATCTCATAGAGTATGACAATAAGTAAATACCGCTGTCAACTAAAAAAGAGATAAATTGGACTTCATCAAATTTTTAAAACTGTTCATCAAAGACAGTGTTAAGAAAATGAAAAGCAAGCCATAGACAGGGAAAAATATTTACAATACATTTGTCCAGCAAAGGACTCCTGTCCAGAACAAAAGGAGTTCCTGCAAATCAATAAAAAGACAACTCAGTATTAAAAAATGGGCAAAAAGCTTGAACATAAATGTCAGAAAAGAAGATATTAGAATGTCCAATAAGCACATAAAGAGGTGCTCAACATCATTAGTTATCAGGGAAAAGCAATATGAACTTCCAGTAAGGTAGCTCTTCATACTTACCGTGATGGCCAAAATTAAAAAGACTGGTAAGATGGTAAGAATTCAGAGTAGTTGAAACTATCATTCATTGCTGCTTGGAATATAAAATGGAACAACCCTTTGGAAAACTGTTTGGCAGTTTCTTATAGCTAAACATACACCTACCCTATGAGTTAGCAATTCTACTCCAAGGATATATCCCAAAGAAATGAAAGCATATACCCACAAAAAGACTTATACATGAATATTCAGAATAGCTGCCAGTTGGAAACAATCCAAATGTCTACCAACAGGTGAATGGATGAACAAATTGCAATGTATTTATTCAGTGGAATACTATTCAGCAATAAAAAGAATTACTGTGGGAAACGGACTTTGGCCCAGTGGTTAGGGCGTCCGTCTACCATATGGGAGGTCCGCGGTTCAAACCCCGGGCCTCCTTGACCCGTGTGGAGCTGGCCATGCGCAGTGCTGATGCGCGCAAGGAGTGCCGTGCCACGCAAGGGTGTCCCCCGCGTAGGGGAGCCCCCACGCGCAAGGAGTGCGCCCGTGAGGAAAGCCGCCCAGCGTGAAAAGAAAGTGCAGCCTGCCCAGGAATGGCGCCGCCCACACTTCCCGTGCTGCTGCCGGCAACAGAAGCGGACAAAGAAACAAAAGCAGACAAAGAAACAAGACGCAACAAATAGACACCAAGAACAGACAACCAGGGGAGGGGGGGAAATTAAATAAATAAATAAATCTTTAAAAAAAAAAAAAAAATAAATAAATAAATAAAAAGAGTTACTGATAAAAGCAAAAGCATGGACGAATCTCAAAAACGCAATGTAGTACAAAAGAAGCCAGAAACAAGAATGTGTGTTGAATGATTCTATTTGTATGAGGTTCACAAAAAGGCAAAAGTGCCTTTCCGGCGGTGACGACCTCCTCACGAGAACATGCCTCTCGCAAAGGACCTCCTCCATCCCTCTCCAGAAGAGGAAAAGAGGAAACACAAGAAGAAGCGCCTGGTGCAGAGCCCCAATTCCTACTTCATGGATGTAAAATGCCCAGGATGCTATAAAATCACCACGGTCTTTAGCCATGCACAAACAGTAGTTTTGTGTGTGGGTTGCTCCACTGTCCTCTGCCAACCTACAGGAGGAAAAGCAAGGCTTACAGAAGGATGCTCCTTCAGACGGAAGCAGCACTGAAAGCACCCTGAAGGAAAATGAGTGGGATACCATCCCAATAAACATTTTGGATACAAAAAAAAAAGGCAAAAGCAATCTATAGTGGCAGAAACAGGTGATCTCAGGTGGCTGGGGTAGGGGATTAACTGGAAAGGAGAACTTTCTGTGGTAATGGGGATGTTCTATGTCTTGATTTGGGTGTTGCTTGTATACATTTGTCAAAGCTCATCCAACTGCACACTTAAAATCTGTGCATTTTACACTTTTAAGAGTATACCTCAATAAAAAAGAACCTGACTCAGCATAGAAAGCACCATAACAGTATCATGCCTTCTGTTTAAATGAGATAATATATGTGAAGTGCTTAGCACAGTGTCTGAGCGTCAGACAACAGTGTGTCATGAGATCATTGCTTAATTGTGCTTCCGTTATCCATTTTCTCTTTCTGTTTGAGCTGTCCCAGTATGTCCTCTTCACTAGTGAATATTGTTTTAGTGCTTACAGCATTAGAATGTGTAAGATTTGGGGATTCCTTTGTTGGGATAATGTGAAGGTAAAGCTCTTGAGACAGGAATTAACAAATCCAAATTAGCCTATACCTTGAGGACTACTTATGTCTTACAGAAGAAGCCTTCACATCAAGAGTAAAGTAGAATATTTAAAAATAAAAACAAAACAGCAACAAAAAGTTGTTTAGTAAGTATCCATGACTTGAGTACATGTTTAGGAATATGTTATCTGTAGCTTTTTAAAATTTTTATGTATTTTACAATTAAACTTATTTTGGTTTTATGCTGCCAAGAAATCAGATCTTGCCTGTTGGCTTTTGCAAAGCAAATTTTAAAAATAAATTGATACAGAGAAGGTAAAATCTACTGTTTGTTTGGAGTTGAAGCCTTTCGTCCTAACCATGACAGAAGATGCTAACTCAAGGGATAGCCGCCAGCCAATGCACTTCTTGTGTTAAACTCTTTATATTCTAGAAACATATATAAAAGTAAGATGGAAACAGGGACTGGATTGAGATTCTGGGTGGCATATCAGGAGTAGAGGGAGAAAAGAAAAAGTGGTGCAGTGAGACCTTTGCTTTCTATTTTATGAACTGTGGGCTAAATGGAAGAGCTGAGATGTAAAATGCTTATCTATTGAGGTGCTGCTATATGGGATGATGTGGAAAGGAATTTTCCTATGGCAAATGCCTCACTTCTGTCTTCTAGCCTCACTTCTGTCTTCTCTCAGTGTAAGACCACTTTCCATTTTCTCCTGGAACTGTTAGGTAGTATTTTATATTCTTTCAGTTTATTCATGTAGCAGTTCTGTTTACTTTCTATCTAGAAACTATCTTTAGTCTCCCTCTAATTCACATCCATGTGGACTCTGCTTTCAGCCGGCCTGTCCAATCTCATAGAATGTGCACTGAGAAAACTAATTGCAGAGAAAAATTGGTTCTTTGTGTGCATGACTGATCAAGAGGAAAGTACCTTAATTTCAGATGCCTTCAGAGAGATTTTTCTTTAACCTTTGCTTTTAAGAGGAAGAAGATTATAAAGCATTATCATTGCTTCAGGTCAGAATTATATTGCTTTTGGTCAAAGCTGTTGTAAGATTTACAAAGTAATAGAAACAAAGTAATCTAAAGATATTGTAAAGATCAAAGCAGTTCAAAATTAAAGTGAATTTGAGTATAAGAATAGGTATAATTTTAGAGTTATCATACAAGAAACCATCAGACCTTATATCATTATGTCTTTTTAACTATAGCTTCCAAAGTAACTTGAATTTTTTTTTCTTTAGTGAAAAGCAAGGGACTATTGTCTATAGTTAAATACTAGTTAAAACTGTCACAAGCAATTTCTGATTTATTCCAGATAGACAACAATAGAGTAATTCAGAGGTAATATGTCCTTCAGAGCATACTAGATACCAACCTTTATGTCTTTTAATTTATATCTTCAACTATACTTTATTTGCTGATAATTTCCAAACCTGTACCTTTTAACTCTGGCTTTCCTCATCATGTACAGGCTTGTATTTCTATCCAGTGGTGTAAATCTGTACCTGATACCTAATAGGCATCTGTAGGATTAGGAGCAAGATCTCAGAATTGGATATATAGAAGCCCTTCACAGCCTGGGCCCGGTATCTGTCTCCAGCCATACTCCTTTCCACTTATGCCTTGTTCCTTATCTCCGCCAGCACTGTTGCCTGGATGGGCCCCGTCTAATCATAGCTCCCTTACCTTTGTACATCTGCTCCAACTCTTCTCCACCTAGCACATTTCTATTCATTTCTTCACAACCCTGCTCATCTGTTATCTCCTTTATATTAATGAGTCTTTCCCAGTTTTCCCAAGCAGAGATAATGTCTTTCTCTTCTCTGTTCCTTTAGTACCTCATTCTTTAGATATATATATAGATAGATAGATATATTTGTCCATGTCACTCTCCTTTAATCCCCTGGGAACTTCTTAAAAATCAGGGCTCTCTTCTTACTCATCATTTTATGTCTTACTTGATACATTTTTGATAAATAGACATTATGTTAAAACAATATATTTTAGAACTTAGACTTATCTAAGTTAAAGAAAGTAAAATTTTAGACCCATCATTTCTTGAAATATTTAAGCAGTTTTACCTAACCATTTTTATGAGTTTTGCTTTATGATGTTATTTTTTGGCCTTTTAAGGATGGTGGTGCAATTCTAGCATAACCTTATTTCTTAACTTATGGAATAACTCAGTTTTCATGGAATACTATGCAACCATTAAAAATAATTAGGCAGATCTGTGTAGAGACAAGAAGAAATGTTCAAGATGTATTGTGAAGTAAAAAGTGAGTTATCCATAATGGTTTGATCCTATTTTCAGAAAATTATGCTTAGTATATTATGCTTAAAATTAGTATATTATGCTTAAAAAAAGAAATCCAGCAAACATAGGTCAGATTATTATATTAGGATTAGAGCTGGAAATAGATTATGGGTGAAATTCATTTTCTTTATTTTCTAGTGTCATAGCCCTACTGTTTTGTTTTTGTTTTTGCATTTTTGTACACTGAACATGTACTTTTTTGTTTACAGTCCTATGTTTTATCTTTCAGTTTTTTCTCTAGTAACATATATACAACCCCAAATTTCCCTTTTGACCACATTCACATATGTAATTCAGTGTTGTTAATTACACTCACAAGGTTGTGCTACCATCACCACCATTCATTTGCTATTTTTATTTTATTTTATTTACTTATCCCCTCCCCCCCATTGTCTGCTCCCTGTTCCATTCACTGTGTGTTCTTCTGTGTCTGCTTGTGTTTTCTCTTTAGGCAGCACTGGGAACCAATCCTTAGACCTTCTGGAGTGGAAAGGAGGTGCTCAATCTTTTGTGCCACCTTAGCTCCCTGGTCTGCTGTGTCTCTTATTGTCTTTCCTCTGTGTCTGTTTTTATTGCATCATCCTGCTGCGCCACCTCTCCACTCAGGCCAGTTTGCCATGCAGGCCAGCACTCTGCGTGGGCCAGCTCTCCACTCAGGCCAGCTTGCCATGTGGGCCAGCTTTCCTTCACCAAAAGGCCCTGGGAATTGAACCCTGGATCTCCCATATGGTAGATGGGGGCCCAATCACTTGAGCCACATCACTTCCCAACCATTCAATCTTCAAAATATTACAGTCACCCCAAACAGAAATTAAGCATTAACTCTCTATTCCCTATCCCCAACCCAGCCCATGGTAACCTACATTCTCAATTCAAACTATATGAGTTTGCTTATGTAATTATTTCATATCTGTGAAATCATACAATATTTGTTGTTTTATGTTTGGCTTATTTCATTCAGTGTAATGTCTTCAAGGTTCATCTAATCTGTGTTGTCGGCATGAACCAGAATTTCATTCCATTTTAATGCTTGCTGAGTAATATTCCATTACACACACACATACACACACCATTTTGTTTATCCGTTCATCTGTTGATGGACATTGGGTTGCTTCCATCCTTTGGCAATTGTGAATAACGCTGCTCAGAACATTGGTATGCAAATAGCTGTTTGAGTCCCTGCTTTCAATTTTTGGAGGTATATACCTAGTAAAGGGATTGCTAGGTCATATGATAATTCTATACTTAGCTTTCTGAGGAACTGCCAAACTATCTTCCACAGGGGCGGAACCATTTTACATTGCCACCAGCAATGAATGAGTGTTCATATTTCTCCACATCCTCTCCAATACTTAAAGGTTTCTGGGTTTCTTGTTTGTTTGCTTTAATAGTAGCTATTCTAGTGGTTGTGAAGTGGTGTCTCATTGTGGTTTTGATTTTCATTTCCTTACTAGCTAGTGATATTGAGCATCTTTTCATTGCTTTTTAGCCATCTGTATATCCTCTTTGGAGAAATGTCTATTCAAGTCTTTTGCCCATTTTTTAAATTGGGTTGTTTGTCTTTTTATTGTTGAGTTGTAGGATTTGTAAGATTTCCTTATATATTCTGGATATTAAACTCTTCTTGGATAAGTGGTTTCCAAATATTTTCTCCTGTTTGGGTAGGTTGTCTTTCACTTTCTTGATAAAGTCCTTTGATGAACACGTACTTTTGTAAGCAGGAAAAACAAAAATCACCCAAATAGAGCAAAACCACTCTCAGCTTTTAACATTCAATATTTTTCTTTATAGAAAAGTCTAGGTAGCAGGGGTTTTTTCTTTATAGAAAAGTCTAGGTAGCAGGGGTATTTGTTATTTTTAGTTTGCCGAGAGAGTTAGAAAATGTATTTATGTAAAACCGAAATATGAGTTTAAAGTGTTTTAGCTATATATATGAGATGAAGTCAGTTAACAATTTTAGAGCCTGCTTTCCACGACATAATGTGCTAGGTACTGTAGTAGACTGTGAAAACTATGGTTTCTGTTGTCTAGTAACTTACATCTTATGCTGGGCAGCAGAAATACCTAATAGCAGTTTGTGAAAGAGATAGAATAATATAATTTATCATCTTATCATTTATTTGAAGTACCTTTTCCTTAAAATTTCCCTTGTATTTTGAGCATCTAATTTTATTTTGGTGTCTAATTAGAAAGTGAGACATAATTGCTCTGCTTTAAGGTTAAATTGCAAAAGTAGTAGGTAGGACATGGTAGTAAAATATAAGGCAACATAAGGAAGGTTTTCGTTTTTCTTAAATGATTAAATAGCCAAGATTTTTTAATATAAAAACCTGAAATTTCATTTCCTCATAAACATACCTTATGTGTTTGATTACCCAGCTAAATTGTCACTTAGTTTGTAAACAATGAAAACACAGCTATATTGTTGCTTTACAAAAATGTATTTTCTTGACATAACAAATTGATATTGTCTGTATGTTTTACTGAATAATTATTAATGAATATCTTTGCTTGGCATTTGCTAAGTACCTTCCATTATATTGGATACTTGCCATGTTGAGGTTTAGTCTAAAGCCTCAGGATTCTAAGTTTCATTAAAAATGAATGTTTTTAGTGTTTTTTTTTTCATTTAAAAAAATTATTGAAGTATATTATTCATACATGAACATACGTAAATAATAAGTGTATAGTAAAAGTTGTGAACTTACAAAGCAAACATGCATAACATCATACAGGGCTCCCATAAATCTCCCCACCAGCAATACCTTGGATTGTTGTGAAATATGTGTTACAAACTGTGAAAGAACAGTTATATAAAAGTAATATAACTTTTTTATAGTTAGTTATATTATTACTTACTATATATAGTCTTTATCTTACATTTGGTGTATTTTTCCCTCAACCCTCCCATTATTTTGTTGTTGTTCATAAACCATGTAGTTTATCTAAAGTGTGCAGTCATTGGCATTTGGTATAATCACAGAGTCATGCGTTCATCACTTCAGTTAATATTAGAGCATTTTCATTACTCCAAAAAAAGAAACAAAGCAAAAAAATCCACTGTCATACCCTTTGTTAACGCTACTAATTACAAATCCTATTATGTGCTTTCACCATTCAGTTGGGATATTTTGTCTTCTGTATCTATAAAATGAAGCAGAATTTTAACAGAAAGGTCCTGGTTTCCATATTAAACAGTTTTTTTTTTTTCTGAAAATGAAATGTTCTTTTTATGATGGACATTGCACTGTGATGGTTGCATTTTTTTTTTTGCTTCCTACTGAAGAAGCTCATAGTGCACTTGCAAAGAGCATAAGGAGTCATGTCAGAGGTCAGCTATTTGGGTCCATTTTCCCACAGCTGCCTGGTGTGAGTGATCTTTTACTATGTTTTTAAAAAAATGGGCAAGGATTAGAGAGGATTAGAAAGAATATTACCCTCTTGAGTATAGGCCCAAGGCACTAAGGAGAGAGAACCCAACCAGGCAGCAAATGGGCTTTGCTTGACCAGGACACAACCTCTGCTGCATTCCTTTAAGAAACTGAATGAGAAATCTTAAGTCCCCAAACTGGATTAGTAAATAATCTCATAGTTTGTGACATCTACTAAAATAAATTGATGAACAGACTGCATTTTTACACTTTGAGGAAATAGCTGGACATATCAAGAGTAAGTGTAATTAAAGATAAGAATTAAGATCAGTAATTATTGGAAAGGCACATTTCTTAAACAAAGAAGAAAAAATATCCTAGCTGTATTAATATAATGAGCACACACACACACATAGATTAATAACGTAAGGCTTAGATTTTGAAACCACTACAACTTTTTGTTTTTAAGATACTTCCTAGAGTCTTACTCCTTGAAGTAGTTTTATAAAGTATTTTACAAATTTAGTATATGTAGTTTATCTCATTAGTTTGAGGAATCTTGCAAAAGAAGTGTGAGAATATGCCTTTTGAGACACATCTGCAGTGTTCCTCTTTTTATAACAAATTAATAGAGGTTTGAACTTTAGGACACATAATTTGGTATCAAATTGTTTAGAATCAAAAAGGTTGTTTCAAACCTATTATGGTAGGGGAAGTGCATTCTGCCCGTAGTCTTTAGAGGTGGTATATATAGATGTGTGTGTGTATATATATAAATATACATATTATATATATATTAAAGTTTTGTTTTAAATTGGCTAACTCTAATAGTAAAGATGGTATACAAGTGGTTACTTTTGCATCTTTCTTCATGTAATTAATGCATTTGATTAGTGCAATAACTGATTACATTGCTTTGGTTATAGCTTCTGATATTAAAATGAGTATTTTCTTCTAAGAGTTTAAAAGAGAATTTAATATTATATGTGAAGAAGTATTGGATTGTAACTTCTGTAACAGGCATACTCACTGACCCCTTGAATGCACCGTACCCTATGCTCTCTTGGCTCTGGGACTTTATTCAAGCTGGCCCTGTTCTTTGAATATGTTTTCCAGTTTCTTCTCCTCATCCCCACCTCCAGTCTGCTCATCCATGCTCCATACATTTTTAAATATCAGCTCAGGTCCTAAATCAGAATTAATACATCCTAAACATAGAGTTACCCTATGACCCAGCAATTCTACTCCTAGGTATATACCCAAGAGAAATTAAAGCATATGTCCACACAGACACTTGTACATAAATGTTTAAAGCAGCATTATTTGTAACAGCCAAAAGGTGGAAACAACCCAAATGCCCATTAGCAGATGAATAGATAAACAAAGTGTGGTATATATTTCAATGGAATATTATTTGACTGTAAAAATCAGTGAAGTACAGATAACATGCTACATGGATGAGCCTTGAAAACATATGCTAAGTGAAAGAAGCTAGTCGTAAAATATATATTATATGATTCCGTTTATATGAAATGTCCAAACAGGCAGATCTATAGAGACAAAAACTAGATTAGTGGTTGTATAGGACTGGGCGACGGATGGATGGCAGACTGAGGGGTAATAACTAAAAAGTTTCTTTTCAAGGTGATGAAAAAGTTCTAAAATTGACTGTGGTGCTAGGTGCACATATTTTTGAATGTACTAAAAACCACTGAATTGTATACTTTAAACAGGTGAATTGTAAGGTATGTGATTTGTATCTTAATCAAGTTGTTTTATATATATATATATATATAAACTAAATTTTAAAAAGAATCTCTCTTATCCATAGTCTGTTTATAGTTATTTTCTTAAGAAGTGTGTTTTTCCCATTACATTTTGAAGTTCCAAAGAAGATGTAGGGTTTTTAGGGGTATTCATTAATGAACACAGTGCTTATTGAGGACACTCAGTAAATATTAATTTAACTGAATTTATCCACAATTAAATTCCTTTATCTATAAAATGGGAATAGGAGAAAAATGAATAAAATGTTGCCACAAAGTGTTCCAAAAGTTGTATTTGATATGTTTTATACACAATTCCTTTTTGGAAAAATAAATAATTGCTCTCACATTATTTCCTTAGCTTCAGTTTCCATTTTGTATCTTGCAAGGCCACACATGTAATTTATCACCTAATTTTTACCTATAGTATGTTCTGATCTTTGGAATTTGCATGTATAATGTTTATATATGTTACCAATCAGATCTTCATGTTCTCTCAAGTAGTTTAAGTTTTTTATCAAAATTTAACTTTAACATTTAAAATTTTTGTTTTCATGGGTCTGTGAATTTAACACTTTTTTTTCTGTTATATGTGCATTATTTTTCCAGTATTTACTAGAGATGAAAAGTCTTATTTTACCTCCAGAACACATTCTGAAACGGGGCGATAGTGAAGCCATTGCCTATGCTTTCTTTCATCTTCAGCACTGGAAGCGAATAGAAGGGGCCCTTAATCTGTTACAGTGTACGTGGGAAGGCAGTAAGTATGCTTCTCCAGATGGCCAGTCATCTCTCTGGCTAATCATTGCATTCACAGGCATTCTTTAATGAGATTGGCAGTTTCCTTAAGAATTTGTTTTTCAGACTGGTTTCAAAGTGGACTCAATTTGGTTTATTGGTGGCAATGCCTAATGTACTTATATTGATGCCACATTTACGAACAGCAGAATGAGGAACTGTTACGGTATTAGGCTAAGTGCATTTGCTTGATTCACTATAATAAAATATGCTTATTTGTGTTACACATTTCTAAGTAAAGAAAATGAAAAGTACTTTGGCTTATAAGCTTTTTAATGCAGTTGGACTATTTTTAGAATATTTTTTTAAAATTAGACTTCTTAAAAAATCTTAGACCATTTTAATTAACTTCCAGATACTTCTTATAATCACCAAGAAAGTAAAGAAGCCTAACTAAGGTATTTTATCAGTTAGATTCTTAAAATAATTCTCTTGGAAAAAATTATTAAGAATTTTGCAAGAGTTGGTAATAATCTAGATCAGGGGTTAGTAAACTTTTTGTAAAGCACTAGATAGTAAATATTTTAGGCTTTGTGGACCATACAATCTCTGTCACAACTACTCAGCCCTTGTAGCATGAAAGCAATCATAGACAATATATTAATGAATGGGTTCCAATAAAACTTTATTTACAGAAACAGATAGTGGACCAGGACCAGATCTGTAGCTGATTATGCTCAGCTATAGAAAACCTTGGTGAAATCTCATATGTGAAGTTAGGAGCCATTGAAAACTTGTTTAGATTGCCAACAATGATGGCCCTATAGTTACACACATTGCAGTTTTATGAAGACTCCTGCAAGAAACAGAATTCATATCTGGGAAGTTAAATATATTGTGTTTGTAATGAGGAAACTGAGGTAAAGAAGGACCCAGTCAGTCTTTAGTTTTACTCCAGCCACAGTAGACAATTCACTATTCTCTAAATAAATTCTTCTTCTTCTTATTCACTCTTTTACATACTTTTTTCCTTCTATCTAAAATACCTGTTTAAAAAAAAGAAATAAAATGCTCTATGGAAATTTTATAAAAAATACATCTCCAAAATAGCTTTAATCTGTAGTATAGGATGGTAAGGGAGACAAAATTTGAATGTTAACATTTGTATTTTTTCCCCTCAGCTTTTAGAATGATTCCTTACCCATTAGAGAAAGGCCATCTATTTTACCCCTATCCCAGCTGCACAGAGACTGCTGATAGAGAGCTATTACCTAGTAAGTAAATCTTTCATTTTTTTAAAACATAAAAGTTGTTGAGAGATTGTTTTTCATAGTATTCTCAATTTAAAAATACCTTTGGTTGGAATTCAGGACACTGTTGGGGATACTATTTTAGCCATTTCTTGGGTGTAGTTGCATAATTCAATTCATTTTCAAATAGTTGTTGAGTAAAATACTGTGGTAGATGCAGTGAAGGATACAAATATTAAAGATATAAAAAAAGAGCAGCCATCTAACAAACACGTAAAGAAGAAATAATACCAATCCTTCACAAACTTTCAGAAAATAGAGCAGAAAGGAACTCTGGGACCACTGTTACCCTGATAACACTACCAGTCAGAGATAAGAAAACTATATACTATAAAGTAAACTATAATCCACATTTAATGGCAGTTCTCCAATATGTGTTCATCAATTGTAACAATTGTACCATACTAATGAAGGATGTTGTTAATGTGGGAAAGTATGGGAGAGGTAGAGGTAGGACATATTGAATCCCCGACACTTTTTATGTAACATTTATGTAATCTAAGTATCTTTTTTAAAAATTTTAAAAATCAAAAAGAATGAAATAAATTGAAAAAAAAACTATATAGAACAATATCCCTCATGAATATAGACACAAAAATCTTCAACAAAATATTAGCAAACAGAATCCAACAATAAATAGAAAGGATGATACACTATGACCTGGCCAAATGTGATTTACCCTATGAATGCAAGGTAAATCTGAAATTCAAATCAATTAATTTTATTAATAGGGTATATTACAGTAATGTATATTACATTAATAAAATAAAGGACAATAGATGCAGAAAATCATTTAACAAAACCCAACACCCATTAATGATGAAAACTCTTAGCAAACTAGAAATAGAAGAGAATTTTCTCAGCCTGATAAAGGGCATCCACGAAAAACCTCCAGCTTATGTCATACTTAATGGTGAAAAATTGAGTGCTTTTTCTCTAGATCAGGAACAAGGCAAGGATGCCTGCCTGCTCTTACCACTTCTCTTGGTTATTGTACTGGAGGTTCTAGCCAGTACAATAAGGAAAGAAAAAGAAACAGAAGGCATTCATATTATGAAGGAAGAAGTAAAACTGTCTTTATTCACAGATGACATGATCCTCTATGTAAAAAATCCTAAGAAATCCACAAAAATACTATTGGAACTAATAAACAAGTTCAGCAAGGTTGCCAAATACACAGTATACAAAGCCAATTTTGTATCTATATATTACCAATGAACATTCCAAAAAACGAAATTAAGAAACATTTCTACCCAAAGCAGCATCAAAAAGAAAAAAGCAAACTACTTATAATATATTTAACAAAAGAAGTAGAAGACTTGTACACAAGAACTACAAAATATTGCTGAGAAAAAAAAGATAATCTAAATAAATGGAGAGAGATTCTGTGTTCATGGATTGGAAACCCATTATTATTCTGATGGCTGTTCTCCCCTAGTTGAGCTATAATTATAATCCCTATCAAAATCCCAGAAAGCTTTCTTACAAAAATTGACAAGCTGGTCCTAAAATTTTATGGAAAGTTTAAGGACCCAGAATAGCCCAGACAATATTGAAATAGAACAAAGTCGGAGGGCCTACGTTTTCTGATTTAAAAAAAAACCAACCAACAGATTAGGAGCAGATTCAGGAATATGTAGGGTTATAACTGCTAAGAGTATTTCAGTGTAGTTCCTGCCCTCAGGAAACCAGACTTCTCAAAAGAACAGTCTATACTTTTTGTCTCTGACACCTTGTCATTCACTCACTTCTTTTTCTGTGAACTGGCAAATTTCTGTTTAAGAGTTCTTTTTATGATTTAACCAATAAGTAAACAGATTGAAGGTTATAAGTGCTAACACAGTGTTTTTTTTAATGATATACAATCCTGGGTCATTAGAATGAAGTCTAGAAAGGAAATTTGCAATTTTAAAACCAGCAAACTTAATAAGCTGAAGAGAATAGCCAGTGTTCAAATGGATGAAAATTTAGGAGGAGAGATTATAGCAAGTTGAGTATACTTGTATTTTTTCCCAGTGTCTTTCATTTTCCTTTATCCTCTGGATAAGTGACCTCTTCTTTTTCTGAACTCTCGGTTTTCTCCCCTTTTCAGATTTTAAACTCCATTAGGGCCAGAGCACTCTTTCTTATCTCCGTATCTCTATAAGATTTATCATAAAAATAGTTATTCAATAAATATTTTTAATAAGTCCTATTCATTAATTTATTCTTATAAACATGCCTAGCACATTGTAAATATTCAACAAAAATGTTAAATGTTTGTACCTTTTCTTTCTTACCCAACTCTGAACTCCTAGGCTGCTCACAGATTAATGGAAAGACTGATAAACAATGGGTTAAGTGCTCTATGTATGGAATAGATTTTTAGAAAATTTGAGGGAAGCATGCCTATCTCTCCAGGAGGTCAGA
This sequence comes from Dasypus novemcinctus, assembly GCF_030445035.2. Taxonomy (NCBI): domain Eukaryota; kingdom Metazoa; phylum Chordata; class Mammalia; order Cingulata; family Dasypodidae; genus Dasypus; species Dasypus novemcinctus. Next base: position 10,990,070 of record NC_080681.1, read on the forward strand.
GATGACTCCCAGTTTTCTTACTCAGGTACACACACATACATGTATATATACATACATTTATATGCTTAAATATTAATACATAGACTAATTAACACATATACATAATATTTTACATCCCTAAATAATATAATATATGGATCTAAGATGTATTTATAAATTATGTATGTATCCATATAAACAGTATACTTTGGGTATAAGTAATAGAGAGCCACTTCAAACTCACTTAAACATAAAAGGAAATTTGTTGAAAGCAGACTGGGTTATTTCAGGGAACCCAAAGGCAACAATTATAGTTGGCCTTCATTAGGGACTGGAACCAGGAACTAAAAGACTACCAGGATTTCCAGGAATTGGTCAGTTAACTGGGTGTCACTGTCTCTGGCTGCCTTTTTCAGTCTCTCTTCTTCTCACTCTCTTTTTCCCTTTCCCTAGGCCCCTTTTCTCTTCATCTGATCTCTTACACCTTCTTCTCACACTACATTTGTTTGATTCTCATTTCTCTTTGCAGTTTGGCTTCTCTCCTTTGGCACTCAAGTAATCAGACTTGATGCCCCTACAGCTCTGAGTTTACATGTCATCAGTTCAGGCAAACAACACAGAGTGGATATCTCAATCCCACATATAAAAATTCTGGGAGAGAGAATCAGATTTGCCCAGGTGTTCATCAGTGGTCTCGTCAGTTGTGGCCCAGAGACAGGATAAGGTGGTTTCAGCAAATTTGCCAGGGGCTTCCTTATATCTTTCTCTGAACATCTCGCAAAACAGACTTGGGAATTGTTATTTTCTAGGTAGCAAAAGAAGTCATAGGCATGGATGAGAACACTCAGGGAAAGTAAAGAATGAGATGTGAACTAAAGGTAGAACTGTGGGGCACAAAAATGTCTAAGGAGTAGGTGGTTGTAAGGAGCCTGGAAGATTCAGAGAAGGGTGGCAAGAGATACAGGATGTGAAAAAGAACTAGATATCCCAGAAATGTAAAGGAGGAAAAATTTCAAAGGCATGAGGAGTATCTGTGATATTAGGTAAGGTAATTACTGAGAGGAATCCATTGACTTTGGCAGTTAAGAGGTCATTAGTAAGAAATTTCTTTTCTTTCTAGGGTAGTTCTTAGTGGTTTTGGTTTTCCATTTTAACAGAAACAAGGATATGTAAGCCAAAAGTATGAATCTTTACCTGTGGCGCATCAATAGACAAGACTATATTATATCAGGCTAAAACATTTAGCCTAAAATAATGCCCCACAAATCACTACAAAGGTTGCCTAATAATAGAAGGCCAACTTTATATAGTAATATAGTATTATCAGGTATTGCCAGAGTTATAGGCCCCCGATCAGACATTTTTCTTTTTGACAAAACTTCATTAATTCTATTCGATATAGAGTCCTCCTCATTTGCAAATTCCAGGAGATAGGGGAGGAGGGATATGCTGGGGCTTTTATTTGATTATATTGTACATTCTTAGAGTATTTTTTCTGTCTCAGACTGTGGTAGAATGAACATATTTTTAATAACATGGAGTTTTAATACCCAAGGGAACTTAATGTTTTTTGTTTTTAATTCTCCTTCAACCTTGATATGACTTACAGCATTCTGGAATTTGCTTATGGACCTCATAAGTTCAGGCTTGAACTATTCCCCTAGTTCACATAGCGATTTAGTTGTCTTTTATGCCTCCTGATAAATTTTTCTCTGAAAGCCAGTGATGAAATTTGAACTTTAGTTCCAAGGGAGTGTTTCTGTACTAGTCATCCATTATCCTGATGTATTAGCCAAACATTGACTGACAAATGAATCTACAGAAAGCAATCCAAAAAGAAATAATTAGATCTCTCCCACAGTATAAAAAAATCTCGTGTTTAAGGACATTTTACCAAAGCTGAGAAATTTTCTACCTTATAGAATGAGAATAATACTCTTTCTTAAGGTTTTTGGAGAAAACTAAACTGGCTAATATAAATTAAAGCATTTTGGAAACTATAATATGCTATGTGATTTAATTAATATTAATTTTGCTGTCTTCTCACAGGATAGCAATTACAGTGACTACTGACATACGTAATAAGTATGTGTTCCCTGTTTTCTTAGAGACCAGGGTTTGTTCTCTTGGTTTGCCAGAGAAGTTGGCCTCTCATGGCTGAGGGGCAGAGCAGAGAGGCCTGCTAATTTTTTGGGTGTTAAAAAAGCGCAATGTTGTCTACAGCTTCTCATGTTCCTAACTTTAAAAAAAAATGAGTTCTGTTATTTTTTTTTTCTTTAAACATGGTTGAAAGCTCTGAGCATTTTTGGATTTTTAATGAGTTTGGTATTTGGTATATATTTTCTGAACATAGTATGACACATGAAAGTATCCTAACTACTGAAGGAAACTTAGGTGTAATCTTCTCTGTGAATCATGTTTTAAAAAGTAAAATTTATAGCTGACCTTGATTCAGCATTGAATTAGTCATCCCTTACTTATGCAGGATATTACATCAGGAATTCCTTGGGTTAGTGTCCAACCCTGAGTGGTCAACTTCCTGGAATAATGAAGTCCCAGAATAGCGCTCAGTTTAGCAGACATTTGCTGAGCACCTACTGTGTTGTAGGTGCATTGTAGATACTGTAATAGGCTCATCTCAGTATTGTTATTCAAATAAGACATAAATACTTGAATACTGTTGGTAATGGCATGTTCAAGCTCTAGAAAAATAACTGAGTAAATGTGTGAATGTGGTTAAAAAAAAAAAAAGACAAGAGACTTCATTTATGGCCACAATCCCAGGGCTTTGGTTTTCCAGTTTACTTTTTTATAGTGCTCAATGAAATGCACATGTAGAACTTATTAATAATGGGGTAGAATTATTAACCGATGGTTCTGGGAAATCGCCAATCCATGTCTTGATCTCCATACCAGACTCTGAAGTTCCCAAAGAGCAAGAATTATATCAACTCACACTTATTAAGCACTTACTGTGTTCATTATAACAACTCCATAGCAACTTCTTGACAGTTGGGTAGCGGCTTTCTCCAGATTACACAGCTAATAAGTGACGAAGCTCTTTTTGAAAGCCAACTCAGCATGAGTTTACAATCAGTGCTCTTTCCCACGATGCCAGTCCCCTGCACAAGTGGCCTGTGTAGATGTGCCGTCAATGTTGCAGTAAATAATGAATAATTTTATTTTACTTTGCTTGGTCAGAGACTTCTTGTTCTGTTTTAAAACACTTTGCTTTTTTAGATTTCATTTGAAAATATTAAGACTGGTTCAGGGAGCAGAGGTGACTCAAATGATTGGGCACCTCCTTCCTACATGGAAGGTCCTGGGTTTGGTTCCTGGTGCTTCCTAAAAAAATGAAGACAGGCAAATAGCTAGTGCCAAAACAATGAGATTAGCGGGGGAGAGGAATAAATAAAATAAATCTTTTGAAAAAAAAAAAGCTGGTTAACACTGTATTCTTGAAATAAAATCCATTTCTACCTTTTCTGCCTTGCAGCCTTTCATCATGTTTCTGTTTACCCAAAGAAGGAGCTACCTTTTTTCATCCATTTCACAGCAGGACTATGTTCTTCTACAGCAGTGATAGCCCTTCTCACCCACCAATTTCCTGAAATCATGGGTATTTTTGCTAAAGCTGTAAGTATGATCTCAAGGACTTGTGTAGAGTATCTGTAAAACATACAAGAAATCATCTCTGATCTGACTGTACTAAACCAGTTGAATGGTGGAAGATACTTGTTATGGTAAATTACAGGAATTATTTTGTAAAGTTACTGCTATAAATACATCATAAGTATTTGGTGATCTGAATTATACTTCTGTTATTTAAAAGTTTAAAGAATACAGTGCTATTACATTATAAAGTTGGTTTTGTAGATCACTTTCAGAGATAAACATAGCACTTGCTACTAACTAAAGAAAAATCCAACTCTTTTTACCATTAATGCTTCTTTGGTATCTTTTTTTTTTAATTTATTTATTTTTAAAGATTTATTTTTTATTTATTTCTCTCCCCTTCCCCGGCTCCCCCCCAGTTGTCTGCTCTCTATGTCCATTCGCTGTGTGTTCTTCTGTGACCGCTTCTATCCTTATCAGCAGCACCAGGAATCTGTTTCTTTTTGTTGCGTCATCTTGCTGGGTCAGCTGTCCGTGTGTGCGGCACCATTCCTGGACAGGCTGCACTTTCTTTCACGCTGGGCGGCTCTCCTTATGGGGTGCACTCCTTGCGCATGGGGCTCCCCTACGCAAGGGACCACACCTACATGGGCGACACCCCTGCATGACAGGGCACTCCCTGTGCGCATCAGCACTGCGCATGGGCCAGCTCCACACGGGTCAAGGAAGCCCAGGGTTTGAACCTTGGACCTCCCATGTGGTAGGTGGACGCCCTAACCACTGGGCCAAGTCCACTTCCCTCTTTGGTATCTTTTTAAAATCTCTTATTTTGTAAACAAGACTTTTGATTTTTTCCATTTAAACAAAATCTTTAGTTGTAAGAATTTTAAATTCAAAAGTGCAACTGGGCTGGTGAATAAGTAGGTAAGATGGAACATTTGCCCTACACACAGATTATTCCTCTTTATTTAAAGATCCTTTCTGTTATGTTCTTAATGACTTTCCCTACCTTGGGTGTAAAACCATGTATTGACCTTTACTTTCATTTTCACCCTTTGATTTTGAACTGCTTCCCTGTTTCCTGGCCCAGGAAGGACCTGAGGGACTGATATGAGAAAGGGTGTCCCATGATTATTTGCTCTTCTACATATATTTATTAATGTGCCCCAGCTCAAAGTAAAATTACCAAATATAATTCCCTTTACGTCTCCAAGCCTTTTTTTATATGCATCTTTCTTGTACATCATTCTGTTTTTATCAGGTACTAGGGTTAAAACCCACAAAGAAATGCTGATTCATTATGATCCCAAATATAAAAAGCACTGAGATCCATACACAGAAAAAAATACAGCTTTACTGTATTTTCTTCATTTTTCTCTATTCTCTTCCATACTAATTCCATTCTTCCTCATGATTTCTTTTCCTGCCTTCAGGCTCATTTCTAGAGTATTTTATTTCTTGCCTTAAAGAATAATTGGCTTTCTTTTGGCACAAGTGTTAAGAACATAGATTTCCCTTTTTTTTCCTGAAGATCAGCTGTGTAATGTGTTAAGTTGCCACTGGCTATAGGCCTAGTAGTCGGCCTGTGCACTTGCTTCTGGGTCAAGCTTCAAATAGAATGACTTTCCACTGTTTTACAGAACGTATAGATATTTGGGTTGGGAACTATATCCTTTTAGTGTAAAACAAAACAAAACAGAAAAACACTTAATGATCACACCAAAGCTCTTGTTTGCAATGGTGCTGATTGGGGAGTGAGTGCACCCCAAACTGAAATGACTTTATTGTATAATCTGGCATAGGAAAGACATGAACTAGTTAAGGGTATTTCATCCATTTAACAGCTTCAAAAAATGTACAACTGTGATTTGGGATCACAGACAAACAGTGGGAGAAATGGTTCTTGGGTTTCTTTCACAGCAGTGGGATAGGAAAGAGGGAAAATGAAGTAAGGAGGGGGATGTAGAAACTGGAAGTAGTGTGTGTTTTAGTGGATTTCCGTGAGATATGGGCCAAAATTATTGTGGAATATCCTCACTGTGTGCTCTATCCATCACTGTTGTTATATAGTCTCTGCCTTTACCTAAGATGTTACTAATGGCACCAGAAGCTCTTTAAAGATTACATAGCACAAGTTCCTTAGCACTCTTCTAGCAGGGTTTGAGAATGAGTAATAACATTTTAAAGTGGAAGCTTATTTTTAGGCCAAAAGCTATTAATTTACTGTGATTCTAGTTGAACAACAAACAGGCATTCACTATCTTTTGGTATTTATATAGTTGGCAGTATAGTGTTTAAAATGTGCCTGACTGCAAAACTTTTACAGCCACATTTTATCTCTGTGGCCTTCATGTGTATATTTCAAATTCCTAAAGGCTAAGTATTTACTGAAGGTACCTGAAGATCAATATTTGGTGTGCAGTAGTTGCAAGGGCAGATTCTATTTAAGAGTTAATGGAAAATGGTTATGGTGTGGGCAGTCTCCAGCTTATAAACATAATGTATAATTGCCTCTCTCTGTAGGCAGGCAGCCAGGGAGCTAGAGGCTCAAATTTTACTTCTTCACCACTTAAAGTGTGGTCTGTGGGCTAGGAGCATCACCTTCACCCAGGAGGCTGTTAGAAATGTAGAGCCTCAGGCAGCACTCCAGGCCTCTTGAATCAGAATCTACATTTTAACAAGATCTCCAGGTGATCCTACATGCACATTTAAAGCTTGACATGCTCTATTCTATCCCCAATGTGAGGGATTTGGAATACCTTGATAAGGTGGGATAGTGCCCACCTTAAGATGGAGAAAGGGCAGCATTGCAGAATAGTTATGAACATAGACTGTTTTGCTTTGAATTCCAGGCCTGACACTTGCTAGCTGTGCAACCTTAGGTAAATTACTTAACCTTTTCTACTTCACATTATAAAGTGAGAATAGTAGGTTTTGTGAGGGTCAAATGATTTTAAAATATGTCAAGCATTTAGACAAATCTTAGCTGTTGTAGATACAGTTGTAGCCATTAGCATCATCATCATCATCACCACCACCACCAAATGCAGCTATACTGAGAAATCCTAGCCTTCACATTTCTCCTAAGAGTTTTTCCCCCTAGAAACTAGAGTATAAATGATGGCTAGGCATCATTTAAACAAAACTAATAGTCTATACATCTGGTACATTATGTATTATGTGAACCAGAAAGTGGATAAATGTTTTACGTTCCAGGCACTGGTAAATTCCCTTATAAAACAGAACCTTTAGGTAAGTTGCAAACTGCCTATGCTAGGAGTTTCAATTAAATCAGATATTTGATGGCCAGCCAAGTAGAAATCAATGATTATTCTTTGAAACATACTTGTTTTTCTAATTTAGTGTGGGATAACAATTCAAGACAATTTTCTAAATTCCTTCCATTACTACCATTGTCTCCTTTTTTTACCTAATTTTATTTTATATTAGCTCACAGGCTAGAGCAAATTCAATTTGAATTTATTAAAATGCAAATTACTATTTTGTGAAGGAAGACACTGGGGAGTAATGATTTTTAACAATTCTCACTGTACATCAGATTTAAATAAATAGAAGGTAACAAACTAGGATGGTTAGTGGTTTTTGTGTCCCTTCCTCCCTTTGCTTGGTATAAAGCTTTGTGGGATAAGACTACATTTTCAGCAATTATGATTTTTTCCCCCCTGATTCTTCCCCTGGCTGAGATGAAAACCTAATCTGACTTTAGACATAGAGCAATGAAAAAAAATTACATAAATCCCTGGAGATGTGGAATGTGCTGATATCAGAGCTGATATTCTCCAAGGCCAGAATTCCTGAAAAAGGAAAAATTGCCTTTAAGTGGTAGGTCATTTTCTCACCTGCTTTGAAGCCTGCTGGGTTAAATATGAGAGTTCAAAGTAAGGGTAGCCAACAAACCAACTGAACTGGAATCTGATTCTGCTTATCTGAAAGGAGCTTCTTTATTTAAGAGCAGCACTGAGCTCTCATTAGAGAGCCAGTCTTCATCTCCTCCTGGCCCCTTTCATTTCTCTCCTGCAAGAAAAGTTTTCTTATTAATACGGCTTGGGAAGGCGTTATCACAACAGTGAACAGACTCAAGATGGTCTTTGGAGGACTGCACAGACTTACTGATGAATTCAGACTTGTTGCATGTGACCTTAATTATTTGAATTCGGAAGTGTGTTTGAATATAAAAATTCCCTAGTTGGGGTTTAACTAAATAGGGCGGCTTTTGCAGTGTTGGTAGGAAAAGTTCGTATGGGTAAAGTCAGGAATTAGTCTCAAATAAATTGTTTTATTAATACTAAGGCGAAACTTTGTTGAGATATGTTTCACTGAACACATACTATAGCTGTGCTGGGGTGGGAATGGGCCCTGTTTCCACATATTTCTGCTAATCTTTATATGGGGAAATGTGGTTGGACATGCCAGTGATGAATTTCTTTATTTTATTTTATTATTTTATTTTTAGGGTAGGCAAGTGAGTAGAGTTTATTGAGACAGTGATGAATTTCTGAGCAACTCATAATTGGTTGGCTTGACTATAACTAGGGCTTAACAATCTGCTTGATTAATTCTTTAAGGACTACATTAGCCAAGTTGCATTATTTCCAAAGATATAGGAGGTCAGATGTTACACTAACAAAAGAGTCTCTGCAGAGTGTCACTGGGGTTTCTTCAGCCCCTTCCCAAAAATAACTAAAAATTTTTCTCCCAAAACAATATATGTTAAAATAATCATTTAATTTTTAAGTGTCTTTTACTGAATAGTAATCAAAACTATTAAAACTATTTATTGATATATACTAGTAGAAAAGAAATAAATGAGTATTTTTAAATGTTCCTAATTTTCCATTGTCATAACCAGTGACATGAAATTTATTAATAGATGAAAGACCTTTTTTATATTCTCCATCTGACTTAATTAATGCTAAAAACCTGTTTTTATACCTCTTTATTAAATACATAAGGCCATATTGAGAAATTAAATTGACAATTAAAATAAGTTTATTTTGTTTGAAAACAGATTATATTTCAAATTTGTGAGACTTCTTTAATTCATAAGAACTAATGCAGTTTTTTAAAAACATTTTCAATTGTAACTCAGCATATATGCCTGCAAAATACTGTTCTCTAACCATGCTGTTTCCACATTACCGCATCTAAGGTGTTTCTCTGAGATTATCCAGAGAGTGAAGTAAGCCTATTGTGTGACAGGTCAGAGATTTTTTTAAGTGTTTACATTTTTGTTCTGTTGTTAGTGCCTCTAAAGTCTTTATTTGATCTGTCTGGCATTTTCTGATTCTGATTTTCTTTATTAACTGGGATATTTTTATCAGGGGAAGAAATATTCTCTGTTTCCTATAAGGGTATTTTTCATGCTTCATGTTCATTATTCTCCTTCAAAAAGAACTAGAAATTTGTGAAATTGCTAATGGTCTTCTTTATCCAAATTTCCATGCTCTGAATTCTTGGGGCGGGGGAGGCAGGGAGAATAAAAGTTAGGACAGTGTGCGCTTTTTTTTAAGATTTATTTTTATTTATTTATACTCCCCCCCCCCCCATTGTTTATGCTTGCTGTGTCTATTTGTTGTGTGCTTATCTCTTTTTTGGAGATACCAGACCCAAATCCGGGACCTCCTGTGTGGAAGGGAGGTACCTAACCATTTGAGCCACCTCTGCTCCCTGCTTTGTTGTGTCTCTCATTGTGATTTCCTCCTTGTGTCTCTTTGTTGCATCAGCTCACTGCACCAGCCAGTCACATCAGCTCGCTGTCTTGCTTGACTTCTTTAGGAAGCCTGGGAACTGAACCCAGGGCCTCCTGTGTGGTAGGCAGGAGCTCAATCGCTTGAGCCATATCCGTTTCCCAAGGACAGTGTACTTTTTTTTTTTTACGTAATTCATACATGAAGGACTGTACTTTTAATGCATGTCTTTATCCCTTCCCCAGGGTTTAATTCAGTTTTGAAGTTAGTGAAAAGCACCCTTTTTTCCTGTTAACATATGCCTGTAAATTATGAGTTCAAAAACTCTCTCTCTAAATTTAATTGGCAATATATTTAATAATTTTTTCCTCCTCAAAGTCAAAGTCTCAATGCCAAAGTTTAAGGCATCCTGTCACTAACAACTACTAATATATTTAATTTATTAATCATTAGCATTTGGGGCAGATGGACTGCATAGCAGTTTTAGAAGAGCCAAACTTAGATATTGTTGATATAAATTGCTCATTTTAAACCAATTACACTGGAGATATTAGAATTTCATGTTAAGAAACCTACTGTTTTTTCTTCTTTGATTTTTTAGAAAAGTTGTAGAATTTTTAGGATTTTTTGTAGGTTGACAGAAAAATCATGCAGAAAATACAGAGTCCCTTTATATACCACCTCCCCCTTCAAATCTAATGTTTTTTGTTTTTGGAAATATGTTTATTTTTGCAGATCCAGCATACTCCTCTAAATGGAAAGAAAAATGGGATACAGAAGAAGAGTATAATTTTGAAGAATAGTTTCTAGCTTTTTTTCTCGAGTGGAGTTTTGTTTTGCTCCCTTCCCCCACAATCAGATTTCTCATGTTCAGAGAAACTAAATTAGTAAGACTACTTAATACAATCTAAACCAATACTAGCTTGCACTTCAGTCTTTGTTTTTTTGCTGAGAAAGGCATTTTATTCATTGCAGGTAAGCTCATACAACCTTTAGGGAAGCAATTTATTAAAATGAATCAAGACTCTGGAAACAATTTCTTTTTTTTTTTTAAATACTTATTTTTATTTATTTCTCTCCCCTTCCCCACCCCCTCAGTTGTCTGCTCTCTGGGTCCATTTGCTGTGTGTTCTTCTGTGTCTGCTGGTATTCTTGTCAGCGGCACTGGGAATCTGTGTCTATTTTTGCATCATCTTGCTGCATCAGCTCTCCCTGTGTACGGCGCCACTCCCAGGCAGGCTGCACTTTTTTCACGCTGGGCGGCTCTCCTTACAGGGTGCACTCCTTGCACGTGGGGCCCCCCTACACGGGGACACCTCTGCGTGGCAGGGCACTCCTTGCGCACATCAGCACTGCGCATGGGCCAGCTCCACACAGGTCAGGAGTCCTGGGTTTGGACCTCCCATGTGGTAGGCGGACGCCCTATCTGTTGGGCCAAATTTGCTTCCCTGAAAACAATTTCTTAATCCAGTATTCGACTTGATAGGTGAAAACCTATCACTAAATAATCCTTAAAATAAGCTTCATATACCATTAAGTTTTTGCAAAATGTACATCAGATAAGATGGGGAACCACTATTAAATACAGAAAACCAATGTACCGAGTATTAATATTACCTGAGACAGTAGCATCAGGAGAGAGGGCTGTGGTAAGGCGGGGTAGAACCTTAAAGTTTTGCTGATAAACCTGACAGTGGCTTACTTAGAATCAAATTTGGTACATGCTAGAGGCAGGGAGATGGGTGAGGACACCATTCGACTGAATACTGGAGAGATGTCAAAGTTTCCATTTCAAGTAACCTGAATACTAATGGTAACCACCTGTTACTACTAAATAAATTTTTGCCCTGGTTTAAAAAAATTGGAACTATTCTACTTTTAAATTTCCACAAAACTTGTTTTCTAAGCCTTGCTCCATAAGATCAAAGCAAGCTGGAACTATTATGTATGTCATGAAGAACAAGCTGCTTTCAACAATCTGTTTTTAAGTAGTAGGCTTCAAAGGCAAATTCCCGATCTTTAAAATCTAACTATTTATGATGCAATTATAAATAATTAACTTTTCTTATACTGTTAACTGTCATGCAATAGCTTCCCATTTACTTTTGTTGTTTGTTTACCCATGTTATTTATGAAATATTTATACTGGTTTGTCAAACTTGTATAAATATTTCATAAATAACATCTGGCAATTTTTCAACCACCAAATGAGTATACTCTCTGTTAATACAGTAAGTCACCCCACATCTTTCAGTAAGAGAAACACTAAATTAAAAGTAAAGACATTTGCTACCCAATGAATTAGGACATAGTTTGCTTTATTTATTTATTTATTTTTAAAAGATTTTTTATTTCTATCTCCTTCCCCCGCCCCCCCCCCACCGTTGTCTGCTCTATGTGTCCATTCACTGTGTGTTCTTTTGTGTCCGCTTGTATTCTTGTCAGCGGCACTGGGAATCTGTGTCTCTTTTTGTTGTGTCATCTTACTACATCAGCGCTCCATGTGTATGTCGCCACTCCTGGGCAGTCTGCACTTTTTTCGCGCAGGGCAGCTCTCCTTGTGGGGCGCACTCCTTGTGCGTGGGGCTCCCCTATGTGGGGGACACCCCTGCGTGACTCCTTGCGCGCATCAGCACTGCGCATGGGCCAGCTCCACACGGGTTAGGAGGCCATGGGTTTGAACTTAATCCCGCTTCCCATGGTTTGCTTTAATTACTTTTTCTTCTGGAGAGGGGACACAAGACTTCTATTCAAGAGAATATCAGAGAAGTGGATGTAGCACAACTGATAGAGCGTCTGCCTACCATATGGAGGGTCCAGGGTTTGATACCCAGGGCCTCCTGACCTGTGTGGTAAGCTGGCCCACGCACAGTGCTGCCGTGCACAAGGAGTGCCATGCCATGCAGGGGCACCCCCACATAGGGGGTGCCCCACTGCAAGGAGTGCACCCCGCAGGGAGAGCTGCCTCGCATGAAATAAAACGCAGCCCACCCAGGAGTGGTGCTGCACACACGGAGAACTGACGCAGCAAGATGACGCAACAAAAAAGAGATACAGTTTCCTGGTGCTGCCTGACAATGCAAGTGGATGCATAAGAATATACAGTGAATGGACACAGAGAGTGGACAATGAGGAGGAAGGGGAGAGAAGTAAATAAAATAAATCTCAAATCTTAAAAATAAAAAAAGAGTATTTCAAAGATCTAACATTTTTACAATCCAGAAATTTTTTTTTTTTTTAAGAAGGTACTAGGGAATGAACCCAGGACCTCATGCATGGGAAGCAGGAGCTAGCCACTAAGCTACATCCATTCACCAAAGAGAGTTGGGTTTTTTTGTTTTGATTTCATTTTGATTTTTTAGGACATAACAGGGATCAAACCTGGACCTCATCCATGGGAAGCAGGCCCTCAACTACGTGAGCTACATCCACTCCCCTGGGGTATTCCCTTTTCAATACTGCCCATTCCCTTGATATCTATGATATCACCTTTCTTGTAGATTTGCATATATGTGGCCAAAGGAACAACTACATCTTTTCTAAAAGACCTAGAAAACATATAGCCAGTACCTCTCCTCTCTCCCTTTGTGTTCATTTTGGTGAATTACTGCAAGACGGTATGGTGGTTCTAGCTAAAAGGACTTAGTTTCTTATCTTTTTTTTTTTTTTAAGATTTATTTATTTATTTCTCCCCACCCCCCACCCCCATGTCTGCACTCTGTGTCCATTGCTGTATGTTCTTCTGTGTCTGCTTGTATTCTCATCAGGCGCCTCTGGGAACCAATCCTGGGACCTTCCAGTGTGGGAGAAAGGGGCTCATTTTCTTGCGCCACCTCAGCTCCCTGTTCTGCTATGTCTCTTACCATCTCTTCTCTGTATCTCTTTTTGTTGCATCATCTTGCTGCACCAGCTCTCCACATCTGCCGGCACTCCTGCATGAGGCAGCACTCTTGCGTGGGCCAGCACTTCCGCGTGGCCAGCTTGCTTTCACCAGGAGGCCCTGGGTACTGAACCCTGAACCTCCTATATGGTAGATGGGAGCCCAACTGCTTGAGCCACATCCATTTCCCAGTTTCTTATCTTTTTAAAGAGTTTATATTTATACTATCATTTATTCTTACCAAAGCCATTGGAGAACAGATTGTAATCTTCTTCCAGTGTTTATTGATGGAGAAGTTTGAATCAGCAAAGTTAAGTGATTTGCCTAAAATCATACAATAGTCTGTTACTTTTAGTAATGATGTATATGCTTGGTTTCAATAATATATAACTTCACAACTTCAGAACAAGTACAAAAGAATCAATTTCAAAACAAATGTAGTAATGCTGAGGGGTATATAGAATGACAGTAATTTTGTTAGAGAAGTCTTCATATAGGTGATGAATTTGGAGAAGAGTTTTAAATAAAGAGGCACATGCGGACTGTCAGAAAAATAGAAAGCGCAGTTAGGTTGGAGAAATGCTTTCTACAAAGTCAGAGACATGGATGAGTAGATAAATAAGCTGCCTTGGAACTCTTCACAGTATAAGCCTATTTAATAACCTCTGAAGCTTTAAAATAAAGGATGCACATTGACTTTTCTGTCTTTCAAACTAGTTTACTCCAATTTCATTCCTGTTCTTGCCAGTTAGCCACTAAAAAGAAAGAATGGTATTTGGTGATTTGCTTCATCTACTCACATAACTGTATAAAGAACTTCAGACTCTGTAACTGCCCGTTACATATAGAAACATGTAGGTAGTGGTTACGTATAAGTGAATATCTTATGTTTCAACATCAGTCTCTTTTCAAAATTTAAAGGGCAAACTTGTGAAGGATTATGGGGAAAGTTTAACTGAACAGAATGAACTTTTGGTCTAAAATATCATAACTTGTGGGATTTTTTCCCCTAAAGTAGGAATGTTAGGTAGCATATGTACTTAAGATAACATGTTGTACTGATAGTTAGGAAACTTGATTGTGTTCCTTAGCGCTGATGAGGCTTCAATAAAAGCTTGTGTTTTAATGGTATTCTCTGTGAATTTGAGGAAAATAAAATAATCTCTTTTAGTTCTGTAATAACATTAAGATTGCCTTAGATCCATTCTACAGCTCAGCCTCAAAAAATAATTTGTTGAGCTTTAGGTGATGCTCAATAAAATGAAGAGAACCGATATTCAGACAATTCAGACTACATAATCACCGTCTGAACTCATCCTGTAATTTAATGCATTCTGGAAATAAAACATATATGTACCATTCGAAGTCTAGTAAAGGACTATGTTCCCATTGAGTATCTTTGCATGTGGCATACAGAGAAAGAAGCAATTTGGGGAAGAATATAAATATTAAGAAGGGAGCATATTCTCACATACTTTGTTAGGAATATGTCCTCTTGTCCTCATCAGTTCAAAATATTGGAGTCCCAATTTCTTTCTCAAGCCAAGGTTCAAGCTTTTTCTCCCAGGTAGTAGCAGTTTTACAATTACATGTTAATCCTTTAGCGTTGTTAGACTACTAGCTAGAGTACAGCCACAACTGTTCTTGGCAAACAAATACATTGCTGTTTTTCCTTCAGTCACAGTAAGATAGAAGAATGTTCTCTGGCAGCGGTGTGGATGAAGGCACTTTACTAACCTTATACATAACTCAGCCTTGGTTGCTGGGGTATTCAAAGTAGAAACTTCACCTTCTGGAAAAATTCAGCCAGATTTTTTTATTTGCTTGATTCTGATCCCTTTAACCCTTATTGGAAACCCAGAGATTCTTATTCAGCTAAGCCCTGGCTGTGAAAACTTCTTATTAATTTGCTCTTGGTGTATTTTAACTATTGTAATGCCTCCTTGGGGGGAGGCCAGGAACTGCACTAGAACATGCAGTTCAGAGAGTCCTGGATACCCTGAAAAGATTCTTCTTTCATTGTTGGCTTACTGAATGGAAGCATTCCAGTAGGGATCCTTATCTTAATTCGTTTTCAAAGTTTAGATTTTTAAAGAGCCTCAGCATTTAAAAATATGGTGACTTTTATTCTATAATATGCTGTAATATGGTAATGATTGCTCTGTAACATACTGTAGTATGTCTTTGAGGTTTGAATTAATTGTATTAAGATGTTACTATTAATAGATGTGTTTTTTCTTTCATTCATTCAATCAACAAATATTTATTGGGCACCATTATGAAGTCTGAAATACAACCCCTGTCTTCACGAAGCTCATAGTTTAGGGGGGCTGGGGAAAGGCTGAGGCAGTCATGAAGATGTGTTTGTATAAGGTAGAGGCTAATGCCACAATAGATTAGTTCATCCTCCCACATTCATTAATTTGATTAGAAGTGGATGATGAGTTATTTTCAAGTGCCTCACGTAAGAATTAGTGAACCAAAAAGTTAATCAGACTTAGAGGACTTTTCCTTTCAGAAGAATTTCTTTGGTCAAGATTCTTTTCAATCAAACAAGACGTTATAAACAGGTCTCTTCATCTTATCCCTTTTCAAATATGCAGCATGGAGGACTTTCATCTTCAAACCAGCTGCTGAAGTTCATGTTTTTGTAAACAGTGGTATTCATTATAAATTTTTATCTGAATAACTTAGAATTATCAAAAAATGGAAAATTCAACAACTCAAAATTTAAATAATAAATATTTTGCCTCAGATTCACATAGTAACTGCCATAAGACAAAAGCCTCTCACACAATTTTCATCTGTCTATTCCATATCCTTTCATTCCTAATAACGGCAGATTAACAAGGATTAACGGCCATCCTGGGTTTGAAAATGAAATAGTGTGATATCATTTTGAAGCAAAATGGTATAGCAAGAGTTAGGACTAAAATTATTTGGCTCTGTGGACATGTGAGGGAGACTGGAAAAGAGCCACCCAGAATTTTCCAGAGTCCATTTATTAATGTCAAAGCTGAATCCTCTAGTCACTGATCTTGAAAATAGGCACATACCATGTTAATTACAAAAAAAAAGAAGAAGAAAAATAATTGGGATAAGGCACTAAAATAGGACTCCTTTGCCTTCGTCAGGCTGATTTTTGCTGATCAGTTCTACAGCCTTGACAATTCTACCATTTTACAGGGGGAACCACCAAGAATATTTTCTAAATAAAATATTAAAAACATTTTCTATCCTTATTAGGCTGTCTTAGTCAAATAATAAGTACTAATTAGATCATTGGAGAGCTGACCTTGAATACATATTTTAAAACAGGCACAGAACCTGTCCTTTGAGGAGTTTTTAATTGGGTGTATAGTCAGTAAATATGGTAAAATGATGAAAAGTATGTGGAGTAAAGGAGTAAGTGCAAGGTTGAAATAGAGGGTTAAAGGATATACTGATTTAACTCTGTGTGGCAGCAGAAGAAAGAAATAGTAAGATTTAAGCAGTGACTGTGAGGCAGAAGACTGAGGATCAGGCTTTGGAACTTACTGGTCTAGCAGTCTGAGTTTTCCACATCTACTAGAATAAGCAGAAATTATTCTCTAAGTAGGTTAATAGAATATACATCTCCACATAGTGAGTTAGATGCATGATGGTATTTTCCAATTCAGAAGTCTGATTTGTAACATGCTGGTAAGGAGGCACATTAATAATCCGAGTTTTAAGGACTCCACTGTCAACCAGTCACCTGTTTCCCCGTTTATAATAGTCTGCTAATATTAGCTCTCTAAAGAAAGATTTAAATAAATTCCAGCACCTCTGAGTTCCTACAAAGCTACCACCTACTACCATAGGACTAGGAAGCAGATGATGAACACTGTTACTTAATATTTTTCTCTCTGAACTTTTATCTTTTGGATAGCATTGAGAGTAACCATATCTCTTGTTTGGCCTCAAGCTCCATATTGAATTTTTTTTTTTTTTTTTTGAAAATTGCTTTTGAGCAATAACTCTTTTCCCTAGTTGCTTAACCAGTCATACAGGTTTAGACTTCTGTCTCTATGCCTATTTTATAATAGCTGCTCTGGGAGAACAGACGAAAAATAATAAGTCAGTTAGATATTTTATGAGTATTGAAATCCCTTCCATTCAGAAATGTAAATAAAATAACCAGCATGAGCAATCAGCTTATGTCAGATTCCATGGGTTTATGTTACATAGGAAATTATAGTGCAACCTGAAACATGCTTCTTAATGAATTCATAGTGGTGTCACAGTTGAATGTAAACCCTTAAGCTTTTCTTTTATGAAGAATTTCAGAAATCACCTTTTATAAACTGCTTGGGGGAAGGGTGAAAAAAACTAAGATGATACCAACAAATGCTATCGGTGTTAAGGGGCTGCCTCTTTTCCAGTACCAAATTGTGCCAGTTAAGTAAGTAAAATAGAAATCTAGGATACTTCTTGCCTTTTGGCTTATTCCGTATTAATAAAAATTGTGTACTCAGGGTCATACTGGATCAGACTTAAAATCCACTTATCTGTTTCTGTAAGTGGCACCAAGGAAGTTCCATGGAAACAGAATTGTCTCTGTAATTTTTGTCCTGAGAGGTTAGGGAAGTTCAGTTAAGAATGTGACAGAAGCCCAGTAAATAGCTGTTTTAACCTTCAGCAAATGCGAAAATTCAGAGACCTAACTGAAGGTAATGAAATCTGAATTTGTCTCCTGTCTTTGGTGACTGCGCCAACATCCTGTAGTATGTAAGAACTATCTCCTCATTTATTCGTGAACTGGTTTTACAATCCCTAAAGCTCTTTTGCAGCTCTCCTCCTCTTCACTGTGGTCTCAGATGTGAAGAATCTGCTAACCAAAAAAGTACAGTATTCCAAATGGAATATAAGGGACCAGACAGAGTTTAAGACTGGGGATAAGGGAAAGAAGCATGCACTTTCTATTTTAAATTATTCCTTTTTTACATTCTAATTTCTTAATGGTCTCGTTTGATTTATGCCAAGTTCTGGGCCTCTAGGCCTACATTAATGCCTCACATGTCTGGATAAGCATATTTTATATCCCTTACTTGGCCCAGAATCTCAAATGATAGGGAGGTGTAATTAATGATACTTAAACATTTTGTTGGACTTTACAGTATACAGGTCTCTTTTAGTCTCTGTATCTATAACAAATAGCCTCATCCTTGTGCTTTCCCATAGGTGCCTTGGTGCTTACTGGCATAGATCAAGATGTCGTATGGCTCTAAAGGGGACTGTGAACCATCTGGCAGTCTAGGTACAAATGGTTAAGCAGAATGGTATAGCAAGAGTTAGGACAATTACTTGGCTCTATGGATATGTCAGAGAGAATGGAAAAGAGCCACTCAGAATTTTCCAGAGCCCACTTGTTAATGTCAAAACTGAATTCTATGTTACCAATCTTGAAAATAGGCATATACCATGTTAATTACAAAAAACAAAAACAAAAACCAGCAAAACACTTGGCTAAGGCACTGAAATAAGATTCCTTTGCCCTCTCCTCCAAGCTGAAAAAGTCACCACCCTATAGAAAACCTTCTCCGGTTAGCCTCATTTACCTAATTTCTTTATTCTGTTACTTAAACTGTTTTATTTCTAATTGTTGCTTCTGTACATTATCACCCAGCAAGCATAATGAGTCTGGGAATGATAATCCTCCATTCCTTTGTCTTTTTTTTTTTTTTTTTTTTAATTATACATGAACATTTTAAAGGCCTACTGATGACCTTTTTCAATTTCCCCAGACATATATACTTTCTCTTTACTTCATAGTTACATTCCTGGAAAAACGGTCTATGTTCAGGGCTTGGCCTCCATTTCAGCATGTGTGTGGCAACCTGCTGAATGGGTCCCATAATTGGGGAGCATGTCGCCCTTTGGTTTGACTTAATCTTTTCATTCTACCCTGAGATCTTCAATAAGTAGACATGAGAAGAGGAGTAGGCATGGAGATGGGAGTAGGGAAATTTCCACTGAAAGCCAACTTCATTTTTTTTTCATCCCCTTTACACAAGACCTATGAAGCTGCTGCCGTCAGCAGCTCACCCGACACTCTCGTGCTCTGCCTCTTTTCCAGGAGTCAGGGTTAGTTTAAGAAAAAGCCTCTTGCTAGAAGCCATGACCTCGTACTTTTATCCCCTCCATCTGGTGTGCGGCCTCATGAGGCTGTGCTGCTATGCAGGAGGTGAGCAATGGAATTCTTTAGATGATGACTTCTGAGCCCACATGCAGAGGCAGTGGGGGTGGGAAGCAGGGAGAACAGTGAGAGCCAAGATCGATAGACTAAAAAGTACCATTTGCTCTGGGAGAAATCCTGACTATAGGTAGATGGTTTTCATGAGGTGTTCATTCTCTTGTTCAGGCAGGGGCCCAGGTCAGGGAGCTATAGCATCCCAGATCTGTGATTGATGAACGTTGTATTCCTGCAGCTTTCCCTTCTGCCTGCACAGTTGGGGTGCAGGAGTGGGGTAGGTATGGTATGTGAAGGCTTATGCTGTCTCTAACGGAATGCATTCCAGGATTGAACAGGGAAGGGTTCCCTTTGCACACATCATCTCTCGAAGCTGCCTTTTCTCACTGTCTTGTACCTAAACAGAAGTCCAGGTTTTGAATAGGGGTGGGAAGAGGAGTTGAGAGCAGCAAAAGTTTTTGATCAAGTCAAATTCTGTTGTCTCCCTCATCTTGCAGGGTTTCTCTGTAGGATAGATCCCCCTCATCTTGCTATAAATAAATTTCTTGTCTCAGCTAAGGATCCTAGAACCTTTAGTAGGCCATCCTAGAACCTTTAGTAGGGCATTTGGCCCTGTAATAGGACTGTTTCGTAGCACTCTCATTCCATGGCCTTTCTTTCCTAAACCAGATGTTGACAGCATTTTTTATTAAAAAACTGGGAGCAGGTATAGCTTAGTGGTTGAGTGCCTGCTTGCCATGTTTGAGGTCCTGGGTTCAATTCCTGGTGCCTCCTTAAAAAAAAAAAAAAAAAAAAAAAAGAGTGAAGCCTGAAATTCTCATATATATTTTAAAAGTCCAAAGCCTTAATAACTTCCTCTCATGACTTCTCTTGACTGCTAGTAATCTATCCACATTTAGCACTAAAAATATAATAAGAATTACAAAACATTTAAAAATTCATTTTTAATATAAATCAAAGGGGGGGGGGAGTAAAAGTAGAAAGAACTAGGAGCCAGAGTTGATTAAACTGGAATGTTTTGTATGGTGATCATTGGTGGTGGTGGCAATGGTTGCAGAAATGGCAAAAAAAAGGGATTTGTTACTGAGGTTAGGGAAGGCCTCATCTGCTCCTTTCATAAACTGTGCTTAGATATTCTCTCCTGGCAGTCCTAGAACTCCTACAGTGCCTGAATATTTTGTATCAGTTTGTGTCTGGATGGTGCTGGAACTCTGATACTCTCAAACCTCGGCCTCCTCAATCTTGGAGGAGAGTACACAGGATTTGAAGTCTTTGAGTTCTGAGCCATTCACTGTCTAGGTAACCTTAGAAAATCACTGAACAGCTTCTAACAGCAACTACAAAATGAGATTAAACCCTACCTCACAGGGTTGTTGGGAGGATTATAAATTTGTTAACACATTTTGTAAACCAAAAAGCTTTTTCTGAGTATCATTGTTATTTTTGGGGAAGCCCCACCTTGGAAGTTGTCAGATAAGCCAGCTGTGCATTAAACTATCTTTCTTTCTTTTTTTTTCCCTCACTGTTTATTTAGCCTTTCTCTATTTGGTTAGGCCTGCTTACAGGGACTGGTAGTATTGAAGTAAAGCCACCAGATTTTAGCTCCTTTGGTCAAGCGGAGAATTCCCTTCTGACTGCTCTATCCATAGACTCATAAGGCATAAGGAGAAGTGAGCAAAGGCAATTTTTAAACCAGGATAGTTCAGAGTTAGGGGGCCAAAGGGAGGATGCTTAACTTGCTTTCTCAAATCCAGAGTGACTAAAATATCTTATGTAAATGAAGAATAGTCACAAAGGTGCTCAGAGATAATTTAAGCCATGATTGGGCAGTGGACAGAAGGAGTTTATGAACTCTCTCTTCTGTCCTTTTGACCTTTGGGGTCAGGGACAGGCATATTACTGACACCCCACTGGCTACTGTCTGAGACCTGCCAAGTGCCCAAAGAGAACCACAGCTTCTGGGAAAGCTCAGTTCAATGCAGCAATTGTGACATATTTATTATCCCAGTAAAGCCACTGCTTGTCTCCTCTAGTGCCTCTCTTTTGGGAATATCATCTCTGGAACTCAAAGCTATCCTGTTTTCTAAAGGATAAGAGTCAAAGAAAACAAAGCAGGTCATAAGAGCAGCAGGTTCTGTAATTATACTTCGTTCCAAGCGTAGGAAACTGCCCCATCATTCACACCACAAAGGGCACACATCTCACTGCCTCCCTGCATGAAGTCATGAGAAGGTATAGGGCCTCAGCCACTCTGCTTGGGTGGTAATTCTCCACTGTTGTTCTCTCCATGCCCTTCTTTCATTCTTTCCCCTCTCCCCCCACACTCCCAGGGGAGTACCAGTCCCCAAACTAAACAGCTGCCTGCATGCTGATAATGTAACATTTTAACATTCCTTGGTTAGTCCTGGACCCTTGCTGTTAGTGTGATTTTAGACCGATTTGACTGAAATCTAGTTGCTTTTTTTTTTAAGTGTGGGGAGAGGGAGGATGGCCAGAACTCCTCCGTAGCCCCAGAGAGAAACTGTGTTCCATATTTCTACAGCGTTTGTGTGTGTGTATCCTCATGGTTGTGTGCAGGCTAGTGGGGAGGGCAAAAAAAGTGCAAAGGAAGCACGTTTCTCTTGTTTTCCAAACACTGCTTCACAGATGCCCAGCCCCCGTAGCAGCAGCCGTTCCCATGTGGAGGGTGGGGGCAGAGGCCTCCCGCAAGGCCATCAATAACCAGGTGTGAGCTGCAGGTCTCTCTGTAATGTGAAGCTCTCCCGTATTTCATTTCTGCACCCAGGGGGCGGCTCTGCAGGATTGCTTACGGAGAGCTCTGTGTCTGGCACCTCTCTCCACAAGGCCCAGGCGCCCAGGGTCCCACCGACCTGCCCAGGAATGCATCACATTGTTCTCTGGTGCTGTAATTTGGCTGCAGAAGCGAGGCTGACAGCCTCCTAGGGATGAGAAATAGACTCTTGCTGGTAGTCCTCCCTTCTTCTCCCCAGCTAGCTTGGGCTCCTACTCTGTGACCAGTGAGGATATTTAAATAAAACCTCGGAAAGACTGAGGAAAAAATCATGGTTATCTCTCTTATATTAAGCCATACAGGAACCCATGTCCTGAGTGGGCCTGAGAATTTGGCAAAGATTTAGTGCTGAGGGAGGTGAGAGAGAAAGGAAAAGAAATTACTATCAGGAACAAGCAGGAATAGAAATGAGGCAGTGAGCGTTCACGAGTCACATCTACAAGACTTTTTGCAGATAGACCCTCTGGCCAGGCAATGCTTGTTTCTTTTAATTAGTCTGAAGTTCCTGGTTTCATTTTTCCAGCATCACTCTAAGGAAGAGTGTGGAGTAGTACTACATTTCAGGGCTGGTAATAATAAAGGATGGCTCTTATCTGCAGTGTTAGGTTAAGGCTGGCATTCTTTTTCATGAGAGAAACTGGCCACAGGCTGTGCAGCTGAGGTACTTCAGTCATGTGCCTTCTCTAAAAGCTTCTGAGGTCTTTAACGGGTCGAGTTTATGTCTTTTAAAGTAACCTTATATCCAAGGAACACCTATTGTAGTGCATTATACCTAAATATTTGTTAAACATTAAAAGAAATGAGGATGTGCAGGAAGGAGTGGAAAAGATGGGAGAGGCGAGGAGATTACTATCTGGGGACAGACCTCAGTTGAATAGAGGGTGAATGGGAGAAGAGGTGATTAACAGCAAAGCTAAAGTGGAGCTCTCACTGCACCAAATTACGTTTCTGTTTTACTGTGTATTCTAAATAAATTAGTTTCTGTTTGTGTAGTGTAGAGTGGACAGCAGTTGTCTAAAATCAATTAGAATGCAGAGGCAAGCCAAGGACTAAGAGGGGAAATTAACTGCTTGGCCACCGTTCCTTTTGGGGGCCACACAGTCTCTGTGGTGGGGCTCAAATGGACCTCCTTCCTCTTGCTATCCACTCAATTAGCAAACTTCTTACCCTCCACACAGCTTCTTCTCTTAACTATTTATAGGAAATTGCCAAATTTGGGTCTTTGTGAACTAGAATTTGGTACTCAAGGAAAAGAGAGCAGTATGAGGTACCAGAAGAGGTCTACTTTCTTGCACAGGGTGATAGCCAAAAACCAAAGAACAGGTAATAGAGCACAGGTGATTTCACTCAGGTCGACTCCCATGGAAGCCAGTGCCATTCTCTACGTGGTAACCTGGATGCTTTTAGGAGAGCAGGGGCTGGTTGGGACCTGGGGCTCTTCCCAGTGGCCCGGTAGAGGAGGCAGCACCCTTTTGTAAATTCATGCAGCCTTATTTTTGAGTTCAGCTGACCATGGCCCTGTATCTCCTCACTATCCTAAAAAGCTCTCTTCCTCTTAATTCCAGCTCAAGATGTTAGAAGCTCTTCGCCTCCCTACTACTTTCCCCTCCCTAATCTCACCATTGGCCATCAGTTATCCAGTTGACTCCACTCGGCAAGGAAGACATTCCCCTGGCCTGACTCACTCAGTCCCATTTCTCCACAGGAATCCCCTCACCACAGACCACAAGGGCCCTGACTAGCTCATGTTTTATGTTAATGGATGTGAAACTGGAGCAGATCCCTTCACCAAAAGAAAAACCACCCTAAACTCTCCCACATAGATCCCAGCAGGTTACACAAATATTAGTCCTATCATCCACATAAGTCTGCCCCTGTGACCCAGAGCTGTGGCTCCCCATCCTCCTGCTACCTATGCAGCGGGAAGCCGCATCACAGACATGTTGTGAGGACCCCAGGGGAGGTTGGTGAGGAACTTGGAAAAGCAAAGCAGTGGCCTATATGCACAGTTCCCTGTGGAGGCCCCACATTGCCTGCTGTCAATATTTTATGGTCCTAAATTGAAGGTTCCCAGAGAGATCGGGATGGGCTGGGCCAGTCAGGAGCTTTGGTGAGAATATCTGTTGGCTGGAGTTAATGAAAGCTCAGTATCTGAGAGAGGTTCTTCCTGTCATTTTACAGCTGAGAAAACTGAGACTCAGGTAATTTAGGCGTCTTGTTCAAAATATCAAAAATAGTTAAGTGGCACAACTATAATTTTAATACAGCTCTGTCATAACTGCAAATTTCTACACCATTTGCCCCTTTAAAATATCAAAGGGCAAGAGACAGCTCTCCAAGTCACATGAAAGTAGGCCATCAAGTCTCTGGAGACTCCACTTCAGCAGACAGGTGATGGGTGGGAGCACTGAAGGACCCCTCACACACACTTAAGCCAAGCATAGGGTGAACAATAAAAATCACCAGGACTTGGAGAGCTGCTAAATAAAGATTTGCTGAATAAATGGGAGGCAACCTTCTAAGCTGGGTAACCAGCTTAGAAGGTTTGGCCTGAAGGCCCTGCTCTCTTTATCTCATCACCAGTGGCTCCTGTGCCCAGCTTCAAGGGCTAGGATCCTTTCCTAAAGAATTACCAAAGCCAGAGAGCTCCACCTGCCCGGTGTACACTGATGCCTCCTGTGAGCCCTTTCGATCAGGCCTGCTTACCCTCTCCCACCCTTCATGGTGTATCTCTAATTTGGTGTTTCCCACATCTGCTTAACACCAGAATAATGCATGGAAAGTAAAAAACAAAAAGCAAAAGACCCAAGATCTAACCAGACTTATTACTAAACTCTCTCTCAAGAGTGCCCGGGGTATGCTAATGACATGTTAGGCTTTGAACCACTACATGCCACCTCAGTTTTACCAGGCAGCAAGTGAGCAAAGGAGGTGATGCTGTCTGAAACAGGTTGACAAGGGAAGAGAGAGATTGGGAGAGAAGGAATGTTTGTGTCATTATGTAATTCTTTCCTTACAAAACACAGCAGTTTATAAACAAATGAGCCTGTGAATGGCACCTTGTCCGCTAAGGCTAACTTGTCTAGCAGTCCCAGGCTCCTGATAATGGAAGAACGTTGTAGTCTAAGAGTTTCGTTCCGGGGTAACAGGCAGTCTGCTTGAACTGACTCCAGGGAAGGGACATGCGATTTCATCTCTGTCCCATCTACCCTTAGCCAGGTAGGAACAAAAAGAAGCCTTCTCCAGGTACCCTTCTCATATATGCAAGAAGTGTCAGGACACCTGGGAAAGGGAAAATGAGCTTTGACCAGGTGCTTTAGTGCAACTCATATCAATCCGAAGACCCCTACCTCTCCCACTCTCCCTTCTAACTCCTGGAGCAGGAACCAGGAAGCCATTCAGTTTCTTACATCTCCTGTCAACTCCTTCCTGGGGCTAAGGAACCAGCCAGGACACCAGGGCTTCCCTGGATTACTCTCCAAGTACTTAAATAGAAGCTGCAGCAGCCCAGAGTTGAGGGTGGAGGAAGGTGTGCATGCAAGGATCTTGTGCTCTGGAGATGGGAGGTTTGAAGTGAAGGACTAGTGAGGTATCCGTTTGCTCAGGTCTGGTCCAGCCATTCTGCCTTCTTGGGGGCCTTGCAAGTGTGGACGTCCACTGTATTCCTGCACTCCTTGCACCGCACAGCACAGCACCAGTGGAATTTGCACTCACACTGGGTGACACGGGTGACCCGAGTTGTGTCATACCCTCGGCCGCAGCACATGATTTCACAGCTGTCTGTCCCTTTAGATGCCTTACTGCAGACACGGCCTGCAGTACCTAGGGAACCTGGATTGGGGAAGAGAGAAAGTGAGGAGAACCAAATTATCTCTGACTTCAGCTTCTCTGGGTTCCCTTACCCACAACATCCCCATAAGGAAGCCAGAAAGGATTCCTTCTCTTGAAAATAGATCCACTAGCCAGGATGAGCATCTCCTCAGTGCCCTCTGCACCAAGCTTGTTTCTCCCACAACCCAACTTCCCCAGAGGCCATTGACTTCACCTGCAATTCCCTCCCTGCCAATACACATCTCTATCTCTATATCGTCCTTAAAACTGAGCGTTAAAATGTTCATAATTGCTAAAGCTGAGAGGGGTTCTCTACTTTGTGTATGTTTGAAATTTTCCATAAGAAAAAAATTAAAAAGCAAAACAAAACAACAACTCTATAATTTTTCTCTTCTAAGAAGTCTTTCTACAATTCTGGTTCTGCTCGCATTTGTTTTATTTTGATCCTTAGTTTATATCTTAGGTTGTACTGTACAGGAAAGCAGTATATAGCATGACTGCTAAAAGTATGGGCCCTGATGTCAGATGGTCTGACTCCAGATCCCAGTTCTGCCACTTATTTTGGCTATATGATTTGGTAAGTTAATTAATTACTCTAGACCTTAGTTTTCTCACCTGAAAATGGACATATTAATAGCCCCTAATGCAATAGACTGTTAGGTTATATCTGTAGTCTCCGTTATACTAAGGCAGTGAACTGATTAGAATAACTGTCTGGTAGCATATCCCTAAGGAAGGAAAAGGGATTTTCTTGTCTTTACCCCCTTAGAGTAGAAATTCCTGAAGGGCAGGGATGGTATTACCCCCTGCTCAGAACCTTGGTTTCAACAAGAAGAGATTCTTCCAGCAGATCGTAGCATACTAGAATTTTGGATGGTGAGACCCTAGAGGGCCTTTTCCTTATAAATAAGGAAACTGACCCGGAGAAGGAAAAGTGACCTTCTCTGAGGTTCAAGAGAGGGAGCAGCAGTGGTCTTCACATTTTACTGGAAGATGGGAAGAAAATGCTAGAACATCTATATTTCTTTTTTTATCTCATCAATTTAAAATATCTGTTTCGTATATGTGTTTTATAATATACATATTAGCACAGTGGAACACAGATATAACTTACAAATAAATATACAAATATTGGAGGTACATGCTCAAAAAATTTTTAATGATAGAACACAATCCATAATATTAGGAGACTACTGCTTAATTCCCTCCCCCCTGCCCACCCCCCACCAGCGGATGGCTCCTTTGTCTGTTTACTCATTGTTTTCCACTCATTGTCTGCTCATTGTCTGTTTGCTTCTTCTTTAGGAGGCACCGGGAACCAAACCCAGGACCTCTCATATAGGAGGCAGGCACTCAATTGCTTGAGCCACATCTACTCCTGGTTTGTTTGTTTTTTGTTTCTGTTTTGTTCTCTGTCCATTGTTTGTTGTCTGCTTATTTTTGCTCGATGTCTGCTCACTGTTTACGTTCTTTAGGAGACACTGGGAACCAAACCCAGGACCTCCTATGTGAGAGGCAGGCACCCAACTGCCTGAGCCACAGGGGCTGACTGGGCCTACTATATATGTCATTCCCCTACCTCCAAGGGCTGGGTCTTAAGTCCTCTTGTGCACCAAAAGCCCCTTCTACACTGTAGAGCTGTACTCCAATATGGTAGCCACTAGCCACATGTGGTAAATTTAATTTTATTAAATAAAAAATTTAGTTCCTTAAGTGTAGTAGCCATTTTCCAGGTAGTCAATAATCACATGTTGCTAATGGCATAAGTGTAGATATAGACCAGTTCTATCATCACAGAAAGTTCAGTTGGCCAGTATTGCTTTGGGAATGAATTCCTAGCTCCATACTTCCTTCTGGGATATCTTATACCCTTTGAATTTCAGGCATCATTTTGGGTTTTATGAGACCTAATTTTATGCCTCTGAGAAAAGCCAACACACAAATAATTCATTCTCCCTCCTAACTTGAAATATCATTCCCCAAAGGTGCATTTTAGTTATGGTGGTATAGGTTTACATGTTAGATATTATGACATTATTTCCAGGCATCCAAAGAGTAACCTTCTGAATTATATTATGTGGAAGGAAATCACACCTAGTGGCAAGAAATCTCTAAGAGAACCAGAAGGGGTCCTCCAATCTTTATTCTCCTAGCACCCTGAAAAAAACACAAAATACCTTCTCTGTTATTTGGGTGGAACCCCACCCTGTTTCTGTGCCCAGTTTTGCTCCGAGTCACTTGACTCTCCAGGAACGACAGTGATGGGTGAAAACAAACAGTACTGAAGACAGCTGGGGTTTTTGGGTCCATCTCACTGACTGCTGGGTCTGCAGAAAAAAGCTTAGGAACCCAGTGACAGTAACCCAGGGAAGAGCAGCTGTGGAACATTGCATGTCCTTCCTAGTTTAACCTGTCTGCACCTGAGGGAAGAGTCAGGATGGCGACTTCCACTCTCGTGGGGGAAGACCATCTCTCTTCAAGCTTCTCCAAATATTCCACCACACATCTGGACAGATCGAAAAACAACTATCTGCTATTAACCTTGTGGGTTCTCCACTTTCCTTTCTTCCCCAAGCCTCATTTCAGGATCTTCAGCGGCAGCCCCTGGATAAAGCCTTTTCTTTTCAAGGCCAGTCATGGTCCGTTCCCAACCTGTCTTTCTAGCTTTAGTCTCCCTTACCCAAAACTTTCACTCGGTCAGAATGATGTGCTCCCATCCCTGGAGCAGATCATATGCTTTCACCTACCATGCTGCTCATGTACAGAGAATATATGCTTGTTGTTCTCCCTGGCTACCCAGATAATCTTTACATTTCAAGGAGTAGCTTAAATTCCATATTTTCAAATAAACTTATCTTGAGTTCTCTGCTCTCCAGTGACTTTTTTTTTTTTAATTAGAGAAGTTGTAGGTTTACGGAAAAATCATGCATAAAATGCAGAATTCTCCTATACCAACCTATTATTAACACCTAGCATTAGTATGGTACATTTGTTATAATTGATGAAAAAAAGCTGTTATAATTGTACTCTTAACTATAGTTCATAGTTTACATTAGGGTGTACTGTGTTGAAAATTGCTATGATTTTTGTTTTTTTGTTTTGTTTTGTTTTTTTAAAGATTTATTTTATTTATTTCTCTCCCCTTCTCCCCTGTTGTCTGCTCTCTGTGTCTATTTGCTGTGTGTCTTCTGCATCCACTTGCATTATCTGGCAGCACTGGGAAACTGTGTCCCTTTTTTGTTGCGTCATCTTGCTGCATCACCTCTCCGTGTGTGGTGCCACTCCTGGGCGGGCTGTGCTTTTTTTCATGCTGGGTGGCTCTCCTTGTGAGGTGCACTTATTGTGCATGGGGCACCCCTACACAGGGGCAGCCCTGCATGGCACAGCACTCCTTGTGCACAGCAGCACTGCGTGTGGGCCAGCTCACCACATGGGTCAGGAGGCCCTGGAGATCGAACCCTGGACCCTCCATATGGTAGCCAAACGCTCTGTCAGTTGACTCACATCCACTTCCCTCCTATGTTTTTTGAACTTTTTATTCTTGTAACACAGACAATCTAAAATTTCTCCTTTTAACCGAATGCAGTTATATAATTCAGTACTGTTAATGATGTTCACATGTTGTGACCTTCACCACCACCCATTACCAAAGCTTTTCCATCAACCCCAATAGAAGCTCTGTATAATTTATGCATTTACCCCTCTCTCCCTACCCCCACTCTGGCCCCTGGTAACCTGTATTCTAGTTTCTGACACTATGAGAGTCTGACTCTGTACTTACTCTTATGATTTTATATCAGTATTTGTCTTTTTGTGTCTGGCTTATTTCACTCAACGTGTCTTCTGGGTTCATCCACATTGCCATGTATATCAGGAACATCATTCTTTTTTTTGGCTGAATAATATTAAATTGTATCTATATACCACATTTTATTTATCCTTCATTGGCTGATGGACATTCAGGTTGCTTCCATCTTTTGGCTGTTGTGAATACTGCCTCTGTGAACATCAGTGTGCAGATACCTGTCAATTCCCTGCTTTCAGTACTCTTGGGTATATACCTAGTTGTGGGATTGCCAGCTCGTATGGTAATACTGAAGTTAACTTTCTGAGGAACTGCCACACTCTTCTATAGTGGCTGCACCATTTTACATTCCTACCAACAATGAATGAGTGTTCCTGTTTGTCAAAATGCTCCCCAACGCTTGTTATTTTCCACTTTTAAAATAATAGACATCCTACTGAATGTGAGGTGGTTCTCACTGTAGTTTCGATTTGCATCTCCCTAATGTCTAAGTGACTTCTCTCTTTGTAGTTGTCTACTTGCGATATATCATTTCTTTAGCTGGGCTGTAAAGAGCCAGAGGCTTAGGACTACATCTTATGCTTCTGTGTAGCCCATATATTGCTTGGTAATGAAAATAGGTGATTCATTTAAGTAGTCACTAAGTATGCCTATTGTATCATTGAGGATGGGGATATTAAGGCTTGATACATAACCTCAGGCCTCTAGAAGCTGAGTGACCTCTCTTCTCTGCTTGGGCAGCACTGAGCCTGGCAGACTGAGGGATGAGTCAGCAATCTCATCACCAGGTTTTCATGGGGGAAGGAGACTGGCTCCTTCCACAGAATCCCCTTCCCTGACTCCTGAGACTGAACAGACCACAATTAACCAGTGGTGTCTGTACTCAGGACTGGAGTTCAAGGTCTCTGTCTGCTTTCCTTACTTACCTGCAGCCTTGTCCAAGACACAGTAGTCTGGGGAGTTGTCAAAGTAGACAAGGTCAGTTCGGGTGGCACGACGATAGCCTTGGCGGGCTGCTGTGAAATTGGCGCCATCCTGGGTGGCTGTCACCTGCACAGCACCATCATAGCGCCGACGCAGGTAATCACCTGTGCGGCGGAAGTCTGACAGTGCACGCCAACAGGTACGCAGGGTACAGGAGCCACTCACCCCATGGCACTTACATTCCAGCTTCAGAAACCGCCGCACAGCCTAAGAGAGGGGAAGCAGGTTAGGGAGAGGCAGGTAAGGGAGAGGCAGCCAGTGAGGGCATTTTTCAGTCATCCCTGGAGCCAAAAGGATGTGTGCTCTGAGGTCTGTTGGACATGGGCCTGGCTGACTGTGGTTGACTGTTCTCTCCCTCATCAAAAATCACCCATTCTTCCTGATTGGGACTGATTGATTGCTTGTTTGATTGATTATGCCGCCGCTTGGCCTCGGGTGCCTGAGACACAACCTGGAGCACTCCAGGGGCACCACGAGGGCTGGCGAGGAGCATTTGCATGCCGCAACAGCGAGAAGGCCCCTCCCTGCTGTGGAGAGGGGCCGGGCCTGGAAACAGAGCCAGGACAGGCAAGCGAGGGATGGCCACTCGGTTGAAGAGCTGGATCCGCACCCCTGCCCGCCTCCACGCCAGCCAAGTGGGCGGGGAGAGGCGAGGGGCCCACGGGCAAAGCGAGGGGAGCAGTCCCGTTCACTATGAACGTTGTCCCTCATCTGGTGCAGCTTAAGCCTGGCCCAGGGGGAGCACACCACCAGTGCATCGATCATATACTGGTAAGGTTTAAAGAACCTCTTCTTGCAGGACCAGCAGTGCTTTTCTTTTCACGATGGCCCGTTTGAACTTTAGCACCATGGGATTCTGTCCATGATTACAATATGCTTGTACATTCTCTAGTTTTCACATTTTTAGGGTGCTGGGTACCATGCCTTGTACTTCTGTAGCATGCAGTTTTCCAGCACTGTATTTGGCACATAGGAGGTTCTCAAGTACCAGTGAACTGAGTAGACCAAAGTCTTACCCTCTTCAGTCTCCACGGAGGCAGTCACTTCCCTTTTATCTCTTCTGTTTCCTATTTTTTGCCTTGGTAAAGACTGTGTGCCTGGTTGGACCTAGGTGTACCTGAGCTCCCTTGCATTTAGTACTCCTGCCCCAGGATGTTGGGACTCTTGGAAGTGATCCAGAAGCCTTCAGCTCTTCTACCCTGACATTTAGTCCATGTTCATACATACTGGTCACCCCAAGTAAAGATGAATGTACATATATACACGAGTACTGACCGTGCGACCACAGCGGTTGTTATGCAAGTTCATGAGGGCCCGGGCGTCCTTAAGCTTCTTTTCCTTGGCATCCACAAAGGCCTTGGCAAAACGGACACCATAGTGTATGTTGTCACTGCAGCCGCCCCAGTCAAAGTCCCCACGCTGGTCACGGTGTCGGCCACGAGTATAGGGGTCACAACTGCACACACTCAGTTCACCCTGGCTACAGGCACGAGTGATGGCGTGGACCACCCCTGCTGACGAGATGGCATATACGAAAGCTGCCTCTCGGCTGCCTAGAGGAAGAAAGGTAGAGGTGTGTTTTAAGAAAGAGACCTGCAACCTGTCTCTTTCTTCAGCCCATAGAACTCTGATCTTAGACCTCTTCTCCTTGTCTTTCCCAGAGTCACACCCACATCCCCTTTACTCAAAGTGCCTTTCCCTTCCAACCATTCCCCAGTGTCTGACCGCTTCCCCTCCGCCTCACTACTCTCTACTCTGTATCCACGGCTTTGTCCATCTGACTTCTTGAGCTGACCTATACTCTTGCTTCCTGCTAAACTCCTTCTGTCTGTCCATTGGAAAGTTTCATAGTGACTCATCCCCTCCCATCGAGTGCCAACCCTGGCTCTTCTAAGCCTGCCTCAGTCCACATTGCACGCTTTTCAGGCCCACTCTGCTGGACAGTTCCCTGACAACGGCAGCCCCCCGCCCAGGGGTCAGCCTGTTTGGAGAGACAAGCTACCTTCCCTTGCCTGCTCTCCTTCCCTTCCTGCTCTTGGAGACTGATGAGTCATCACCCCTGCACCCCTGACACCTCTAGATTCCCATCTCATTCCCTTTCTCCTAGTTTACTGTTTAGCTCTACTTAGCTTTTTGCTGAGCTAGGGCCAAGCCACTGACTCTCCAAATATTTACATATCACCTTTCTGTTTATCCCTTGTTCCTATTACTGGAGTGTTGGGGTGAGGTCAGTGATGGTGGTAAGAGCAGAGCATCCATTCCTTCTCCTCTGCCTTAGAGTTCATGGAAGACCCCAGGTTGGGAGTGGGAGATGGGGAGGTTGGAGAAAGGAGGGAGAAAGACAGAGGTGCTAGGGCATGCTCTACTTCTGCCCCATCACCCCAGAACACAGGGATTTGAGGGGTGCCTGCCTACATACAGGGTCTGCATAGATCCTGAGGGTCTGTTCCCAGCCTTATCCTGGGTTGTGCCCACATTTTTTCCCTCTAGTTATGAAGTAGTATGTAGGAGGGGGGAGGCAGAATCATGCTTACCCTCCCCCTCCCCCCTCCCCCCAAGCATAGAAAGGGAAGGAAGCAGGGCAGGATGGAATAGGCCCCTACTTCGAAGCATGACACGGCCGAAAACAGTGTGATCGCGGTCCAGCGTGGTGCAGTTCCAGCGGTGGTGGCGGAACTGGTGCTGACACTCCCGGATCCATTCTCGGGCACCCTCGCCCACTGAGCGCATGATGTCTGGGTAACGCTGGCACAGCTGCCGCTGCCTGCTCACCAGACCAGGGATATTGTCACAGATCACTCGGGCCCCCAGTGCCCCAATGTACCTGCGAGGAGGAGACAGCCCCGTCAGAGCATCCTGGACTTTCTGCATCAGCCAGGGGAATAAGAAGGGCAGGGGAGCGGGGTTTGGCATGGAGACCTTGGCAGGATTCCTTGCCTTTCCCCCAACCCACACTTCCTGAGGCTCATGGGCAGAGCCATTCCCACAAGCGCTGGAGAAATAGGCAGATGCAGAGATAGTAATTGTGTGGTCTCCCACCACCACCAGTTCCCCAGCCAAAGGGACAAACGCTCCCAGAGTGCAGGCCAGGCCTATGTCATACATACAGAAGCAGGGCACATGTCACACAAACCCAGTGCCTGTTTATTTAGTAAGCATGAAGAGCCGCACCGGAAAATAAACTAAGAAAGCAAGGGTCTGAGGAACACTCTCACACCCAGTCCCGGAGACGGTGTGTCCTGTACAGCCAGTCCATTTCCAGTCCTGAGTTTTGGGTAAGAAGACCCCTTTCTTCCCAGGTCTTTTACAGTCATCCTCCCCAACCTTCCGAGCAGTGTCCCCCAGTGACCCTGGCATATGCCGGGGTTGTTTGCAGAAGTTGTCACCAAGGTGACTCTCCCTAAACTCCAGTCCCTGATCTACCCAATATGAGCAATTATAAGGAGACTCAATTGGGGTGGCTACTAGTAGGTTGCTAGAGTCGTTCTCAGATTTCTTGAGGCATTATTTTCTCTTCACTCAAATACTCTTAGCCCTGGACTCCACCAGAGGCCTCAGAAAGAATCTTTCAGGGAGAAAACAGGACTGCAGTGCCCTTTCTCCCCATGGGCCACCAAGGAGGATGGGACCCATCCACCCACTCCCTCCAGCTCTACTTCTTACTCCCATTCCAGATCTCCAGCCCCAGAACACCTTCCTTGATTGGTGGGAATTCTCTATTCCCCTGCCCAAACACTTCAAAGCGATGCCCTCTCACTCCTTTTCTGAACAGGTGGGGGCCGGTGAGGGCAGTTCCTGCTGCAGACAGAAAAGATTTGGTCTGGGCTGTGAACGAGGCTGTGGTTTGGGAACGGCCTCAGATGGGCCTAGAAGTGGGTGAGGAGAAGGGAGGGTGGCCAGCGGGGGGAGGGGGAAAGCTAGACTGCCCTGGGCCTTGCGCCCCAGCCCCCCGCATTCCCACAGACTGGATCACCACTGGTGACACCAACTCAAACAAACACAAGGAGGGCTGATGCTTGCCTCTTAGGAGCTCAGCAGAGCTGACGGGGCCCATCTGTCCCGTGGGAGGGGTGAGCGGGCGGGCCTGCCGCTGACAAACCCCATGGAATCAGCATCCCCAGCACTGTCCATCAGGGCAACAGCTTCCAGGAACAAACAAAATAAACACCCGGGGCTGGAAAGGGCTGCCTGACGCACAGCCTGGAGTTACACCCACTGCAGTGGGGCTTTGTTTGGAGAATTAAGATGGTTGGAATTGGAGCTGGTCCCTGTCTCACCACCATTCTGCTTCCCCAGATCAGCCGTGGAGTACTGCTCTACGCAATGTAGGTCTTTTGGTTTGTTTGTTTGTTTTTTATTTTTACTGGGGCTTGGGAGGAAGGGGGTTAGATGGGAATAGGAGACCAATAATCCAACCCTCTTGAGACAGTCTGAAGTGAGGCAGGCCAAACTCTGGCAAAAAGTCCTTCCTGTGGTCTGACTGAAATCCATTCTGCTGCAGCCCACATTGGTCCTTCTTGTTACATCCTCACTGAGCGTGGGAACATCTCTTTAGAATCTGAGATGAGAAGATAATTAGGTTTCTCTACCACCACCTTTTACCCCACTAAGTAGTTGCTTCAGGACCGCAGAATATGATGCTGGCCTGCTGGCCATAGCCCTTTGCAGTCAGTGTGGGGCTGAGCCGAGACCCCCCCCACCAGCCCTCGGTTCAGCACATGCCTGCAGGATGCCTGCCCTGCGCCCAGCACGGAGCCCGTCTGTTAGCACACAAGCACGCTTAAGACAGCCCGGCTGACAGTCTGGTGAGGAGCCAATGCCCCTGAGCCTCTGGCTTTGTTTTCCCCTCTAGAAGTCACTTTCTCCCCAGCCTCCTGCCCCAGACACCCGCCTGCTTCACCTGTTTTTGACCAATTCATTCCTTTTTCTATCCTCTTTTTACTCAAAGTGTGGTTCCCCAGCAGCAGCCCTGGCATCGCGCAGGGGGTCTGTTAGCAGCGCAGAGCCTGCGCCGGCCTCCAGCCCCCTGGAGCAGAGTCTGTGTCTTAAAGATCCGCAGATGACTGGGATGGA
Organism: Dasypus novemcinctus; assembly: GCF_030445035.2. Classification (NCBI taxonomy): domain Eukaryota; kingdom Metazoa; phylum Chordata; class Mammalia; order Cingulata; family Dasypodidae; genus Dasypus; species Dasypus novemcinctus. The sequence continues at coordinate 11,025,947 of NC_080681.1, forward strand.
CTGACTGTTCCATGAAGGCAGGGATTTTTGTCTACTTTTGTTCACTTCAGTATCCCCAGCACCTAAAACTGTCAGCACTTAGTAGGTACTCAATAACTATTTGTTGTTTAAATCCCTAACCACTGGGATTCACCACCAACATCTTCGCTATAAAACTTAATTTCCTTTACAGCTTTACTCCTTGTTGAGATTGCCAGCCTGTTGGCAGATGTTTTATGTTTGCATCCTTTTTAATGAGGCCAGGGCTTCTCTTCCCCCCACCCCTCACTTGCTTTGTGTTTTTACCACCCTTAGTGTACCTGGTTGTAGCCCAGCCCATATAACTCCAAACACAGGGAGGAAACTGTTACCCAACCTGAATCTTTTCTTAATACAGCAGCAATTGTATAGTACTTTACACTTCACAAAAACATGTTATTGCACAAAAATTCTATGAGTAGATGAAGAAACTGAGGTTCAGAGAGATTAAATGATTTACTCAGAGATACCCGGCTCTGTCCATAAGGCTAAGTAGGAGGAGAATCAGGATTAACCACAGCTACCTGATTACAAAATCCTAGCTCATTTTCATTCCAGGGGTTAGAGACACACAGCGCTTAACGAGGAATAGGCCAATCTGGCTCCAAAGTGGCGTGACCTTGAACAAGTTTCTTACCACTCACTCCTCTCCCATCCCTCACTTTCTTTGTGAAAGGGGATAATAGTAGTACCTGCCTCACTGGATTATTTTGCATTCATAATGTGTTCGGCCATAGTGCTTGGTATTTAATAAGGGCTCGTTAAATGGCAGCTGTTCTTGGTGACAGTAATGATATTATACCATTCTGTGCCCCTCTCCCTTTGGGAGCCCATAAATATAATCCTGCTCGTATTATTCCTTCACCCAAACCCTTGCAGCATGCAAAATGGGCCAGGGAAGCACATGACTTAGGAGCCCCCTATCTCTCGTGCTGTTGTCACAGACTGAGAAGAGACCATCTGCTTCCTCCTCCAGTGTAGAGTGGGGTGGGAGAGGGGTGGGTGGAGGGGAAGGGGAAGAATCTGGAGCTAGGAGAAAGGTCAGACGTAGCTGGTGATAGTGAGGACCTCCTGCTCCGGAGTGGAACAGACACGCCCTGCCACAGGCACCCCTTCCAGCGGCTGTACAGAATGTCAGTCTTGGGGGGGACTTTCCTAAGGGAGAGAGAATCACCCTGGGGACCTGACCTCCTTTCGAAAGCCCCTTTCACCTTGCCTCGGAAGGCAGGGCCACTGCGCCAGGCATCTGGGGCCTGCAGCCACGGCAGGTGTGGGGTAAGGAAGCCAAGAATCTGTGCACCCTCTCCCATCCTGCCCGTTTTTGCCTTCCTCCATTTCACAGCGACTGCTGGGTCCCTCTGGGGCCCCACTAACACCCTCTTCCCTCCCCTCTCCCCCAAGCTCTTCTACCCAGGAGTTTTTCCAAAATTTTTAATATGAACCACGTGGGGAGGGGAGGGTACTAGAGGGAAAAGGATCAGGGAGGAGTAGCTGAGGGGAGGAAAGAGGTACTAGGAAGAAGCCCCGCTGAGTCTTTCGGCTCCTAATTTCAGGATGCTGAAATGACCAGAGTGACACCTTCCTAGGCTCAGAAGCAAGGCACCTTGCACACTGGTAAAGAGGAGCCCCAGAAGCAAACTGCCATCTGGGAGAGAAAAGGGCGGGCAGCCGGCACCCCTCCTCTCCTGACAGGTCCTCAGGACAGGCACGAGCCCCTGCCAGGCCCAGCACAGGAAGGCAAAGGGTGGCTTCCATCTCTCCCTGAGCTTGGAAAGGCATTTCTCTTCATTCCTCTTCTTCTCTCTCCCTTTCCTGAGGAATGTTTCAAGCCAGATGTAAGATATAGGCCTCCTCGCTCCCCACCCAGAACCGCCCCCCCTTGCCTTCCCCAACACTGCAGAGATAAAAAAGATCCAACGAGAGATTTTTCTGAAACAGGAAAACAGAGGTGGGGGTTGGGGACGGAGAGACGCGCATCTTGAAATGATAGGAATCTGCGCCCGGCGCACTGGCCCCTCAGCAGCCACCCCTCGCCCTTCCAGCCGAGATTCCAAGTCGAGAGGAGAAAAGCCACAGGGGAGAAGAGCCCACATGACGCGGTGTTCGTGGGGAGTTCGTACGGAGGAGCAGCGGGGGTGGGGGTGGGGGGGCACTGCGTGGCAGAGGAGCCACAGCCCGGTCTGGGGGCCAGTGCGGTGGGGGCTGGAGAGGAAAGCAGAGAAGATACGGTCTCTTCTCAGTCCAGCCCCCGCCAGCCCTTCTTCCCCCTCCCGCAGCCCGGGAAGCTGGAGGAGAGCAGCTCGTCTCCTAAGAGCAGGCAGAGAGCGCGCCCCGGGCCCGCGGGGCACCAAGGAGGGACTTGGAATGCCATTTGCCTCAGCTGCGCTCCGGTGAAGTGTAGGAGTCTAAAGGCCGGCCAGAGAGGGCCTCTCGGCGCCTGGGGACCCCAGCAGTCCTCTAGAGAAGGGAAGGGGAAGAGGGGGTGGGAACGACGGAGGAAGGGAGACATCAATGTTCGAAGTGACATCCTCAGACCCGGGGCTGGAGACAGATGCCGAGACTGTGCAAACCCAGGTGTCCGGTGCGTTTTAACAGCGGGAGTGAGCAGGGGTAGCTGTGCCTCTTTCCATTCCTGAAGCTGCGCTGTGTGCTGCCGCCTCCCGCGAGCCTTCAGGCGGCCCCGGCGGGGAGGACCACCGAGCGGCGAGTGGGCACTTGCCAGCAGCCGCCCCTCTCCAGCGCCCAGAGGGCGCCTCAGGCCACCGCGGGCCCCGCGAACGGCCACCGCGGGCCCCGAAGGGCGAACCCACGGGTTCTTTAACCCAGCCTGGAAAGAAATTCGGAAGGTAGCGTCTGCCGCGTGGAGAGTCTGGGGAGCCTCGACCACGCACGGCTTTGCTCCAGATGCCCCGCGCCCCCCTCCCGGGCGGCGAAGGCACGGCGCCCTCGGCAAGACCACTGCGTAAGTCGCCGGGTCTTGCGCCTCCCGCACGCCACTCGGCGACTTCGGTGACGGCCCTGCCCGGGTCGCCTCTGACGCCAGCGAAGCAGCAACCCGGCTCCCCGGCAGCCCGGGCCGGGAGCTCATCTTCCCTCCAGGCGGCTCTAGCCTCTGCGACCCCGCGCCTCGCCCGCCCGGCCCGGCAGCCCCACTCACCACCAGGACGTGTCTACGCGGGCCGGCAGCGCCAGCAGCAGCAGCAGCAGCAGGCAGGCGAGGCCTAGGCGGGCCGGCGCCCGGGAGCCGTCGGGTGCCGCGGGTCTGGGCACGGGCGCAGGGACAGAGGCGCGGGCGCGCCGAGCGGGCAGCTGCGCGGCTTCCTCCGCACCCCCGGGCCTCAGCATAGCTCCCCGAGACTCGCCCACTGCGCGGCCCTGGGGGGACGGGGCGCCGGCGGGGGGCCTCAGGCTGCTCCCACCTCACCCCCCTGGGGGCCCATGGGCTCGCGGGCAGCTGCGGACCTCCCGGGGAGGAGCCCGCGGGGCGCAGCCCGGAGGCCGCCGGCAGCGCGCCGAGCCCCGAGGCCGGGCGGCGCGGTGCGGGCGCGGGGTGCGGCGTCAGGCGGCCGGCGGCGCCGAGTGGGGCTGCGGCCCGAGTGTGCGGACAGCCCTTCAGGCCGCGGGCTCTCATTGGACGGCGCGGGGCGGGGCCGGGGACACGCGCGGCGCTCGGGGCAGCTCCGCCCGCGCCGGCCCCCGAGCCCCGCGGCGCCCGAGGTGTGGCGGCGCCTCCGCCCGCGCCCCCACCTGCTCGCGGGGTGCGTCGAGGCGCGGCGGCGCCCCACACCACCCGGAGCGCCCGGGGCCCTCCGAGACCTCGCCACCGGGTCCTAGCGCCCTTCACTCCCAGCCCCAACCCCGGGGGTGCGGGCCAGGCGCGCGGAGGAGGACGGGGGCTGCAGCCCCTCCGCTCTGTCCCCCAGCCCACGGTGCCTGTCGACCTGGCGGGAGGCGAGCACCGAGGCCGCACTCCCACCCTCCCTCTGTCCATTCGCCCGCTTCTGTGAAATGGGTAGAGTCTTGTCTCCGCCGCAGGGAGCAGCCCCGGGGGGGCTCTCAGCTCTGCCTCGGGGGGGGGGGGGGGGGCGGACGGGTCCAGGGCTCCTCGCCCCTGGCTCCTCCTTCCCCCAGCGAAGTGCAGACGTGGTGCCCACCCGTCTGCCAGGCTGGGGGCTTCCGACGCGGACGTCGCGCTCACAGCGGGGGCTCGGGCAGGGCTGCCTCTCCGTGCTCCCCCAGTGGCCCCGTCCCCCACCCGCTGCGGGCGCGGCTACGCGTAGGAAAGAATCAGAACCAGCTGGGCGGCCTGCCCCAACCCGAGGCCAGGGTGGGGGTCCTGCTGAGAGTGGAAGCACAGAGCCCTTTCTCTCGCCTCTCCACCCTGGTGTCCTCCAACCGCCACCGCAGGGGTGTGGCAGCTCGGGGAGGGCTGGGGAGGTGTCTCCCTTCTCCCGGGCACTTCCCAGCCTAGCAGTAGCCTTGGGGGCAGAGTGGCCGGGCTGAGGCCTCAAAGCCCCCTTTAAAACCCTCGCCTACCTACGTCGTGAGAGGTGGCCTGGGATCTGACCAACTCCTCCAGCCTCCGTTTCCCCCTCCTAGCCCCTGGTCCCCAGGCGTCTTTTGTGTCTCTCCGCAGTGATTCACCTGAACTATAACGTCCTGGTATACACCACGGGCTGGAAACTGCCCATCCCTCTTAACCCCAGAAGCATTGTCAGGCCTTGGTGGAGGGGCAGGGGTGGGGTGGGGAAGCGTTAGAGACGCCCCCGAGTGTGGGCACAGCTGGCTGCAGCAGACACCACAGAGGCAGAGACAGGGAAGAAGAGCCCAGAAGGGCCGGGATTTCCCACTCCCACCTCACTCCTTTGCCTGCCCTTTCTGAGGCAGGGGGTGTAGTACACTGATGAATTCAACAGATATTTATTTATTCCCTACCCTGTGCCAGGCGCTGAGGACACATCAGTGAACAAAGCAAAACAAAACAGTTTCTGCCCTCACGGAGTTTACATCTCTTGGGGGAAGATAATAAATAAATAGTAAACATCATAAGCAAAACATGTAGTATGTCACCAAGCGGTAGCGCCATGGGGAACACAGAGCAGGGTAAAGGGGATGGGTTGCTGTTTAGGGGTGCCACTAAGGTGACATTCCGGGAGCCCATGTGGCTCAAGTGGCTGAGCACCTGCTTCCCACACGGGAGGTCCCGGGTTCTGTCCCTGGTGCCTCCTGGAAACAGACAGACAACAAGCAAACAAAAAGGAAACCAACTCGGAGGAGCCGATGTGGCTTGGGGTGAGCACCGGCCTCCCACACACATGGCCCCAGGTCCAGTCCCCGGCCTGGTACCTCCAAAGCAGAACAACACAAACAAAAAGGTGACATGCTGCTTGGTGAGGCAGCACCGCAAACAGAGGGGCACGCCGTGCAGAGAGCCTAAGGTGGGAGTGGGCTGGTGTGCAGGGGCCAGCCGAGAGGGGCACCTGCTGCAGGGTCAGCCAGGGAGGAGGAGAGGAGTTCAGATTGGGAGCAGGGGTGGTCCACCCGGAAGGGGTGCAAGCTCAGGGTGGGGCCGGGCTGGAGTGGGTGGGGGTGGAGAGGGCTGAGTGCAGAGTCCAAGAGGGGCCAGCCCGCGGGCCACAGGAACTCCGATCATGTCTCTCCCTGCCTGCCAGCCGGCCCCTGTCCCCACCTCTCTCTCTCTCTCTCTGTCTAGGGGGCTGGAACTGACCTTGCCCTTTCCTTAGAAAGGAGCAGACCCTATGCTGCGCTCCGCTGAGCAGGGCAGGTAAGAGAGGAGGGGACCCAGGCTCCTTGCTGGCGGGGCCCCTTTCCTTGGACCACTCCTTCACCTCCTCCCAGTGCTGCCCCACCCAGATGCTGCGCAGTGGCCTCCAAGCTCCAGCAGCCTCTCCCAGCCTCCCCTGAGCACTTAGGCCTGGGTGTGACTCTGGCGGTGTCGATTTCTACATATGGGCCTGGGGTTGTGGGGTGGGGAGCCCGAGATGATCACATCAGTCCCAACCATGGGTGGACCCACTCACTTGGGCCCCACGCTCACGCCTGAGGCCCTTTCTTCAGCTGTCTTCATTGTCAAGTGGGACCGTGTCTTGGCACCACACAGAGGTCAACTCTTAAAGCATGGTTCTGAGCTAAGGGGACCCGTGAAACATCAGCAGCCCCTGGAAGCAGGGAAGGGGGTGGAGGGACAGACTTCTCCCCAAGGCTTACAGGCCACCTCTGCCCTGCAGTGGATGGCCCAGGGTGGGGCTCCACTCCTTGCTGTCCCTCTGGCCTCCCCGCTGAGCCCCCAGCTCCCCTGGAGGACGCCCAGGCTACACGAGCCAGCTGACGGCCAGAGCTGCACTCAACCACTTAAGGAGAGAACAAATACGGAGCCAGAGAAGAGGTTTTCTGGGATCTGCCACTTTGGAGCTTCAAATCTGAAAATAAACTTCTAGTCTCAAGGTCTTAGACACCAGTGGAGAGCTCAGCTCCTCACGCAAGAGCCAGCGGTGGGGCTTCCAGGCAGAGTCAAGGCCAGAGGCAAAGGCTGGCCCCTGCCCTGTTCCTCCCGCTCAAGTTTCCGCCCCCACTCGGGCTCCGGGGAGCGAGGGGAGGAGTCATGGACTTGGGAGCCAAGTTCTGGTCTGGCGGGCCTGCACGGAGTCAAGTCAGCACTAACTGAGCACCTGCTGTGTGCCCGGCTCTGGCCAGGGAAATCTAGATGACCCAGAGTGATGAAAGGGGCTTATTCCCCAGGCATTTGCAGGCAAATGCAATAAAAACCACCTGAGAGGGACACTAGGCTCTGCTGGGGTTCGTGGCCGCAGCGTCAGCAGCAACCGGAGGAAGGACCCCAGTCACGGCCAAGGCTGCTAGGCTCCCCCGTGTCTCCTGCAGGGCCGCTTCCACTCAGCCGGCAGGGCAGGGCGTTCCCCCTTCTTCCAGGTGGCATCGCAGGCTCCTGCCCTCTCTAAAGCAGGTGTCTAAAGGAGAAGGCTCCCTTCCACCCTTCAGCCCTCACCTCGCACTTCGCTCCCCCGCAGGGCCACTTCTTTCACCCATTCCCAGCTGTGCGTGGCCGCATGCTTTTGAGGTTTTACTGGCCCTGGGCTGGGAGTGGAGATGAGCTAAGGGGAGCTCGGGTGTGGGCAAAACAGCTCCTACTCCGCCCTGGTCTAGAAGCCACCCCCTTCCCTGGGCCCCTCCAGCGATGACCTTCTCTCATTCCCAGTGGGTGGGAGGTGGCGTGGATGGGAATGAGCAGAGAGAAAGGCCAAGAAGGGGCTGGGGGAGGCTTGGACGGGAGTCAGGAATTCCTGAGCCTGCTGCTTGCCCCAGGGGCCCTGAGACGCCGTTCCGAGATTTCGTTGCAAACGGAGGCAGGTCTTATTTGAAGGCAGGTGTCTGGGGGGAGAGAAAGGAGCTCGGGAAGAACCCAGGGGCTCTTAGGGCAGGGGGAGCCACGCTTTGTGCAGAGCCTGGCAGTCCTTGCTGTTTACGAGCTCCCAGGTGAGGCGTGGAATGCGGCTCACAGCAGCCAGGCCAGGTGGCCTTTGGAGGCAAGGAGGTCCAGTCTCAGCCCTGCAAAGGGGGGTCGGTGGAGCAGGGCTAGGGACAGGGAGCCCGCCCCTATTCCCAGACAGAGGCTGAATAGGAGGGCAAGCTGCTCCCCAGGGGGGCCAGGGAGAAAGTGAGAGAGGGAGCTAAGGGTGAAGGAGAAGGAGTGGGGGGTAGAGGGGGTGCACGGAACCACGGGGGCAGGACAAGGGGTCTGGAGCCTTTAAGCGCTTCGGTTGTAATCAGACTGGAGCCAGGCAATTGGTGGGCAGACGGCCATCCTGGGCGGGTGGCCCAGGAGCTGTGTGAGGCCAGTGGGCGTGCGCTGGGATCCTGGGTGGTCACTGACCAGCCTCTCCTCAAGGGAGGGTGGCTCCCATTTTGTCCTCAGCCCCCCCTCCCAATCTGCCTGTATCAAATAAGCTAAGCATTACACCCTCTTTTCCTCCCCACTACCTGTCCTGGGCCCCAGAATGATCTGGAAGCAAGATGTGCTTCCAATGGATGGAAATCTGCAGAGCCTGCTGTCTGCCCAGCTCCCGCTCTGCCTTAGCCTGATCACGCTGCCTCTTGCTCTCCCCATGTCTCTTCTCTGTGTCTCCATCTCTCCAGATTGTTTTGTCCCCTCTCTATTAGGTCTCTCTCTGGCTCATGTTTCTGGCATGCTGTGCCTGGTCTGCTTCTCTCTGTCTGTCTCCATTTGTCTCTCTGTGGGTCTGCATCTGCCTGCCTTTCCCCATCTGTCTGGACGTCTGTCTGTCCGTCCCTCTTTCTGAATTCCCAGCTCTTGTCGCTGGCTGCCTCCTCTGCCTGCCTGCCGGTGTGTCACTGCCGCAATGGGTGTCTCCATCTCCCCCTCTCTGTAGGGGTCTGTATGGTTGTCTCTCTCTGTCACTCCCCCCATCCATCTCTCCCTGTCTTTTCTGACCCTGGTGGCTTTGAGTCTTAATCTTGCTCTCTCTGACCCTTTGTGCCTTTCCTTGTTTTCCTCTGCGTGTCTCTTCGTTCTCTTTGTCTCTGTCTCTCTTTCTTGTTCTCTTTCTCACACCAACCCCTGCAATCCCCGCAATCCAGTGCGCAGTGCGGTGGGCTAGAAGAAATCAGAAAAACCCAATCCCCGCCCCACCCCCCCAACCCAGCCATGCGCTCTTTTGCATTGCTCTGCAAGCCACTTCGTAGCTCCAGGCCTCAGTTTCCTCGCTGGTGAAACAAGCAGGGTAGAGATCTGGCTTCCTCTGTGGGAACCTCTTTCTTTTTCTCTCTCTCTTGTTTCTTGTAGCACAGCCGGCCCGGTCGCCCTCCAAGGCCTCTGCTTCTCTCCCTAAATTTGACCCTGAAGTTAGGACGTCTCGGGACCCCGGGGGGCTGGGTGTCACGCACTGCCGGCCAGCAGGCCCCAGAAGGATTCCTCACTCCTGCAACCCCTTAAGCAGCAGGGGAGACAAGGTCCCTTTCTGGGGCCATGTCTGGGATACAAACCAGATTAGCTCATCTCTCTAATCCTCTTTGTGCTGGGGCCTCTGCCAGGCAGGGACACCCACGGCGCAGCGCGAGGGTGTGTGTGTGCGTGTGTGTCTGCGCGCGCACAGATTCTTGGAGAAGGCAGGGTACTGACAGTTCTCCTCCCTCTGCTACCCCTTCCTGCCTGAAAATCCCCCATCAACAGCCCTTGCTGTGGAAGAAATCTCGCTGGACTTGAGCCAAGGCAGGTTTTCACAGACCCACCCTGGCCCTCCCCATCGGACCCCCCCCCCCCCCCAGGGCTAGATCCTCTCGTCGGCTGTGGAAGTCACTCCTGGTATCCCCCTGTTCCCGAAAAGCCCAGAAGTCCCCCCCCCCCTCCCGCTTTCACACATCGCCCGTGGAGTCCGTGTGTCTGTGCTTCTGCCGTCTTTCCATCCCTTCTCCAACAGCCTGGCGTGTCAGGCCGGTCGCAGGCGATCTGGTGGTGGAGGGGGGCCGGCAGGCCCCAGACTTCACACCCCAAGCCGGAGGCCTCCAGCCGCTTCCCGAAGTTTCCTTCGGAGAGGTCGCTCTTGGCTGATAAGATCCAAGCATTCTCCGTGCCCAATCACTACCCTATTTTCGAGGCAATTACAGAACTTATTGTATCAATTAGCCTGCCCTGCGGCTGCAGCGGTTCAGCTCCGGCTGCCGCGCGCCCGCGGAGGCAAGGGCGGCGCGGGGCCGGCGGGTGCGGGGCCGGGGGGTGCGGGGCCCGGGGAGCTGTCCGCCGGCTCTCAGCAGGGCCCGGCGCGGGCGCGCGAGGCGGGTGTGCGCGCTTCTGCGCCCGGAGCCGGCCGCCTCCGCCCGCGCGCGGGGCACCCGCACGATCGCCCCTGCCCGGGGCGCCACACTGCTCGTCGGTCGTGGCCCCGGGGGGCGAGCCAGCGCGGCCAGGAGCGAGCGGGGGGCTCCTGGGGCCGGGCCCCTTCTCAGCCCCTCCCGGGGCGCCTCGCTGTGCGGGCCGCGCGCCCCGCCGCGGCCCCTGCGGGAAAGGCACGGCCGGCGGAGCCCGTCTCGCCGGGACCCCCGCGCCGCGGACCCGGACGCCCTCGGGGGGGGGGGGCGTGGCTCGGGGAGGTGGGCGTTCCCACGGGCCCCCCCCAGCCCCCAGCTGCTGCCGACTGGACCCGCCCCCGGCCCGGCGCCAGGTGGGGTTCCTCCGGGCAGAGATTCGCACGTTCTTGGACTCACCACCCTTTTATACTCTTGGAAGTTATCGAGACCCCAAAAAGCTTATGTTTATGTGAGTTATATCTATCCATATTAAAAAAAAAATTTTTTTTTAAACACGGGAGCCAACCGAAGGAGCTCCCAATGGCCAAAGCTGGAACGTTCTGCACAAAATAAAGTAGTATTGGATTATAGCCCAAAGTATAAAATAAATATCCATGAGTATATCCATATGAGGTACATAAATTATTGAACAAATAAGTAGGAGAGAAGAGGCAAATATCCCGAGGAGAAGAATTCCACATAATTTATGTAGATACTTGCCCTCAAGGACAGGCGACGTAACTCCCCACTCCGTTAAGTGCTGATCGCACAGTGGCTGGTTTCCAAGGAGTACAGTTTGGAAAGGGGGACGGAAGTTATAGGCTCCCCGTGGAGAAAACCGGCAGGCACGGCCTCCGCGGGCGCGCAAGGGCAGCGCCAACCGTGACGCGCCGTGTAATGTCACACATCCTTGGCGTGACGCGGGGAGAATGGTCCTTCCCCAGCCCCCAGCCCCCGCAAGCCCACACCCCTGTGAGAAGAATATCAGACAAACCCGAGAGGGGAGCATTCTAGGAAGTACCTGATCATTACTCCTCAAAACCGTCTAGGACGTGGAAAACAAGGAACGTCTGAGAAACCGCCACGGTCAAGAGTCTCAGGAGACGGGATGCCTCAGTGTCACGAGCTGTCCTGGAAGGGGGCCCGGCGGGGGGAGGGCGCAGGTTCAAGCGCAGGGAACCCGGACGAAGCGCGGGCTGCAGTGATTTAATGATGCATCAGCGTCGACCCGCTCGTTGTGACAAATGTTCCAGGCTAATGCCAGTGTTAATAATAGGGCGGCTGGGCGTGGAGTACATGGGAACTCTGTACTGTCTTTGCAGTTTTTCCTGTAAATCTACAGCTGTTCTAAAATTAAAGTTTATTACAAAATTTAAACGGGAGACTTTTAAAAATATTGATTTAAATTCGCCTAAAAATAGCAATAATAAACTCAATACTTGTTAACTTGGTAATACCATGTTTTGATGAAAAAATAAGTACAGTTTCCAGAAGAAAGAAAAAAATATTCAGTGAGAAGAGTGGCGTTTTTAAACATTTTTGCAAATACCTTTAAGGTCTGGCTCAGTAGCGGTATTCTCCTATCTGATTCTACAGTCAGCCTGTTGTGATGTTACCTGCCATGCAGCCTCTGGAAAATTCCACTGTGCGCTCATGAGAGAAGGAGGGTGAAAAGAGCAAATCACATCTTCCTATGACCATGAACCACATTGAGAACCGCCTCCTTAGCGACCTCATCCATTCCTGCAGGTCTAGATTCCCAAGTCCAAGTCCTGACTTTTGACATCTTTTCTGCGTTCTCTGACAACATCTTTCATCAAAACCTTTGCATTCCAGCTTACGTTGAGATGACCAGCTTCCCTCGGTCATAGCACTCTGTGGAATTCATGCAGGAGAGCAAGATGCTGTGCCTCCCACTGTGCAAAATTATTTAGCAGCGGAACAGTTGCTCCTTTCATTTTTCCGAAATATGCTCAGCAGCGTTAGAGCGCCTAGACTAGAAATGCGTGGTAAATGCTGGTTGGATCCCAAGAGACATGGGGGCTCTCTTTCTTCCTGCTGAAATCACCTTCCCACCTGTCCATGGCAGTCTGCGTTTCTACATTGCTGTGTTGTAAATGCAGTTTAGTAGTTTTGACATATACTTTGCTTTAGAAAAAGCATGGCTCTCATTGTCACAACTGGTAAACCCAATGTGGCCAAGGGCGAACCTTTAGGACAGCTTTCCTGACCTGAAATGCAGGTTGGGGGCATTCCGTTTCAGCAGAGATGTCCCTACAGAAAGCTGCTGACAAACCACAGGGGCTGCCGTTCTATCAGCCAACTAACCAATATTGTAGGTCAACCGTGGGCAAGTAGCCCTTGGAGCTGCAGTGTCCCAAAGTTTCCAGGCAACGCTGTGGCTCTCTGGGCCCTCTGGGATGCCTTTGTGCCACGTCTTTCATTATGATTACATCTTGCCCATTCTTTCCCAAAGTCTCTGCCATCTTCTTTTCCTTTTCCAGAGCACAACTCTCACCCAGTCCTCAGCCCCTGGTACCCGAGCTGTCAAAGGAGTGCTCCACTGGGCACGTGCTGCTCAGCCTGCAGCCAGACTCTTCTCCCCGTTTGTCCGCCTTTGTGATATTGCTCCCCCATTAAAAGCCTGCAGTGGCTTCCTTGCCTGAATGATGGAGGAGAAACTCCTCAGCCTGTCCAAGACCCGAGATGGCCAGCCTTCACTTGATTTCACAGCCTTGTTCATGACTGACTCTCCCCTTCTAGAACAGCCAGAAAGGGATTTATTCTGTGCTCTCACTCTGCTCTGTATTGGGATATATATGCTCAATATGCTCTGTATCCCAATATGCCTACTCAACTCTTAGGACATTTTATTTTAAATGATTTACTCTCTCATTTTTATTGTTTTCAATGCATTCATGTAGGGGGGAAAAAACTTCAGACATATACATGTAGTAAAAAATGAAAGTCCCTCTTACACCACATCCTTCATTCCACACTCCTGGTTAATGGTTTCCTTTCCTATGCACTTGCAGGTGCAAATTATATGTAACTGTTTTCATAGAAATGGGGTCAAACTATGCATATTATTCTGTGATTTGCACTTTCCCCTCAACAACAAATCAAGTTATTTTTCCATATTAGTCTTTGCAGCTGTCACATGCAGTATTCCAAGCTGTGGATGCCCATAATTTACTATTTGATTGATAAACAGCTAGGTTATGTCCAGATTCATGTATTACAATCAGTATTGCAGTAAGCATCCTTGAATGTGTATCTTGGAGCAACATGAGAGTATTTCTTCAGAAGTGAAACTGCTAGGTCATAGGGTCAGAGCTAGGGCTTCGAACTGAGATATATGTATATACATATATAACCAAAATGTCCTCTGAAAAAACTGTACCAATTTATACTTCTAACAATAAAAGATTAGTGCCCATTTCCCCACATCCTCACCAAAATTGGCTATGTCTTTTTTTAATCTGATGGTCACATGTTGGTATTTCATTGTCTTAATCTGATTACCAGGAGAATGCTTATTGGAAATTGGTAGTTCTGAGAATTGCCTTTGCCCATTCTGAATATCTTTTCAATATTGATTTATAAAAATTTCTTAACATAGTATGGGAAATAAGTCTTTGTTACATACATTGCAAATGGTTTTTTTCCTATTCTTTCACTTTTCTTTTGATTTTGCTTATGGAGATATATTTTATATTATAGATATGGATCTAATTTTTAAATTTTAATTTTCCTTTCTCTTCAAATCTTCCCAACTCTTTACATTTTTCCCTTAGTCTGGAATACATTTCCGATCTCTATCTAATTAGGTGAATCCTACACGTCTTTCGAAGTCCTGTTTCATGTAACCTTTCCTGACTAGCTCGAAATGTTTTCTGCCTCATCTGATGTTCTATCAAATTTATTTTTTCACCCATAAATTTACCTCCTATCATCATTTGCTTGATATTTTAACTTGACATTTTAACTGACATTTTAACTATGCTTTCTATGTTTATTTAGATAAGCGATGTTGGGAATCATTTGCACTTTTAAAAATCTGGGTTCTTCATTCGGCGTAATTGTTTTGAGAATCATTCATGTTGTTGCATAAATTGATAAGTCTTTTTTTTTAGCAGTGTTATGGAGATATATTCACCTTCCATGCAATATATCCAAAGTATACAATCAATGGCTTTTAACATAATCACAATGTTGTGCATTCATCACCACAAAAAATTTTAAAACAATTTCATTACTCCAAAAAGAAAAACTCTGCACTCCTTAGCCATCACCTCTCAGTCCCTCTATCCTTCCCTAGCCCTACATGACCACTACTCTAATTCCATCTTTAAAAATTAATTTATATTTATATTTTATATAAATGGAATCATACAATATGTAGTACTTTTTTTTTAAAGATTTATTTTATTTATTTCTCTCCCCTTCACCCCGCCCCGCCCCCAGTTGTCTGTTCTCTGTGTCCATTCGCTGTGTGTTCTTCTTTTTTTGTCCGCCTCTGTTGTTGTCAGTGGCATGGGAATCTGTTTCTTTTTGTTGCATTATCTTGTGTCAGCTCTCTGTGTGTGCTGTGCCATTCCTGGGCAGGCTGCACTTTCTTTCGCGCTGGGCGGCTCTCCTTACAGGGCACACTCCTTGCGCGTGGGGCTCCCCTACGCAGGGGACACCACTGCGTGGCAGGGCACTCCTTGCGCACATCAGCACTGCGCGTGGGCCAGCTCCACATGGGTCAAGGAGGCCCGGGGTTTGAACCGCGGACCTCCCATGTGGTAGACGGACGCCCTAACCACTGGGCCAAGTCCACCGCCCCATGTTACCTTTTCAGCTTTCCTTCTAGTAGTATACATGACTTCCCTTTTATCCACTCTCATACCCAAACAATAGTACTGCTAGTTACCAACACAATGTTGTGCTTTCACCATTTCTATTCATTTCCAAAGATTAACAAACAACTTTATCAATTTTATCAATTCTTCACAAGTTAATCCTCATCTTTCCATTCTCTAACCTATTTTTTTAATCTGGTCGTGTCATTGTCTTTTTGGTGCGTCCCTTTGCCGCGCGTGCCTTGCGGGGGCCTGTGTCTCTCCACGCGGGTCTGGGACACCTGTTTTCTTTTTTGACCAGGAGGCCCGGGTATTGATCCCAGGCCCTCCATATGGTAAAGGGAACTCGATCACTTGAGCCACAGCCACTTTCCTCTAACCTCATTCTCTTTTCTGGTGACCCATTTTGTAATTATTAACTCTATGAGTTTGTACAATATATTTAGTTCATAGTAGCACAATCATACAATATTTGTCCTTTTGTGTCTGGCTTGCTTCACTCAACATAATGTCCTCCAGTTTCACCTGTGTCGTCATGTGCCGCACAACTTCATTTCTTCTTATAGCTGTATAATATTCCATCGTGCGTATACACCACGGTTTGCTTATCCTTTCATCCATGATGGACACCTGGGTTATTTCCATCTTTTGGCAATTATGAATACCTCTACTGTGAACATCTGTGTGCGGATGTCTGTTTGTCACTGCTCTCAGTTCTTCTGGGTGGTATTCCAGGGTCACACGGCAACTCTATATTCAACTTCCCTAGGAACTGCCAAACAGGCTCCTCAGTGGCTGTACCATTCTGCATTCCCACCAACAGTGAATAAGTGCTCCTGTCTCCCCACATCCTCTCCAACTCTTGTAGTTTTGTCTTTTTAATAGTGAAATAATGTCTCATTGTAGCTTCTATTTACATTTCTCTAATGACTAGTGATGTTGAACATTTCTTCAGGTGTTTTTTTGCCATTTGCATCTCTTCGTTGAACAAATGTCTATTCAAGTCTTTTGCCCATTTTTTAATGAGGTCTTTTGTCTTTTTATTGTTGAGTCGTAGCATCTCTTTATATATTATGGATATTAAACCTTTATTGGATATGTGATTTCTAAATATTTTCTCGCATTGAGTTGGCTGCCCTTTCACCCTTTTGACAAAGTCCTTTGAGGTGCAGAAGTGTTTAATTTTGAGGCGGTCCCATTTGTCCATTTTTTCTTTTGTTGCTCATCCAAGAAATCACCACCTACCATAAGATCTTGATTATGTTTCCTTACATTTTCTTCTAGTAGTTTTATGCTCCTGGCATTTATATTGAGGTCTTTGATCCATTTTGAGTTGTTTCTTGCATAGGGAGTGAGATAGGGGTCCTCTTTCATTCTTTGGTTATGGATACCCAGTTCTCCCAGCACCATTTGTTGAAGAGACTGTTTTGTCCCGTTAGCATGGCTTTGGCCCCCTCTCAATTAGAGGTGGAGTGGGCATCACCACCCCAGGATCTTCAGGATTGGGGAATGAACAATGGACTAGAGTAGACTTCCTGTTATTCTCCTATAGACCTGCTATGCTTCTAGGAATGGAAGAACTTTTATCACTGATGTGGAGACAGAGGCCACTGGAGGTTTTGAGGGGAGGGAGAGGGAAAAGTAGGTGTAATATGGGGGCATTTTTGGGACTTGGGAATTGCCCTGAATGACATTGCGATGACAGATACAGGCCATTCTATTTCTTATCATAACTTAAAAAATTGTGTGGGACAGTATAAACTACAAGGTAAACTATAATCCATGCTTAGTGGAAATGCTCCAAAATGTGTTCATCAATTGTAACAAATGTACCACAGTAATGAAGGATATAGTTAATGTGGGAAAATATGTGAGGGCTAGAGAGCAGGGCATATGGGACTCCCCCATATTTTTAATATAATATTTATGTGATCTCAGTATGTTTTAAATATATATAGATATTATTTAAAAAAAAGAAACTCAAAAGAATAAATATGCATTAAGCTTGAACCACAACAAAACAAAAACAAACAAACAAAAAAACATGGCTTTGGTAGGTTTGTGGAAAACCAGTTGGCCATAGAGATGAGGGTTAATTTACAGACTCTCAATTCTATTCCACTGATCAAAGTGTCTGTCTTTATGCCAATACCATGCTGTTTTGACCAGTGCAGCATTGTTTTAAGGTCAGGCAGTAAAATTTCTGTCATATCATTCTTGTTTTTAGAATGCTTTTGGCTATTCGGATGCACTTTCCCTTCCAAATAATTTGGTAATTGCCTTTTTTATTTCTGTAAAGTAGGCTGTTGGAATTTTGATTGGTATTGCATTGAATCTAAACCTCAGTTTGGGTAGATTGACATCTTCATGATATTTAGTCTTCCAATCCATGAACATGGAATGTCTTTCAATTTGTTTAGGTCTTCGATTTAACATTGTTCTGTAGTTTTCTGAATATAGGTCCTGTACTTCTTTGGTTAAATTGATTCCCAGGTATCTGAATCTTTTACTTGCTATTGTAAATGGATTTCCCCCCTGATTTCCTCCTAGATTGTTCATTACTAGTGTACAGAAACATTACTGATTTTTGCATGTTGATCTTGCATCCTGCTCCTTTGCTGAGCTTGTTTATTAGTTCAAGTAGCTTTGTGGTAGACATTTCAGAATTTTCTAAAAAAGGATCATGTCATCCACAAATAGTGATTTTATTTGGATACTTTTTTCCTTGTCTGATTGCTTTAGCTAGAACTTCTAGCACAATATTGAATAACAGTGGTGACGGCGGGCATCTTTGTCTTGGTCCTGATCTTAGAGAGGAAGCTTTCAACCTTCCCCCATTGAGAATGATGCTGGTTGTGGTTTTTTCATATATGCCCTTTATTTAAAAAAAAAAAGATTTATTTTATTTTTTCATTCCTTCCCACCCCCTTGTTGTTTGCATTTGCCGTGCCTGTTTTTTTAAAGATTTATTTATTTATTTATTTATTTCTCTCCCTTCCCCCCACCCCCACCCTGGTTGTCTGTTCTCTGTGTCTATTTGCTGCGTCTTTTTTGTCCGCTTCTATTGTTGTCAGCGGCACGGGAATCTGTGTTTCTTTTTGTTGCGTCATCTTGTCAGTTCTCTGTGTGTGCAGCATCATTCCTGGGCAGGCTGCACTTTCTGTCGCGCTGGGCGGCTCTCCTTACAGGGTGCACTCCTTGCGTGTGGGGCTCCCCTACGCGGGGGACACCCCTGCGTGGCAGGGCACTCCCTGCGCGCATCAGCACTGCACGTGGGCCAGCTCCACACGGGTCAAGGAGGCCCGGGGTTTGAACCACGAACCCCCCATGTGGTAGACGGATGCCCTAACCACTGGACCAAGTCCGCCACCTGCTGTGTCTGTTGTGTGCTGTTTTTTTTTGTTTTGTTTTGTTTTTAGGAAGCACTGGGAACCAAACCCCATGACACCTCCCATTTGGGAGGGAGGTGTCCATTTGTTTGAGCCATGTCCGCTCCCTGCTTTGTTGTGTCTCTTGTCACGCTTGCCTCAGTGTGTCTCTTGTTGCGTCAGCTCGCCCATGTCAGCCCATTGCGTCAGCTCACTGTCTTTCTTGTCCTCTCAAGGAGGCACTGGGAAATGAACCTGGACCTCCCATGTAATAGGTGGGAAGTCAATCCCTTGAGCCATGTCCACTTCCCCATAGATATCCTTTATCACACTGAGGAATTTTCCTTCTATTCCTATCTTTCAAAGTGTTTTTTTTCAAGAAAGAATTAGACTTTGTCCAGTGCCTGTTCTGCATCAATCAAAATGATCATATGGTTTTTTACCTTCAATTTGTTAATGTGGTGTACTATGTTCACTGATTTTTTCTTATTTTGAACCACTCCTTTTTTTAAAAAGACATTTATTTATTCCCCGCCCCCCGCTCTGTTGTCTGCTCTCTGCGGCCATTCCCTGTGTGTTCTTCTGTCTCTGCTTCTATCCTCATCAGAGGCATCTGGAATCTTTGTCTTTCTTTGTTGTGTCATCTTGCTGTGTCAGCTCTCCGTGTGTGTGGCGCCATTCCTGGGCAGGCTGCACTTTCTTTCGCGCTGGGCAGCTCTCCTTACGGGGCACACTCCTTGCGCGTGGGGCTCCCCTACGCGGGGGACACCCCTGCATGGCAGGGCATTCCTTGCGCGCATCAGCACTGCGCATGGGCCAGCTCCACACGTGTCAAGGAGACCCGGGGTTTGAACCGCGGACCTCCCATGTGGTAGGCAGTTGCTCTATCCATTAAGCCAAGTCTGCTTCCCTGTTGAACCACGTGCATACCAGGAATAAAAACCCATTTGATCATGATGTATAATTCTTTTTATATGCTGATGGATTCGATTTGAAAGTATTTTGTTGAGAATTTTAGCATCTTTGATCATTAGTGAGTTGGTTTGTAATTTTCTTTTCTTGTAGTGTCTTTATCTGGCTTTGGCATTAGGGTGATGCTGGCTTCATAAAATGTGTTGGGTAATTTTCCCTTCTTTTCAGTTTTTTTTTTTGAAGAGTTTAAACAGGATTGGTATTAATTCTTCTTGAAATGTTTGGTAGAATTCACCTGTGAAGCCATCTGGTCCTGAACATCTCTTTGTTGGAAACTTTTTGATGATTCAATCTCTTTGCTTATGATTGTCTGTTGAGTTCATGTATTTCCTGTACAGCCAATGTAGATTGTTTGTATATTTCTAGGAATTTGTCCATTTCGTCCAGGTAGTCTAACTTGTTGCCACATGGTTTACTGTAATACCCTTTTGTGACCCTGTTTATTTCTGTGGGGTCAGTCACAATGCCCCTCTTCATTCCTGATTTTATTTATTTGCATCTTCTCTCTCTTTTTTCCTTTGTTTGTCTAGCTCAGGGTTTGTCAATTTTATCGATCTTCTCAAAGAACCAGCTTTTGGTTTTGTTGATTTTCTCTATTTTTGTTGTTGTTGCTCTCAGTTTCATTTATTTCTGCTCTAATCTTTATTATTTCTTTCCTTCTGCTTGCTTTGGGAGTGGTTTACTGTTTTGTTTTGTTTTTTCATTCTAGTTTCTCGAGTTGTTCAGTTAGATCTTTGACTTTAGCTCTTCTATTTTAATTTAGGTATTTAGGGCTATACATTTCCCTCTCAACACTGCCTTCACTGTATCCCATTAGTTTTGATAAGTTGTGTTCCTGTTTTCATCATCTCGATATATTTACTAATTTCACTCGCAATTTCTTCTTTAATCCACTGATTGTTTAAGCGTGTGTTGGTTAGCCTCCACTTTGTGAATTTTTCTCTTTCCTATCTAACACTGATTTCCAGTTTCATTCCACTATGATCTGAGAAAGTGCTTTGTAGAAATTCATTCTTTTTTTTATTTATTGAGACCTGCCTTGTGACCCAATATGTGATCTATCCTGGAGAATGATTCGTGAGTATAACCTGCTGATCTGAGATGCAAATATCTGTTAGGTCTAGCTTGTTTATTATATTGTTCAATTTCTCTGTTTCTTTTTGATCTTCTGTCTAGTTGTTCTATCTAATGATGTGAGTGGTGTGTTGAAGTCTCCAATGATTATTATAGAGATGTCTATTTCTCCCTTCAGTTTTGCTAGAGTTTGCCTCATGTATTTTGGGGCACCCTGGTTAGGTGCATAGATATTTATGACTGTTACTCCTTCTTGGTGAATTGTCCCTTTTATTAATATATAATGACCTTCTGTATTTTCTCATAAGTTTTTTTGCATTTAAAGTCCGTTTTGTCCAGTATTAGTATAGCTACCCCTGCTCTGTTTTGGTTACAGTTTGCATGGAGTATCTTTTTCCATCCTTTCACTTTCAGCCGATTTGTATCCCTGGGTCTAGGTGAGTCTCTTGGAGGCAGCAAATGGATGGCTCGTGTTTTTTATTCATTCTCTCAGCCTATATCTTTTGATTTGGGAGTTTAATTCATTCATATTCAATGATATTACTAATGCATTATTTACTTCCACCATTTTATTCTTTGGTTTTCATATGTCATATCCTACTTTTGTCTGTCTTTTTACTCTTTTGGTTATCCCTTCTGATATTCTTGCCTTCTACCCTCTCCTCCAAGCCTCTCTCTCCTTTTTCTTTTGGGCTGTAATGTCCCTTTAATACAGGGGTTCTTGACAAGGGGTCCGTGAGCTTGAATTGAAATTAAAAAACCACGAAAACACATCATTCTTGTGGGGACATGTTGGTGCAGGTGTGATATATTTATTAAATAGTGCAAGTATAGCGTGGACTTAGTGAGGGATCTGTGGTTCTCACCTGACTGACAAAGGGGTCTGCTTTAATACTTCCTGCAAAGGTGGATTCATTTTTATGAACTCTCTTATTTTCTATTTATTTGTGAATATTTTAAACTCACCTTCATATTTGAAGGACAATTTTGCTAGATAAAGAATTCTCAGGCGGGCGGCGGACTTGGCCCAGTGGTTAGGGCGTCCGTCTACCACATGGGAGGTCCGTGGTTCAAGCCCCGGGCCTCCTTGACCCGTGTGGAGCTGGCCCACGCGCAGTGCTGATGCATGCAAGGAGTGTCGTGCCACGCAAGGGTGTCCCCCGCGTAGGGGAGCCCCACGCGCAAGGAGTGCGCCCCGTAAGGAGAGCCGTCCAGCGGGAAAGAAAGTGCAGCCTGCCCAGGAATGGTGCTGCACACACGGAGAGCTGACACAGCAAGATGACACAACAAAAAGAAACACAGATTCCCGTGCCGCTGACAATAACAGAAGAGGACAAAGACGACGCAGCAAATAGACACAGAGAACAGACAACCGGGGTGGGGTGGGGTAAGGTGAGAGAGAGAAATAAATAAATAAATCTTTATTAAAAAAAAAGAATTCTCAGCTGGCAATTTTTCTCTTTCAGGATCCTAATTGTGTCATACCACTATCTTTTCGCCTTCAAGGTTTCTGATGAGAAATTCACACTAAGTCTTTCTGGGTGTCCCTTGTACATTATGGTTTGCCTCTCCCTTTGCTGCTCTCAGAATTTTCTCTTTCTCTTTGATGTTTGATATTCTGAGTAGTATGTGTCTTGGAGTAGGTCTATTTGGATTTATTCTGATTGGGATACGCTGCACTTCCTGGACATGTAAATTCATTTCTTTTGTGAAAGTTGGGAAATTTTCAGCCACTATTTTCTCAAATGCTCTTTCTGCTCCTTTCCCCTTTTCTTCTCCTTCTGAAACGCCCATGACATGTATGTTTTCATGCTTTGTGTTATCATTCAACTTCCTGAGCCCCTGCTCAATTTCCCCCCCTCCCATTCTTTTCTCTCACTGTTCTTCTGTTCAATTTCAGCTATTCTGTTTCCTGATTCACTTACTCTTTCTTCTGTCATTTTGAGTCTACTCTTGTATGACTTTAAGGTGTTTTTTATCTTACCTATTGTGTCTCATTCTCATGAGCTCTGTTATTTTTCGATTCATGTTTTAAAATTTTTCTTTGTGCTCACTCAGTGTCTTCTTGATGTCCTTTATCTCTATAGCCATATTGTCTTCAACTCATTAATTTGATTTTGGAAATTTGTATGAATCTCGTTGATTAGTTGTCTCAAATCCTGTGTGTCACCCAGGGGGTTGGCATATTCCTTTGTTTGGTCCATTTCTTTCATTTTCTTGGTATGTCTTTTGATTTTTTGCTGATGTCTAGTATCTGATTATGATGGTGAGTTTACTCTGATGCTCGATTTCTCTCGTTCATAGGAATTTAGTGGCAGGAAGCTGTATGTTACTGCCATTTTTTGATTGTAGGTTCAACCTGTTCTGGGCCTTTAGGATCCTCTCAAATCTGGGCCATGGACCCAGTAATGGTTTCAGACTCGCTTCCAAGGGTCTTGGGGAAAGAAAGGCTAGAGAAAGCCTCGCTTATTTACTTTTAATGTCCCCATATGCACTTCCTTGGTGTGCCAGCAGATGGCGCGCTTTGGCAGCCCTCTCGGTTCAAAACCTGGTTGGACTGTTTGGTGCAACTCTGAAGGCAACAGTGTGACAGAGGCTCCTGCCTGGAGGCTAGGAGCCCAGTAACTCAAACTTTCTCAGGTACTGTTGCTAGCAGCCCTCTTCCTTTTCCCTGGTCAGCAGGGAGGGTGATCTAGAGGGTCTCTTTAGTCCCCTGGTGGCTCCAGGCAGACAATTCCCGTTGTTTAAGTTAACCCATTATATGGTATTTGTTTTGGCAGCTGGGAAACTAAAACAGTCATGATGCATTATCGTTTTACACATTGCTGGATTTTTTGGGGATAAAATTTAGTTAAAATTTGTTTGCATCTTTGTTCATGAGAGATATTGATCTGGAACTTTCTTTTCTTGTCATGTTATTGCTTGGCCTTATGGAATAAGTTGGGAAGTATTCCAACGTCTTCCATAGTCTGGAAGAGTTTGTGTAGAATTGGTATGATTCTTTTTCTTCAATGTTTGTAGGATTCACCAGCAAAGCCATCTGGGCTGGAGTTGTCTTTGTGGGAAAGTTTTTAACTAAAATTTCAATCCTTTAATAGCTACGGGGTTGTTCAGACTCCCTCTTTCTTTGGGAAGTTTTAGTAGTTTGTGTCTGTGAATTTTTTTGCATAAAATTGTTTATAATATTCCCTTATTTTACTTTTAATATCTTTCATTCCTGATATTCATAATTTATGTTTTTTCTTTTTTATTTCTGATCAGTCTGGCTAGAGGCTTATCAGTTTTGTTGATCTCAAAGAACCAGATTTTAGTTTTATTGATTTTTCTCTTTTTCTTGTTTTCTATTTCATTGATTGCTACTCTGATTTTTATCACTTCCCTTTATTCTGCATATTTTAGGTTTAGTGTTCCTTTGCTTTTCCATGTAATTTTTAATTTTCTTTTTCTTCTTTCCTTTTTCATATAAGCATTTGGTGTTTTAAATTTCCCACTAAGTAGAGCCTTATTTGCATTCCAAAAATATTGGTATGTTTTATTTTTATTCACCTCAAAATCTTGTCTAACTTTCCCTTTCATTTATTCCTTGACCCATGTGTTATTTAGAAGAAATATTTTCCAAATATTTGCAGATTTTCCAGAGACCTCTCTATTACTGATTTTTAATTCCATCATAAAAGAATATGATTCATATGATTTAAATCCTCTTAAACTTATTGTGACATTTTAATGGCCCAGAATACGGTCTATTATGGTAACTGTTCTGTGTGCACCCCAAAAAATGTGTATTTTGGTGAGTTTGGTGAGGGTGTTCTGTAATAACTTATCCTATTTGGGTTCTTATATTTAAGGTGGATTTCTTGTAGGCAGCATGTATTTCGGTCTTGCTTTTTATACAATCTGACATTTGCTGCCTTTCATTAGATTGTTTAGATTATTTACACTTAAAGTGATTATTAATATGGTCAGATTTAAGTCAACAATCCTACTCTTTTCCTGTGTGTTTCATCTGTTCTTTACTCCTCTTTCCTTTTCTTTCTGTCTTGTTTTGGATTGAACACTTTTTATACTTCCATTTTAACTCCTTGTGGGCTAAAATTTTCTGGCAGTTGCTTTAGGGCTTTAGTGCACATCTGTACACAGTCTACTTTCATATGCTATTATACCACTGATTTATAGTATTATAGTCTTTTGAAGTATACCTCCTATTCTCCCTTCTTAGTCTTTGTGCTGTGGTTGTCATACACGTCACTACTACATATGTTATAAATCCCACAGTACTTTAAAAAAAAACCCACAATTGTATTTGCTTTTTTAAAAAAAGATTTTATTATTTAGTTTATTTATTTCTCCCCATCCCCCCTTGTTGTTTGCACTTGCTCTCTGCTCTCTGTTCGTCTTCTTTTTAGGAGGCAGCGGGAACCAAAACCAGAACCTTCCATGTGGGAGGGAGGCACCCAATCACTTGAGCCACCTCCACTCCCTGCTTGTTGTGTCTCTCAGTGTATTTCCTCACTGTGTCGCTTTTGCATCATCTCGCTGCGACATCTTGTTGCATCAGTTCGCCATGCCAGCCCATCACATCAGCTTGCTGTCTTGCTTATCTTCTTTAGGAGGCACTGGAAACCGAACCCAGGGCCTCCCATGTGAGTGGCAGGTGCCCAACTGCTTTAGCCACATCTGCTTCCCGTATTTGGTTTTCAATAACTTTAAATCCTTGATTCCTGGGTCATCTGGTGTACATGAGATAATAACTGTAAAAGTTATGGAAGCAGATGTGGCTCAAGGGAAGTCACTTGTTCAGACCCTGGTGCCTCCTAAAGAAGACAGCAAGCTGGCATAATAATGGGAAGGCACGCAAGCTGACACAAGAAGAGACACAAGAAGAAAACACATAATGAGAGACAGAACAAAGCAGGGAGCAGAGGTTCCTGGTGCCTCCTAAAGAAGACAGTGAGCTGACACAACAGGCAGGCATGGCGAGCTGACACAACAAGAGACACGGGGAGGAACAACAGTATAAGAGACACAATAAAGCAGGGAGCAGAGGTGGCACAAGTGATTATGCACCTCCTTCTAACATCAGAGGTCCCGGTTTCAGCTCCCAGTGCCTCCTAAAGAAACAAGGGACATGAACAGACACAGCCAGTGCAGCTAACAAGGGGGCGGGGAGTAATACATAAAATAAATCTTTAAAAAAAGAAAAGAAAAATCATCTTCTATACTTACCCACATAGTTACCATTTCCAGTGCTCATCATTCCAGATTTGCATCTGGTATCATTTTCCTTTTCCCTAAAGCTTTTTTTTTTTTTTTTTTTTTTTAACATTTTCTGTACTGTAGGTATGCTGATAATGAATTCTTGGAGCTTGTGCATATTTGAGAACAGTCTTTACTTTGCCTTTGTTTTTGAAATGTATTTTCCCTGGCCATAGAATCTAGGTCGACAGATTTATCCTCAGTACTCTTAAAGCTATTGTTTCACTCTCTTTAGGGTCACATCTTACCATTGAGAAGTCTGTTGTTATTCTTATCTTTTTACAACTATGTAATATTTATCCCCCTCTGATTGCTTTTAAGATTTTTCCCTTTGTCACTGTTTTTTTTTAAGAGGTTCTCCTATCTTTTTTTTAAAGATTTATTTATTTATTTTTATTTTTCTCCCCCCCCCCCCCAGTTGTCTGTTCTCTGTGTCTATTTGCTGCATGTTTTTCTTTGTTCGCTTCTGTTGTCAGCGGCACGGGAATCTGTGTTTCTTTTTGTTGCGTCATCTTGCTGTGTCAGCTCTCCGTGTATGTGGCACCATTCCTGGGCCGGCTGCACTTTCTTTTGCGCTGGGCGGCTCTCCTTACGGGGCACACTCCTTGCGCGTGGGGCTCCTCTACACGGGGGACACCCCTGCGTGGCAGGGCACTCCTCTCGTGCAGCAGCACTGCGCATGGGCCAGCTCCACACGGGTCAAGGAGGCCCGGGATTTGAACCGCGGACCTCCCATGTGGTAGACGGACGCCCTAACCACTGGGCCAAGTCTACTTTCCATTGTCACTGGTTTTAATCAATTTGTCTGTGATGATCTGTGATTTGGTTTCCTTCACGCTTCTTGTGCTTAGGGTCCATTGACATTTTTGTAGTGGGTCTGTAGTTTTCATCAAATCTGGCAAATTTTGGCCATATTTCTTCAGATATTTTCATTTGGGTCTCGAATTAAACCTGTCTTAAGTCACTTGAAGTTGTCCCAAAGTTCACCAATGCTGTGTTCATTTTTTTTCCTTAAATCTTTTTTTATTTTTTGTGGTTCATTTCAGACAATTTTTTGCTATTTCTTCAAGTTTAATAATAATTTACTCTGCAGAACCTAATCTGTTAGTATCTAGTATCTAATCTCAACCAATGTATTTTCCATCTCAGATATTGTGGTTTTTGTCTCTAGCGTTTTATTTGGGTCCTTTCTATACTTTCCATGGCCCCACTTAACATGCCCAATCTTTCTTCTATTTCCTTAAACATATACAGTTATAATAGATAGCTTTTCTATTATTTTTTAGTTTTAAAAATTGTAATCAATTTTATCGATACATATTAGCATACAATCTATCCCACATGTACAGTCAATGTTGTATTTGATATAATCACACAGTTGTGCATTCCTCAAGTCAACCACTATTAGTGTATTTTCATTATTCCAATATTAATAGTAAAAGTAAACAAAACCCAGACAAATAACTGTGCCGCTTAATATTCACCTCTCAATTATGGAGTATATTGTGGACATAAGATGAACTGGCTTTTTTTCCAAAGATTTATTTATTTATTTCTCCCCCACCCACCCACCCCCACCTATTTTTTTTTCTCTCACTGTCTGCTCTCTGTGTCCACTCACAGTGCGCTCTTCTGTGTGTGCTTGTCTTCTCTTTAGGCGGCACCAGGAACTGATCCTGGGACCTTCCAGAGTGGGAGAGAGGCGCTCAGTCTCTTGAGCCACCTCAGCTCCCTGGTCTGCTGCGTCTCCTATCGTCTCTCCTCTGTGTCTCTCTTTGTTGTGTCATCTTGCTGAACCAGCTCTCTGTGTGGGCCAGCATTCCATGTGGGCCAGTGCTCCGCTCGGGCTAGCTCTCTGCACGGGCCAGCTCTCCTTCACCAGGAGGCCCTAATCGAACCCTTGACCTCTCATATGGTAGACAGGAGCCTACTCACTTGAGCCACATCCGCCTCCCAGATGAATTATTTTGACTAGGCAAGGGTGAGAAATTATTTGTCCACTTACAATTTTACACTGGAAGAGTTTTCCACAGTTCAGGTTCTGGCTTCATATAGCTAAAACTTTGTTTCTCCTTCACTCCTCACATCGCTCCCAGTGCCAGGTGCTGCAGGATGTGTTCATAGTAAGACAAACGTTGACGCTGCTCCTGTCCTTGTGCCAAGCGAGGCAGCACACTGACAGGTAGGAGTATTCCTGGAAGTCTTTCCAGGAATGGCTAGCAAAAAAAATCCAAGTATAGATGGATGTGACTGTAAACCACATAAATACATTTCATTCAAAAAATAGTCCCTGGCTCGACTTACCCTTGGCTGAATTCCAAAAATGCTTGTGGGGAAGTGGATCTGGCTCAAGCAGTTGGGCGCCTGCCTACCATGGGTGGGGGTGTCTCGGGTTTGGCTCCTGGGGCCTCCTAAAGAAGATGAGCAAGACAGAGAGCTGACGTGACAAGAT
This sequence comes from Dasypus novemcinctus, assembly GCF_030445035.2. Classification (NCBI taxonomy): domain Eukaryota; kingdom Metazoa; phylum Chordata; class Mammalia; order Cingulata; family Dasypodidae; genus Dasypus; species Dasypus novemcinctus. Next base: position 11,053,774 of record NC_080681.1, read on the forward strand.
GATGTGGTGAGATGATGCAACAAGATGACTTGGCAAGATGACACAACGAAGAGACACAGGGAGGAAATACAATGAGAGACACAACAAGCAGGGAGTGTAGGTGGCCCACATGGGAGGTCCAGGGTTTGGCTCCCAGTGCCTCCCAAAAAGAAGACGACCGGAGAGCAGACAGTACGAGTGCAAACAATGAGGGGGATGAGGAGAAAGAAAGAAAGAAAAATAAATATTAAAAAAAAAAAAAGCCTGTGGCCACTACTCCAAGGCCACCCAACTTGGGAGCAGGTATGATATAGGGGAAAATGGACTGAAAAGAGAGAGCAGCCTTAATTGATTGCAGTCAAGATACCTTAATTTTGTGAGTTTCATAAAAATGTAGGACCACGTGAACACGTTACCTGGGCCTGTCCAGGGCTCAGAAGGCGCTGTGTCAGTAAGGAGCTGTGACTTTTAAGCTCAGTTAGTTTCATGGTGAATTTGCCTCTACTCACGCGCCTCCTCTCCTCAGCTTCCAAGAGGCCCGCGAGCTTTCCCGGGGCAGACCATGCCCCTTTCTCTCGGGTTGCAGCTTAGTTTCCCGCCTCACACTCCCTCTCACACAGGTCTCACCAGAAGCACCAGGTCCTTTGGCAGGTTGGTGCTTTGCATCTGCCGTTCCCATTGCCTGGAATTCCCTCCCTCTCTTCTTCACCTGGGAGCATCTACCCCTCCTTCGAGACCAGGACAGGGGTCTCTTTCTGAGACCCTCCCTGATTCCACCGGGGATTAGTTGTGCACCGGAGCGCATTCCTGTTTGTGTCATAGTCCAGCTGTACCCTCCTTCATGTCGGTCACCAGCATCTAAAGCCTCTGGGGGACTGTCACGCACTTGTTTCTCTCTGTGCCTGGCACAGCTCTTGCCTTGGTGTTTGAAAGAAAGAAATCTTGTTTTTCTCCCACGCCTAGTACTGGCTGCTCCTGCTTACTTCCTTGACTCATTAAGTTTTGCTTTTGTTTTTTTAAACAGCATCTATAGGACACGTTGAAGCGTAAGTGATTGGATGAAAAAATGAATAAATATTTGTTTAACAAATATTTACTGAGAACCTACTATATGTCAGTCACTGTTCTAGGAGCTGCATAATATTGAAAACTATCGCTTGTTGAGCGCATGTCAGCGCCTAGTTTTTAAGCCTGTCGTTTGCCCCTTTGAGGCTCACAGTCACACGGCACAGTTTCTGCCCTTCTCTCCCCTTCCTCTGTTATTCTGAATATTGGATTTCTCCCATTTTCCCGTTACTCCCTTGAGGCTTAGCCAGCGAGCGCGGCTGAGCGGGGCCGCCGAGGCCCTCCCTGCCGGGCGGGGGTCGCTCCCGAGGCCGGCGGTCCCCCCGGGTGGGCGGCGCGCGGCCGGCCCGGGGGTCCCGGCGTCGGAGGCAGCAGGGGGCGCCCGCAGCCCGGCTTCCCGCCCTGAGCGCAGCGCCGGCCTGCCCAGGCCGGCAGCCCCCGGGCCTGGTTCTCCCGCAGCCGTGCGCGGGGGCCCCGCCTGCGCCTCCCGGCGTTCAGGGGAGGCCGGCGCCCGCGCGCCTCGCCTCCCGCCCGCCCTTCCTCGGCGTCCCCGCGGACACGGGGCGTGCGGGGCCCCCTCGGCACAGCCTGCTCCCTTCCGGGCTCCACACCCCCGCCCTCCTCAAGCCCCGGGGCCCCGCCGCGCTCCCCCGCGGACCTCGTAGGCAGGGGGGCCCCACCACCCAGCGGGGGCTCCCGCCACAGCCCGCCCTGACGTGTCGCCGCCGCGACACGCGCGCCCCCCCAGGGTAGACGCCAGCCCCGCGCCTGTCCCGCGCCGGGGGCGCGCGGCGGGAGCGCAGGGCAGGCCCGGGCAGGGCGCGGCGCCACGCGGACCAGCGCCCGCAGCAGCTGCGGGGCCGCGCGGGGGCCGCGAGCCGGGCTCCAGTCGTGCACCCCTTCTCGTTTCTGTCCCCTCCGGAGTTTGTATCCGGCTCGGGCTGCAAAATCCGCGAAGGGGAAGACAAGGAGTGTGGGCGCGGGGTGGGGTGAAGCGGGAGGCCCGGGCAGGGCGCGGAGCTCTCCCCTCGCGCGAAGGAGGCCTGCGGCGAGGGGAGGGAGATGCCTTGTCTGCGCTGGCGCAGGGCGGGCCCTGCATGGAGCGCTGCGTCGCCCCGCGCGCTCCCGCCTCGGGAGAGGGAGGGCACGCTGGGGTGAAGAAGGGGCCAGTGCGCGCCCTGCCGCCGCCCCAAGCCGCCTCCCACCCTGGGGCCCTTCGGCTCAGGGTCTTCCGAGGACACGCCGCTCCGAGGCACGAACAGTCCTGGAGGCTCTGACTCGGGGCCCGCCGGGCCGGGGCGGGAAGGGAGGCTCGGACGGGGAGGGAGCCGCGCGTCTGCGGTGGGCGAGGGAGGACGCGTGTCCCCTCCAGGGCCCTCGGCTGCCCTCCTCGCCGGGCGAGGGTGGCGAGTCAGGCTCGCGGGCGCGGGGGGAAAGATGCTCGTGGCGGCGGCTTCTTGAAGAGCGAGACGCGCCTCGCGAGCCCCGTGTCCCCGGCGCCGACGCGCGGCGGCTCCGCCACCCTCCCCACGCCAGCCTCGCCCCGGCAGTCAGACCGGCTCTGCGGCGTGAGGACAGGATTTTTGCGGCAACAAGCGTGGCAGGCAGCGCCGGGCAGGGGCAGAGGGCAAGGCCTGGCCCATGGGGCAGCTCAGGTGAACAAGATGAAAGCCCCGGCTCGGGGCGAAGCAGGAGAGGAGGAGGAGGGCCCCGGGCAGCAGCCGGCGCCGGGCGGGAATCGGGCCCGGGTCGGCTCGGCAGCAGCAGTCGGCGGCGAAGCGACGAGGAGCCGCGCTGACTTGAGTCTGGGCTCCGCCGTGAACTAGACACGTGGGCCTCGTTCTCCTCCTCTGATACGAGCCACAATCGAAGGCCTCGAAGCTTCTTGCTGGCACTAACCTTTGATGACTGTGTGTAGGCAAATTCTCCTTACCGAAACCTCCACTCCTTCAGTGCCCTGTTCCTAGCAGATCTCAAAAGTAGGTAAGCAGTGGATTCACACCCAGGTACGTGACTGACAGTAACATGCTGAACTCCCCAAACGAGTGGCTAGCGGAACACATTCGCAAACCAAATGCCTGTCTGAAACCCAGCCTGGTTCTACTGTGTGGCTGAGCAACTTCCTGCACGTCACCAAGCCTCAGTTACCATATCTGTGAAGTGGGGCTAATTACCTTTTAGTAGTGTCGATCAAATGAAGTAGCATGTGTAAAATAACTGAGAGCTTAGCGGCAAATAATGTCTGTTCTCCTTCTGAGGACTTAATCATGACCAAAAGTAGATGCTGAGATGGAGACTGGGATGCAGAAGGCTTATTACTAGGCAGTGCCAGAGGGGAGGGAGCAGGATTTGGCAGAGGAAAAAGTGGACAGCAGTGAGTCTCAGGTGAGGTTTCAGCTGACTCTACAGGGGGCTGGGAAGCTGGGATGACCCTTCAGCTCCCTCCCATTTGGGATAAGGGGGTCATGTCTTTGTATCCCCCATCAGTCTTTGGCTATGAGCTGCCCACGGAAGATGTGACCTTGGTCTAGTCGACACTTTCACTTAAGGCAATTCCGCTAAGGGGCTGATCACAGATCTGCTGTTAGCACCCCCGCAGCTAGGACGAGAAATCCTTCATCCCGGACGGGGAGTCTTGGAGGCAAAACCACAATGACTTAGTGGGTTGGAGTCTTTGTCACGTGAAGCCGGTGACTCCCCATGTCTGAGACAGATCTTGTTTTGACACTTCCTAGTCATTGCTAGTTAACCATTTCACATGTGGACAGAGCCACGTGACACTCCCTGTGCTCCTAACAGCAACACAAACACCGACACCACTGAGAAGAGAAGCAGCTCGTACAGTCCTCCTAGGAATTAATTCTCTTGCATCTCACGAGGATCCTTTTGATTCTTTTTCAAAGCTCATTTCTCTCGTTTGTTTACAGATATTTAGAGGGTGAGAAGGGCAATGGGTAGGAGGGGACACTTACGGGCAATGCAGTAGTTTGACAAGGCCCTTTCTTTCAATCTGCCTCTTACAGGATTCTAGGTCTTCCCTACAAAATTATCTGAGAATATTCTTGTGTTGTGGCCTGGAAGCCCCAAGCCCTTGCAGAAACCACACCACATTGGTTTACTAATTACCATTTAGCTGTCAGTCTCCCAGACTCAGCTTTTGGAGACTCCTTCTCTGTTGCTGACCTCACCCTGGCATCAAGAAAAGCTGCCTGGAACTTAACGCACACACGGGGAGATAACTGCACAACTCCCGGTAATGCTGGAGAGACGTAATGCTTTGGAGATGATGTTTACTCTTTTTCCAGTTAACTTTTGCAGTGCCCAAGGAGCTGTAACCTCTGAGCTTCTAGTGTTTGTACCAGCACCACCTTTTGCTGTATTCCTTTTTAACACCACTTGCCGCTATTCTATGCAACCGTTTTATGGAATCATTCTTTGACTTTTTACATGTTATCTGCTTCTCCAACTAGCCTTTGAGTTCCCTGAGAGTGGGGAACAAGTTTAAGCTTGCATCTCCCCTAATAGCTACCTTGGATCCGGTGTCATCTTAGACATTTAAGAAATGTCTGTTGTTTGATGGGAATTAGTAAGATGTTTCTTACAGCTCATCTGACCTGGTACATGTCTCCTGGCATGGGAACAGTCTGATAATCCCCTTCTGGGGGTGGCGGTGATTGTAGTGAGCGGCAGGGGCAATGTGGTGTTCTGCAGTGTTTTCTCAATTTGCTCCACTTCAAGAAATCACCAGAAACACCTTACCTAGGCCTCCGAGTTAGAGGCCTAGGAATCTGTACCTTTAACAAGCACTCCTGGGGATTCTAATTTCTCATACCTATGTTATCCAAAGCACTTGGGTTTAAATCCTGGCTGTCCCTTACTCAAGGCCATTGTCAAAATCTCCTGGTGTACCTCAGCGCCCTTGTGAGGATTCCTGAGATAACACATACGTGAAATCATTAGCATGGTGCTTGGTACACAGGTAAGCACTCTTGACTTGGAATACCATTGACATTCTGGCAAACCCGTTTCTGGAGCTTAAGACATCTCCATAGGTCAGAGGCAAGTAAATTATTGAGAAAGAACAGGTGATGTGTATGAGGCTTTCTGTAACTTTTCCCCCAAGGCGGGGGGACCAGTAGGTCCACATTTATGTAACCGTTTCTCAAAATGAGCTCCTCGGACCACTTCCATCAGCTGGCCCCTGGGCCCAATCCCCACATCTATTGACTCAAAAGTCTCTTGGAGTGGGGCCTGGGAATTCCGATTTTTAGCAGGCTTCCAGGTTAAACTTAGGCACAAGAAAGCCTGAGAACCACTACCCTGCAGTCCCCTTTTTCTTACCAGTGAGTTGATCACTGATATGTGAGCAGATGGGGGCATAGGCTTTAAAGTTTTCTCAGTATTATAGGAATGAAACTAAAAATCACTCCTGTAGAACAGTGCTTGCTGCCCATCTCTGACTCATTATGAAAACATTCTATTTCGAAGTTAGCATGTCAAAAGTTTTGTCTGTTTTTTTTGAGGTACTGGGGCCAGGGATTGAGCCCGGGACCTCATATGTGGGTAGCTGGCGTTCAACCACTGAGCCGGATCAGCTCTCCCAAAAGATATTTCAAGTTTTTTCATTTGTTTATTTGTGTGTGTGCTTTTTGTTGTTGTTTAGGAGGCACCAGAGATCCAACCCAGGACCTCCCATATGGGAAGCAGAACTCAACCACTTGAGCCACGTCTGCTCCCCCAAAAGATATCTGAAGTTGTTTTAAGGAGTAAACATCAGAAGCTCTTTTTACAAACTATACACATATAAACTGACAAAACGGTATTGCTGACAGGCCGTTATGGGAAAATGGACACACCCAGTGTTTGCTGAAATGATCAATTGGCTTAAATATTGGAAACCTAAGATATGTAAACATCTACACTGTTTGAACATCTTTCGTACATCAAAGGATTTACAAGTGCTTTTTGTCTGGCTATAATTTGCATTTGCTAACAGTGCAGCAACAACAGCTCCTTGACTAGGAGACAAGGGATGCATTACTCATTTGTAAAATGAGAGGGCCGGACAAGATCCGTCTTCCTGAGATAGAGAGGGTGGATTATGGATGACTTCTGGGTCTTTGGATCCCGCACAGTCAACAGAGCTCTGCAGATGAGCATATCCATTTTTCTGGGGATAGAGTCTATATAACTTTTCTTAGATTCTCAAAAGGTCCAGAAATCCCAAATGATTAAAAATTCCAGACTGGATGACTGCAAAGGCTTCTTCTAGTGCTAAGATCTAAAGGAAACCAATGTCCCAGCTCTTTTGGGTGTCTACCCTAGTTGGATCACTGACTTTCTGAGTTTTTAAAACCACGATGAGATGCTCCCCTGTACCTGCTCCTTCCCCCACAAAATATGCCGTTGTGCAATTCTTCACTTTTTTTTACAAACGAGACTCTGTTTCCTCCCAGACAGTGTGATTTAACTTGTTTTAATGTTGTCTGCTATAAAAATGAAGACTTCTGCTTGGTACATTTGGCTTTACAAATGTTAATGACTAGTTATTATGTGTTGCGCTTCATTATAATCTGTTGACCAGTAACACAGCTTCTGCAATGTGGATTAATACCAAAATGTGAATCGTGGAACTTTTACTTAGCACACACACACACAATCTACGGCAAACTTAAATACTAATCTAAAATACCTAACTAGATTAGTTGGATCCATTGCAATATTGTGCTTCTTTATCTCAGAAGATAGGCAACTAGCAAAAATACACATCTTTTGCATTTCCCCATCCCAATATTACACTGTAAAAGAAATACATTATTCAGTGCACTTCCTAAGAAATAAAACTCGTTATAGTATCTCTCTCTCTCTATATATATATCTATGCCAAAACAAAGGAAGAGCACAACGCAGCTTTTAAGATTACCAATTAAAGCAAGAGAGGTAATAACACACTGGGACTGCAGGCCCCCTTCCAGTTCAGAAAGTTCAGCAATTTATCAGGAACATATTCATTTTGGCTGTGTGGGAATAAAGTTCAATGCATGATTGTTGTGGACAGCTTAAGATACCCCCTTCATCATTCTGGTAAAACACCATGGGCATTATTAACTTTTTTATTGTTGATGTATTAGCCTCAATCAAACCATGAGTGGAATTAAATACCACTATACTCTATTGTGATTTACACACCAATTTCCATCCCATGACTTTCTATCATCAGCTCATGATGGATTAAGAGACCAGACTGACATCATAGCAGGTCAGGGGCACCTCGATATGCCTAGAAGAATGTCTGTGAGGACGCTAAAGCCTCTTCATCCCTGAGGACAGAAAGAGAGAGCCACTGTGTCAGCTGGGTTGTGGACAGATGTGTGTGGAAAAGGTGTAGTCACGACATTCTACTATGAACTCTGTCAACTGTTCTGGCCTACATTGTTGGAAAGGCCAGAGGTTCTGTCCACACAACTCCCTATGATGGAAATGACAGGAGTTTCTAGTGTGAAAGAGGTTGCAACTTGGCAGCCTGTACGCTAAATCCAGCTGTAGAAATGTTTAACCACAAGTGTTCAAAATTTGTTGACTCTGTTCTTGATATTAAATGAGAATGTTTCTTACGAGAATTCGGATTTTATAAAAATCTGAAGAACTGGCAACCCTGGTCTAGCATTCTTGCACAGCAGCGAGCAGCAGGAGCTGGGCAGGGGTGAGCCCTGCAGACAGGCGTGGGCATTCAGCCTGCGACAGCTCCCACCCCTCCAACTGTCTCATGCCACGGGAGCGAGTGGCCTGTTTCACTCCCTGACAGACCCTGCCCAGTCGAATCTGTGGCCCTGGGCTGGCTCAGCTCTGCTTTTCGTGATGCTGAAGATGTGGGCTTCATTTGGAATTTCTCTCTGTGGGTCAGATTCCTCCTGACTGACTGGGTCCCAGCCACATCTGGTCACTTTGGTAGGTAATCTTAACGTGCATTTCTACTTGTCCTTTAGGCTATACTGAAAACTCCAAGGATATAACACACTAATATTTATGTGTTTACGTGTGTGTATGTTAAACACGTAAAGGAGGTGCATCTCTACATATGCATACTTCCATCTAGGCAAAGTTAATTTGGTTCCACAGATACAGACACTAAGTGCTGGCAGCCTGGAGAATAGTTACAGCAATTTGGTAAAACCTGTATAATTCTGACTTATCATATTACAAAAATGAGTGAATTTTAAATTATTGCTTTTTGATTAAAGAATAAAAAAGATCTCATTCTGTTGCAAAACTTTTAAACAGAATGAGTAACCATCTCCTAGTCAAGTAATAGTAATCAGAATCAGAATTTCCTTACACAATACTAGATGCTTGAAGACATTTTTTGAACGGAGATAGGTTTTCATGTTGTTCCAGAATTTATGCAAGTAACTGGGAACTACTTCATTTTCAAAAATACAAGAAAATCAGCACCCCAATTGCTTACTGCTCAGGAGGGTTTCTCAAGGGCTCTATAAAGCTCAGTTCTGCGGGGAGTTCACACCCACAGGTAGAAAGATTCCCATTCTACTTAGGCAGCCTTGTTTCTGAATACAAAGCCTGTATTAAAAAGACTAAAAGAGGATTAAAAGCAGTGTTGGTTTTTAACATTCAGAATTCACAGAGGATCTCGTTTTCTGCAATTAAATGATCTGTTTTGTGTTTTTGCTGCAGAATCACATTCATATGGCAGTCTTATTTCAGGCACTTTTAAAACATGTTCATCTGGAACAAAAATCTGCATGAACCACTTCTGCATAATTTAAAATGAGTGTTGAGTAATTCTAGTTCCAAAATAGACAGCAAATCACCACCTGGTTCTCAATTAGCTTTCTCCATCATAACATGACGGTGACTGCTGAAGTGGAGACGTCTTTGAGGTGCCCTTCTGGCTTCACTACAAATATTTGAGCCATAAAAATCCAAACTGATCAGTTTCTACTAAAAAAAAAATACAAAAAAGTGGAATACACTAAATGTACTATACAGACGGTTTCAGCTACTATCAAAATAAATAACATGATCTGACTCAATGGTTTAATTCCGAGCTTTTGGATGAAATCTGATGGAATGTCAGATGTGGAGGCTCCCTCCTGGGGACTAGCTGCTGGTAGGCAAAAGTATCTCAACGTCCTTGCCGTTGGCTACCACACTGACAAGGTCGTCTGTGGTGGTCAGAGAGGATGCCTGGGAATGAGTTTTGGTTAGTTGAGTGGTAGCAGATGGAGCTGGGGTGAGGCCAGGTTTTTTGGGTGGGATGGGTGGAGGGTTCCCTCTCTCAGCTCTGGGGATAGTTGGGGACTTAATCCCTGGAGACAGAGGGCTCAGAGGACTGGACACTTTTCCTGGAGTGGGTGAATGGCTGGTGTCACCTCTTGGACTGGCAGTGTTGGCCAGATTTCGATAGTCTGTGCCAAAGGGAGAGCTGTTGGGAGAGACTGGCTTGATTGGCCCTTGCTGGCTAGTGAATCTGGAGAGCACCTGAGTGACCGTGTTGCGGGCCAGCTGCTTGGCGGCAGAGTTGTCTATGAGGGTAGGGGACAGATCCCTGGACGGAGGGCTCTGCAGACCACTGACTTGTTGGTCCTGATCTGCTTGCGACTGAAATTTGTGTCGAGCTGCATGGAACCGCTGGTTGATCCCTACTTGATAGGATGACTGGTAGCCGGGGCTGCTAGCTGATGACCCCAATAAGCGCTTAGTTAGTACTGGTGACGAGCAAGGAGAGGATGTCAGAGAGGAGGAGGCAGTGCTGCTGGGGGACAGTGAACTCCCACTGGAAGGCAGGTGACTTGGCATCGGAACTGGAGACTCAATTCCCACGGGACAGCCACCGTTCTCCACTGTCTTCTCTTGGGCCAAGCCCACAGATTTCTCCCGGGGCGGCCCCGAGTTTTCTGTACTGCTGCCTGCAGTCAACTCCCTGGTCGTTTGTATCTCTGGGTCACAGTGACCATTGGTTTTTGCATAAGAGTAAGGAGGAGAGGAGGGACCAGGCAGCCCAGCGTTTGTCACCTTGGCGATGCTGCTCCCGTGGGTTCTTTCTGCCTGAACACTCTCTGTTTGGCAAAATACAGACACCAGCGTGGGAGACTCTGTCCCTGTGCTTTTGGACATGGCTCCTGGTTTCTTTGGCTGCTCGTTAGGGCTACCATGCTGACGGGAAGCCTCTAGGTCCTGCACTACCTTCTTTAAACTTTCCATCTCTTCCTTCAGAGTTCTGGTCCGGTTCTCCTCTCGGTTCAATTTTGCTCTCAGTTGTTCCCTTTCGATGTCAAACTCAGACAACTGCTTCTCCACCTGGGCTTCAGTCTGCAAACCCCGCTTCTTCTCGGCAGCTAGCTCTTCCTCCAGCTTACTCGCCCGGCTCCTCTCCTTCTCCAGTTTCATGCTCAGCTCTCCTGCCTTCTGCCCCTCCTCTGCTGCCTTGCTGGTGGCTTTCTTACACTCGAGGACCAGCATGGACGAGAGCTGCTTATGCCGGGAGCGCTCCTCCTCCAGCTGACTGGACAGCTTCTTCTGTTCTTTTTCAAACTTTTTCACTTGGGATTTTTCAAATTCCAGCTAGAAAGAAATACACCCCCCCACAGACACACATCTTAATTAGAGTAAGAAAACAAAGAGATATACTGAAAAACTATGATAGCCGTTCCCTTGAACAGACTCCCCATGCATACTCTGGTGCTTAGGACAACTATTTCTCAAGTATCAGAGCACCTAACGCACACACAGAGATGCTCACAAGGTGATTTAATCTTTCTCTGATGACTCAGGAGGAACTATCTGTTCTCACACAGGCTCAGGGTTATTAGTGCAAATGTGATGTATCATTGTGATTTAGACATGTGGAGAATCCAGAGCATTAGGTAGGACCTATCAAAAAAGAAAACAGAAGCCATACAAACTAGGTTTTGTAATGCATGCTGCTGAAAACAAAACTTTTAAAGTCTCAGCAACAATTTTCCCTGGTCTTAAACACAATAAATAGTTGTATTCAAATCATACCTTTTAGACCAAGATAGTCTGTTTTCATACTAGCCTTACTAAAGGCACAGAGACTCTGAGTGGGTGAGAAGGGGTTTAGGAAACCCTTTAAGTCACTGTCTTTCAAACTGCAGGTTGAGATCCAGTAACGGATGGTGAGACCAATGTAGTAAGCCAAAACCAGAATTAAAAAAAAAAACATGTAATATTGTCACTAACCTCAATACAACTGCTTTAAAAACAAAAACAAAAACAAAAGACACAATGAAGAAGAAGAGAAAAATTCAGTGTGTTGAAGGCAGTAAGGGTCATGTATCGTTTTGTGTACTTTTTGTTTCAAGAATGTGTATATACTGGGTTCTGAGGTAAAATGTATTTCTCACTGGGGGTCCTAAATCAAAAAAAGTTTAGGAGCTTCAGTTCTAAGTTAGTATTCCCCTAAAGTGTATCAATGGATAACTAGACCTGCAGTGGGTGATCTATGTCAGAAAAAATTTTATGGAAACATAGATCTGCTAAACACAGTATACCCTGTCTTGTTCCTGAAAACTCCTAATATGCTTCTGCATGTTAAAGGCTCTAATGAACTAACTTTGCTTAATCCAGTAGTTCCCGAATTTATCTGATCACAAATCCCTGTTTTGAGCAATACGAATTTACATCTTGCAGGACATTCTTTGAGCAATGCTACTCTAGGCGGCTGCTGCGGTCCACTCCCCCTTCCCACCTGCTGCGTCAGCCTCTCCCGCTCCTTCTCCAGCATGTAGGTGACGTCATCGCCTTCCGCTGTGTCCTGGGCATGCCTCTGCCTTTCTTCCTCAAGGTCTAGGATCACCTTTAAAGAGTTAAAGAAAAAAGGAATCACACTTTCTTATAATAGAAACAAATACTACCAGGTGCCTAACTAAGCACTAAAGATGGTGCTGGAGATTAAAAAAAAAAAAATCAAATAACCCCCAGCTAGGATCATTAAGGAGCACACTGCTAGTAGGGTTAAAGACAGGAAAGCTAGGTGCTAGAAACCAGTAAGAGATTTACTTGAGGCAGGAACAGAACGGTATGTAAATATAGAGCGTAATTAGCAGTATGGGTGGGAGGAGGTTTCAGAGAATTAATAGAAGGTCCAGGAAACTGCAAGCAGTTTGTGTAGCTGGGAGTCAGGTGAAGGGGATGGAGCAAGTCCGGACCCCTGAAAGCTGAGATGGTCCTCTCCATGCTCACATCACTGGAGGCACCAAAGAGAGCATCTGAGACATTCAGGGGAGCGGATGTGGCTCAAGTGCTTGAGCACCTGCTTCCCATGTATGAGGTCCCAGGTTTGATTGCCGATATACCTCCTAAAACTTTTTAAAGTAAAGTAAAGTAAATAATTTAAATAGGTCCTGTGCTGTGCTTAATTATTAATATGTACTATATAGAGAGTTATATGAGAGTTGACAAGACTTTTTAAACTTCATCCCACATGTAAAAAGGTTTAATTACTAGGATCTTAAATGGCGATTTTTCACAAGGCCTTTTAATTAACCTCCCTACCCTTACTCCACTTATTCTGGTACCAAAGGATTAGGATTAAGGAGATTGCAAATTTAAAGGGACATTTTCCATACAATCCTGCCTGCAACTGCACACTACTCCGAATGGTGTTGTATTTCTTAGGAGCTTCTGCTCGTGCTTCAGAGATGCCTTGGCACAGATCTCCAGGGAGGGCACTATCATCCTGATAGCTGTTTCTCAGCATTTTGCCTCATTAACAATTTTTATGATTGGAACATAATGGGACATAAAACATCCCTTTAAAAAAACAATAAAACATTTTGGTTTACTTCCTTTCACTTAAAAAATTATAATTTTCCTATTTAATAGAAAGGTTATTAAAGTTGGTAGAGTGTTTTCTCTTCCTTTTGAGAACCCTCTAAAATTATAGAAATGGACTGAAAAGAATAAAACCCGTAAGGACAAGAAAAAATTTTTAACAGACAAGAAATTTTAACAACATTTGGGAAAAGGACGAAGACTGGAGGGGTGGTAGCTACACTAGCGTGGGGGGAGGAAGCCATTCTGCCCACAGGAGCCCACAGAGGGAACTGGGGGTAACAGGTACTGCTAGGCACGTGCGCCCAGGCATCGGCTAGATGTTTATTCTCTGAAGAGAATGGGATAGGCTCAGGATTTGGAAATACCATATATGACAGAGCCTGGGGGAGGGAAAAGGGGATTACAGTTATTTTAGGAAGATGGTGACAGGAGGGAGGAAGAGGAAGGGGATGTAAGATGGGGGTTGTAGCAGTTTGATATTATTGATGAATTCCAAAAAGAAATATTGGATTATGTTTGTAAACTGGTCTTTTCCTCTGGGCATATGAGATTATATTGGATTCAGAGGTTTACTTGATTACTTAATCAGGTAAACCTCTTGCATCAGTAGGGCGTTGAGTCCCCGCCCCTTGGTGGGTGGGAACTCGCAGATAAAAGACATGGCAAAAGACAGAGTTGGAGGGTTTTTTTAAATTTTTTTTCATTTTAAAAAAAATATTACATTCAAAAAATATGAGGTCCCCATAAAAATATGGAACGCTTCATGAATTTGCGTGTCATCCTTGCACAGGGGCCATGCTAATCTTCTCTGTATCGTTCCGATTTTAGTATATGTGCTGCCGAAGCAAGCACAGTTGGAGGGTTTTTGATGTTGGGAGTTTTGATGTTGGAGTCTGATGTTAAAGCCTTAAGCTGGAGCCCTGGGAAGTAAGCACACAGAGGAAAGAGAAGCAAGCCCCAGGAAGGGAGGAACCCTGAGCCCAGAGAGAAACAAGACCCTGGAAGGGTGGAACCCAGGAAGCCTGAACCCTCACAGATGTCGGCAGCCATCTTGCTCCAACAAGTGAAAAGTAGACTTTGGTGAGGGAAGTAACTTATGCTTTCTGCCCTGGTATCTGTAAGCTCCTACCCCAAATACATACCCTTTAATAAAAACCAATTTCTGGTATTTTGCATCAGCACCTCTTTGACTAATCCAGGGGGTAAGGTAACTAAATCCTCATGTATCATAAAAGGAAGTAATATAAACATCTAAAATTGATAAAGCAAGAGAGTACAGTATATTATTTAGAAATATGGAGGTTAGCTGTCAGAATAAATAGCTGAAAGATCAAAGTGGTTGCTTCTGAATATTGGAGAGGAGGAGAATGGGAAGAAATGGACAAGGGAACACTATTTCTCATTATAGACAAAGTAACCATGTAATTTACTGTTCAAACTGGAACACCTTTTACAGAGAAAGGGGACACTGTTAATAATTAGGCCAAGGCAATAGGCATAAACTGGGACTCTCTCAGGCAAAATGGGACCATGGGTACCCTAATCATAAGCCTCTAGGTTTTCATCTGATTTGTAACAAAGTGAATGTTTCAGAACACTAGAACAAAATAAATAGGTACTTTCAAACATTGAAGGCATCTTAAACTGAAATATGTTGTATTAGTTAGCCAAAGGGGTGCTGATGCAAAATACCAGAAATTGGTTGGTTTTTATAAAGGGTATTTATTTGGGGTAGGAGCTTACAAATACCAGACCATAAAGCATAAGTTACTTCCCTCACCAAAGTCTATTTGGAGCAAGATGGCTGCTGACATCTGAGAGCATTCAGGCTTCCTGGGTTCCTACGTTCCTGGGGCTTGCTTTTTACTGGGTTCAAGGTTCCTTTCTTCCTGAGGCTGGCTTCTCTTTCCTCTGTGTGCTGAATTCCTGGGCTCTAGCGTAAGTCTTCAGCATCAAACTCCAACATCAGAAACCCTCACCTCTGTCCTTTGCCATGCCTTTTATCTGTGAGTCCCCACCCACCAATCATAACTAACCATAACTCAGTCATGCCCAGGTACAAATCAGATTACAAGCATGATCCAATGTTTATTTTTGGAATTCATCAATAATATTAAACTGCTACATATATATTAAGGAATTTTGCATTATTTTTAACTTCTTTCTCTCCCCAATCACCTAGAACAACAAACTGTCCCAGTATTATACCATCCATGGGCATGATGGCCAGGCACCCCATCAACACTGCTCAGTTACCTCATGTATGATATGGAAATAAAGCCTTCCTATCAAACAATGATGTTGTAAAGATCTTCTG
The DNA here is from genome assembly GCF_030445035.2 of Dasypus novemcinctus. NCBI lineage: Eukaryota > Metazoa > Chordata > Mammalia > Cingulata > Dasypodidae > Dasypus > Dasypus novemcinctus. Next base: position 11,068,952 of record NC_080681.1, read on the forward strand.
AGAGAATTATTGTAAAAACCTCTCAAATTTAGGCAACTAACTCAAACCCACTGACATTTTTTAAATTGGAGCATAAAGGTCTTCAGATTACTTCATTCTAGACCAGTGGTTAAACTTTTCTGAGTCTTAGACAACTTTGAAACTTCAATTAAAGTTATGTGGAAAAAATGCATTTCCCAAAATGCAAGAACTTTTGACATTCTGTTCACTTGTGGGGAGGTGAGGCACTTTTGGAATATTTGAAGCTCCTTCATAGTTGAGAACCTCTATTCTAGCCCTTCATTTAGACTCTGTGGAGGAAAAGAAAAGATCACGGCAAGACCCAGAGCCTAGACAATTTATGAGATGCATTTGAGGCAGATGTCTGTAATGCAAGTAACCATAAAAGTAAGTGAAGGCTCACCAACCCTTCATTCTTCTGATCAAAACGTTTCCTACTATTAATAAATGCACTGATGCCCCTCTTGTTGGTATAAATCTAAACAGAGCATTTTAAAAAAATACAGATTCTAGTCAAGTATCTTTTACAGGCCATATTTGAGCAGTAGAGGCTAAGTCGGGGAATATCTTCACTAGAATTCCAACGAGGTGAGGTAGAGGAAAGCATAAGTTTGCCTTCCTAACGTGGGGGCTATAAGACATGGAACCAAATACACACACACACACACACACACACACTTTCTAATAGGGTAGAAGAGGCTTAAGGTAAACAACTCTTGGGACTGTTCACGGTTCTATAAGCAGGAAAAGGCAATTAACTCGAAATTAGGAGTAAATGAAAATAATCTATTGGCTTGTAAATTTATAGTCAGGTAAATTCTCTCTCTGATACAGCATTCCCCAAATACCTGTTAATCTATTTATCACTTGAGTAAGCAAATAGAAAACACTTCAGGCTTGGTCAAATCCCAGTCTGTTGCCAAATTTGGATGATCAAGAGCTGGAAAAGCATACCAAGTGTTTTGGAGTGCCATCTTAAATAATGTGTCTGGCACTCGCCCTAATAACATTATGAATAACCTGTTTTCTTTTCTATCTCCTAGCTCTTGGGTAAGATAAAGGGCTTTTTGGTGCCTATAAGACATCTCTTCCTCTAACTAAGTTACTGTGAAAACTGGTGGTTGACAAAGTATCCGTCATTTTATGTGTGTGTATATATATATATATACACACACACACACATATATAGTACTTACATGGGTTTCTACCGTTCAGGTCAACTAGGGTAAACCTACCTTCCGGTGCCTGCTCTCAGCAGCAGCCAGCTGGGATAACATGCGCTCCTGCATGTTCTTGCACTGCTTCATCACCACCTTCAGAATAGAGAGTGGGTTTGTGCAGACGGGCTGCTTTTCACCTTCATTTTTCTCCTTGAGTGTTTCAAAGTCTCTCTGGAGAGCCATTAAAGGATCACTGATGTTATATTTTCCATAGCGTTCTTCAATGAAAGTATCTCTGTGTTGGGCCTGGGAAAGAGGAAAACAAAACAAAACATTTTTGCTTTTTTAAAACACTGAGGCCTGGGATTTACTATATAGAAGTTCTACAATAAAGGTTTTGTTGTTGTAATCTTCTGACTACAAATCAGATTGGGCCAGCTAAATACAGAAAAAAGAGGGAAGTGGCCTTGTATAATAATAATGTTAACAGGGACGAATACTTACATAGAGCTTACTACATATTAGACATTGTTCTAAGCATTTGTAGTCATATTAACTTATTTAAATTTTACAACCTATACTATAATGCCATCACCTCCATTTTGCAGATGAGAAAACTATTAGAGAGGTTAAGTAACTTGTTCCAGACTACTTATTTAGCAAGTTGTCAGACTGGGATTTAAACCCAGGCAGCCTGGCTCCAAAGTGTGTGTCTTTAACCATCATGCTTACTGCTTTGGTGTATGACTGTTTATATTATCAACAGGTATTATCTTTTATCTTTTCTTTCTGTGTTATGGCATTCACAATTCTAAAATATGTTAAACATGGTAATTTTATGAATTTACATAATGGGAGACCTAACAAAGTGGCATTAGGTAAGTAAAGGATGTTAACAGAAGATACAATCACATTATAACTTAGAACTATTTGTGATTTGTACATACGGAGCATCACTCAGTATTGGATACTATTTGTATACTACATATATGGAGAGTAAAATATGTTTGTTCCTTTACTGATAACCATCATTCTCATCAAGTTACAAGTTGTATGTGTGCCTGTGTGATATCAGGGAGTTTTAAACTACAGAGTTCAAAACAGAATCATATTTTTTTTACCTCCAAATTAAAAATTAAATACCGAGTGAAATTTCAAAATAACTTCTAGTCCATTTAAAGGTAGAAAAATAAAAGAACAATATCTGAATCAGCTACTTGTTTAGTTTCATGTGTGTGGGTGTGTGTTTTTAAATCATAGTGACATTAAAACAAAAACCCAAATTTTTAGCTACATGTTTAAAAGCATGGTCTTGAGGCCCTGCCCTAGCTCGTCAAGACGGGGGTTCAGACACTTCAGGGCTCTCTCCCCCACAGGATCTTTAAACAGCCAGCAAGAACTGGCAGAAACATCTTTCTCAGGACTCCAGAAAACTTAAAAAACTGTAGCAATAGGGTGAGATCCAATCAAGAAAAAGGCTTCTTAAAAGCAAGAGTTCTCCTGGCACCCGGCTGGCTCTCCCCCCACCCCTCACTGGGGAGGAGTCGGCAGAGTCCCAGGGGAATCCTGGTTCCGGAGCAGCAGAGCGGCCCTTGTGCACATGCTGGAAGCATGTATGCCTGGCGCATTCTGCCTGGGTGGTGGCCGGAGGGACTTGCTGTCCCAGAACTCACCCTGCATGTAGATGCCAGCTCAGAAAGCTTCCCCGCAGAATGCTCTAGCAGAGCAGTCAAGCCGCGCTGCCTGGGGCAAGGGATTGCTGGTTGTCGAACATAGTGTAGTGCCCAGGATCTTAAGGAAACTGTATTCTTGGGCAGAGAGGAATTCCCAGGGCTTACCTAAGACAAACCCCTGCAGAAAGGATCAAGGTGGCCCCTATGCTTTGTCCTGGAGCTACCAATACAACCCATTGTATGGATAAGCCCTGAAAGAGAGCATTTGTAATCTGCAAAGACTGGGAAAGGTTTTCCTTTTTTACTTCTCCTCTTCTTTTTTTTCTCTTTTTGTTAACACCTGGCATTCAAGGAAAACATTAGCTGGATACAAGAGTAAGGAACAGATGATGCGCAGAGCCTAAATTTCAGTGATAGCAAATTAAAATATCAAAATGCCCAGGTTTCAACAAAAGATTAAAAACATACAAAGAAACAGGAAGTGATGGCCTAGGCAAAAAAGATGAAAGCATTAGAAACCATTAATGAGGAAGACCACACCTGGGACATACAAGACGAAGACTTAAAAAAAAAACGGTCCTACATGCTCAAAGAGCTAAAGGAAAACATGGACAAAGAACTAAAGGAAATCAGGAAAACAAGGGATAAACACAAAGTATCAAAAGAGAGATGGAAATTATGAAAAGGAACCATATAGAGCTGAAGACTACAGTAATGGAAATTTAAAATTCCCTTGAAAGATTCAACAGTAGATTGGAGCTGGCAAAGAAAGAATCAGTGAACTTGAAAACAAGACTACTGCAATCATTCAATTTGGGCAACAGACAGAACAAAGGATGAAGAAAAGTAAACAGAGCCTGAGAAACATGTGGGAAAATATCAAGTATACTAATATACATATTGTGGGAGACTCAGAAGAAGAAGAAAGAAAGGGGCAGAGAGGGCATTCAAGGAAATAATGGCTGAAAACTCTTCAAATGAAACAAAAGACATGAATACACACACCTAAGATGTTCAATGAACACCAAACACGACAAATCCAAACAGGCCCATACCACAGCACATTAAAACCAGACTGCCAAAGATAAAGAGAGAATTCTGAAAGCTGCAAGAGAAGCAATGCATCACATACAAGGAGCCACCATAAACATTATGGGCCAATTTCTCACTGGAAACCATGGAGTCAAGAAGGCAGTGGCATGACATGTTTAAAGTGCTGAAAGCAAAAAAACTGCCACCCAAGAACTCCATATGTGATAAAACTATCTTTCAAAAATGAGGGAGAGGTTAAGACATTCCTAAGTAAACAAATGCTCCTCACTAGACTGGCTCTACAAGATGCTAAAGAGAGTTCTGCAGGTTGAAAGGAAAGGACAAGAGACAAAAGACAGAAACTGCATGAAGAAATAAAGACAATGACATGGGTAAATATAAATGCCAGTACAACTGTATTTTTGGTTTGTAACCCCACTTTTTACTTCCCATAGGCTCTAAATGGCAAATGCATAAAATGTATTAATACATCAGTAGTTTGGGTCTCATAATGTATAAACATGAATCTGTGTCAAGAACTACGTAAAGGTGGGGAGATGGAGGTGAATAGGAACAGTGTGTGTATACTATTGAGTTTAAATATATCAAAGCAAATGAGACTGTTAAAAATTTAGGATGTTAAATATAAGCCCATGGTAACTACAAAGAAAATACTGGAGAAAAATGCAAGCTCACAGAGACAGAAATTAGAGTACAGGATTCCAGGGACAGAGGTCAGAGATAATAGGGAATTAATGCATAATGATTGTAGGGTATCTGTTTGGGGAGATGGGAAGGTTAGTGAATGGAAGATGGTGAGAATACTGCATTATTGTAGTATTATGATTAATACCACTAAATGATTATGTAGTATTATGATTAATACCACTAAATGGTTTACTTGAGAGTGGCTGAGATATTAAAGTTTATATTGTATATATATTTCCATAATTATTAAAAAAAGAGCAATTAAAGAGACAATGGCAATTAAATGCCACACACAATCCTGGATGGGATCTAGCAAGGGAAGAGAAAAGGCCCAATGAAGCATTATTGGGACACATGAGAAAACTGGAATATAGATGGTAAATTTTACATTAATGTTATATTGCTAGAACTTGATAACTGCACTTAAGGTGGTTACATATGTGAATATCCTTGTTCTTTAAAAAATGAACATTGCAGTATTAAGTGTTCAAGGAACATTATGTATATAACTTACACTCAGGTATTCTGAAAACGGACTGATAAATAGATGTGGATAGATAGAACGATACAGCAAATGTGGCAAAAAGTTAAAACTGGTGGATCTGGGTATCTGGAGGGGAACAGCTTTATTTTTTAACTGTCCTGTAAGTCTAAACATATTGCAAAATAAAGAGTTTTTAAAAAAGGGCAATGGTTGGAAATGACAAGGGACATCAATGTTTTCCTTTCACCAACACTTGCTTCTTTAAATACAGGAATAAAAACATGAGATTGATAATCTAGGATTCAATGAGAGTATCTATTTGTAGCTATTAACTTTCTAAGGCAAATCATGTTTAGAAAAATGCTTAGGCACAGAAAGGAAGAGAAAAATATCTCTTTAAGCAATTGAAATTTTACTTTTCCAACTGTCACATTTCTTATCCATGATCACCATTTCTATATGGTTGTTCGTGGTCAAAGAATGATTAATGGTACTAACATTGGCTTAGTAGGGTAAAAAGGAAATAGAAAAAGGAAGCCAGAATATTTTTATGACATTTTCCTTTTCAGAACACCATGGAGAAAGTGGGATGGGAGAGTAGGAGCTGAGAGTACAATTCATAACCCTCTTGACATCAGATCTGCTGAGAAGTTGTCTCTCAGGTTTAAGTATATAGTTACTAATCCTCAAAAATATGACTTTCTAAACCCACACTGTAATTATTCTGTATAATTAATAAGCATCAAGGAGTTAAGGGTAATGGATGAGGAGCTTCCTTGGTGAGGTCTTGTTGTTTGTTTTCTCTTAAACTACTTCATAAAAATTCCACAATCACTTGCATAGTAATTACAAGTTATACCAAATTGGTGGCTTTGCATATAAACGAAAGGATCTGTGGCAAATCTAAAAAAGGCTCTTTATCATGCAATAATTCTTTCAAGGACATTCTAATATAGGATCAAATGTGGGGAAGGTGAATTCAAAGCCTGTATTTATTATACCAAATACTAGAATGGAAAAAGGGAGACAGTATATGGTATTTTTCAACTAACTTAATGACTCAGTTGGGTGAACTGTATGGATAACAGGTTTACCAGCACAAACAATAACCATGATAAACAAAAATAGATGTGAAGAATGAAAGAATACATTTAATAGAGGTGTGTACTGGTTATCTATTCATGCATACCAAATTATCCAAAACTTAGAAGCTTGAAACAACATTTACTATCTCATGTAGTTTCTGAGGGTTGGGAATCTGATGGCTTAGTAGGTAGTTTGGCTCAGGGTCTCATGAGGTTGCAGTCAAGCTGCTGGTGGGAGCTGTGGTCACCTGAAGGCATGACTGGGGCCGGTGGGCCCATTTCCAAGCTTACTTACATGGCTGTTGACACAGGCCCTGGTTCCTTGCATGTGCTGGCTTCCCACAGAGCAAGCAACCCGAGAGAGAGCGTGACTGAGATGGATGCTGCAGTGTCTTTATAATCTAGGCTTGGAAGTGACATCCCATCATCCCAAGCCTTCTGCCGTGTTCTGTTGGTCACACAGACCAAAACCAGGAAATGTGGGGGACTACACAGGGTGTGACTATCAGGAGGTAGGAATCCTTGGGAGCCACGTTTGAGACTGGCCATTACAAAGTGAATGACTAGATATGCTACTACTATCATTTACATCTCAGGCCAAAACTTAAAGACCCACTATTCATACTCAAAACTGTCAAAGCTGAGTTTTAATACTTAAAGGTATTTCAGCTATTTTATAAGAAATTTTAAATGATTTTGGATTTGACTTTTTTGGGGGGGGAGCGTAGTAATAAAGCTAAAAATCAATCAATTTTTTGCAGTTTTATTCTTTTCACTTCAATGAAAATGTACATTTTAACGGAACAGAAATTTCTACATTGTAGAAAGCATGATGGCTTTTAATTTTAGACATCAGGAAAACAATTAGACAGATTCAATGATAGAGGGTACTACCAAGGCAGACAAAACACACTAGTCATCTGTTACTCATTTATTTTGACTGTCACAGACTGAATGAAACATGCTACTACTGAAAGCTTAAAATAAAATCATGTAATATCCTAGAAGTCTTCGATGCTTGCTCTCCAAAAGTTTCAGATTTGCATTATTAACTTCAAAAAGAAATATGAAGCAGCGTCACCTCCCCCTCCTACTGAGCCATATAATATCTATTCCAATCTTGAAGTAGGAAATCAATCTCTTTATTCTTTGGGTGACCATCACCAACATGAAACTGGTTCTAAATTTAAAGATGAAGAATTAAGGCTGATTTAATTGGGGTTTATGTTCAAGTATAAGGCTTTATTTTGAAGACTTGGGCTGGTATTGTAACTGGATTAGAATGCAACTTTGCCATTTGAGACAATTCTGAAATGATGATATCATTAAAAGTACTAGCAATACAAAAATGTGGGCTTTTAAAAAAATCTGAATACCTCTATGCCAGGGAACCAGAAAGACAAAAGAATATGATTCCAAGATGGTTTTTTTTATTAATGCTACCATAGCATGTTAAAAGGAATTTTTTACATACAAGTTGAATCTCTTAATCTTCAAATAATTCACACTCTGGAGTCTCAGATAAACTATAAATAGCTGCCTGAGCAACTGGAAATAAAGCAATCATTCTGTATAAAGCTGATAAAATATTACAAGAATGCCCTTTGTTTTAGAAGTTCCTTTTCTCTTGCTGAAAAAGAACTAGATTTTAATGTTTGACAATATTGATAAAAGAGGATTTAGCCCCATTTGAACTTCTTTTAAACTTTACTTTTTGGAAAATGGTAAAAAATTTAATACAGGAGTAAAGAAAGAAAATCTTCATGATTAAAAAAAAATTTCTAGTGTATTATTGAAAACCCAGTGCTCCCTATCCTTAATCACAAGCACATATGCTATATTCTCAAATATAGCCCTTTTTTGTACTTTTATTTTCTTTAATATTTTTTTGGCTCTAGCGTCTAACAGAACTGAAATTGTATGTTGGCTCTACTACTTTCAATTTTAATTATATTCAGCAACTCCCTTAACTTCTCTGTGCCGCAAACGTCTCAACTGTAAAATGAGGGTAATAATATTCTCTCTCCTATAGGTTTGTTATAAACATTAAATAAATAATGTAGGAGGATTCCTACAGTACTTGGCACATAGTCAATATTATAAATATGAATTCATTTGTCAATGACCAAGTTTTGAATATAGATTTGCCTTTATTTTAGACCCAATGATTTTTAGGACCCTATCTCTACAGATTTAAGAGTCTGTAAAACCAGACTGAGCCAGGAAATATGCATTTAAAAGCAAAACAAAATTCACAAATCCCCAGATCCCCAGATGACGTGAAACAATACGTCATTAAAATGTACTGAGAACCTGGGTAACCAATGACACTATTTAAACCATTCATTAAGCAACTAATCCTGAATAGCTTTGTAACATTTTGTGTAATGTGGTCAATTGATAGTTGTCCTTTGCATTATTAAATGTTTCACATTTTTTGTCTACTTTTCTTCCTACCTAGACTCTAAATGACTAACAGCAAGAAGATGCCTCACACATGTTTCTTATATCCTAGATTTTGCCTTAAGCCCAAGTTCTTAACAGATGTTTATTCTCCAGCCTCTTTCCTGATCTCTCAATGTTCTTTATTCTCATCATGTTAAATGAGGTCAACGTTTTATGTTGTTAGTAAAAATTCCCATTTACTTAGTATAATTACTTAAGGTAATGTCAATTTATACATTTAGCAAACTAGCTTTGAAGGAGAATAATCTTCAAAGATTCCCTTTTTGTAACCACAGATATTTATCATAGCTATTATTTACATAAGGACAGATAATAATTTATTATTATTTGACTCAAGTGTACTAAATTCAAATGAAGACTAAAAATGGTAAGTTTAGTACAAATAGCCACAAGTGTGGTACTTCTAGCTAACAGGCTGTTTGTTGATAGAACAAGAATATGGGTAAACAGCATAATACAACTGCTTACTTAAGTCCTGTGAACACCCCAAATGAAAATGAAATAAAATGTGTTGAGTTCTTTTGTCCTCTTGTTCTATTTTACATTTTAAGTCTATATATGAGATTGAAACAAGGTACTTATATATTCTACACTGTGTCCATAAGAATAGTTCTTTCTTCAGTGGGAAAGAAAATGTGTATAGGAACTCAGCAACTACCAAACAAATTAATGATCTGATAAAGGAAAATGCTCCGAATATGACAGATTTTAAAATATAATTTAAAATGATGCAGTGAATTCTGATCACTTTTTTTTCAGCACACATGTCTCTTGAAATGTACTAGTGTTCACAGCAGTGCTAGTTCACAATAGCCAGAAGGTGAAAATAACCCGTGTCCATCAACGGATGAATGGATAAACAAAATGTGGAATATATACGCAAAACAGTATTATTCAGCCATAAAAAAGAATGTTCTGATACATGCTACAACATGGATGAATTTTAGAATCATTCTGTTGAGTGAAATAACCCAGACACGAAAGGACATATACTGTATGATTCCATATACATGAAATATGTAGCATTAACAAATTCACTGAGACAAAAAGTAGATTAGAGGATACCAGGGGCTGGGGGAGTTATTACTTAATAGATAATGAGACTCTGTTTGGGGTCATGAAAAAGCCTTGGTAATGCATGGTGGTGATAGCAGCACAACACTATGAATGTAATTAATACCATTGAAATATTAAAAAGTGGTTAAAATTGGAAAAAATAAGTCAATGCCTACCTCACACCATCCACAAAAAATAGAGATGAATCACAGACCTACAGATAAAAACTAAATCTATAAAGCTTCTAAAAGAATATATAACCATCTCTTATGGCATAAAATATCTCTATAGAACCTAGAGTGAACTAACCAGAAAAGAAAATATTGATATACATCCTACTATACAACCAGTAAGGGAAAAAAGACAAGAAAGCCCTAAACTTAAAGAGACTGTGCCCAGAATAAATAATCTAGTAAGCCAGATGTCAAGACACTAAAAAAAAATTACAATCCATACTAAGAAACAGGAAGATATGGCCCAGTCAAAAGAACAAGATAAGCCTCCAGAGGACATAAAGGAGCTAAGACAACTAATCATGGATGTTCAAACAAATCCTGATAAATTCAATGAGATGGCTATAGAAATTAAAGGTATAAAGAAGATACTGGGTGAACATAAGTAAGAATTTGAAAGCATACACAGAAAAATAGCAGATCTTATGGGAATGAAAGGCATGATAAATGAAATTTAAAATACACTGGAGCTGATGCAGCTCAGTGGTTGAGTATCGGCTTCCCACATGAGGTGCCGGGTTCAATCCCCACCCTAGTACCTCAAAAAAGTAAAAAATACACTGAAACATATAATAGCAGATTCGAGGAGGCAGAAAAAGGATCAGCATGCTTGAACAAATAGCCTCCAAAAGCAAACATATGAAAGACCAGATAAAGAATGGAAAAAATTGAACAAGGTCTCAGGGAACTAAATGACAGCAAGAGATGCATAAACACATGTGTCATGGGTGTCCCAGAAGAAGAGAAGAGGAAGAAATAATGAAGAAATAATGGCTGAAAAAGTTCCAAACTTACTGAAGGACATAGATATCCATTTCCAAGAAGCACAACGTACTCCCATTTGAATAAATCCTAATAGATCTACTCTGAGATACTTACTAATCAGAATGGCAAATGCCAAAGACAAAGAGAGAATTCTGAGAGCAGCAAGAGAAAAACAATTCATTACATACAAGGGATACTCAATTAAGATTAAGTGCCAATTTCTCATCAGAAACCATGGAGGTAGGAAGGCAGTGATATGATATATTTAAGATACTACAGGAGAAAAATTGCCAGCAAGAATTTTATATCTGGCAATATTGTCTTTCAAAAATGAGAGTGAGTTCAGAATACCCACAGATAAACAGAAACTGAGAGAGTTTGTAACCAAGAGACCAGCTTTGCAGGAAATACTAAAGGGAGTGCTACGGCCTGAAAAGACAGGAGAGGTTTGGAAGAAAGTCTAGAAATGAAGATTGTATCAGTAAAAGTAACTAAAAGTATAAGAAGAATGGTGATAATAAAATATGGCAGATAAAACCCAAAGGTCAAAATGGGTGAAGAAAGAACTACCTTTCCAGTAATATCATTGAATGTTTAGTGGATTAAACTCCCCAGTCAAAAGATATACTCTGCAGAATGGATAAGAAAATATTAATCATCTATATGCTGTCTACAAGAGACTCACCTTAGACCCAAGGATACAAATAAACTGAAAATAAAAGGCTAGAAAAAGATATTACATATATACAGTAACCAAAAAACAAACAAACAAACAAAACACAAAAAAACAAACAAAAACCAAACCAAACAAAACTGGAGAAGTGATATCAGATGAAATAGACTTTAAAAGCAAAACTGTTATTAGAGACAAGGAAGGATGTAATATATTAATAAAATGGGCAATTCACCAGAAAGAAATAACAATCATAAATATATATGCACCTAACCAGGATACCTCAAATTATATGAGGCAAGCACTGGCAAAACTGAAGAGAGAAATAGATGTCTCTACAATAATAGTTGGAGACTACAATATACCACTCTCATCACTGGATAGAACACGTGGGCAGAGGATCAATAAAGAAACATAGAGTTTGATCATGTGATAAATGGACTAAACTTAACAGACATATACAGAATACTGCATCCCAAAACAGCAGGATATACATTCTTCTCAAGTGCTCACGGATCTTTCTCTAGGGTCACAAAGATGATTTCAGTAAATTGAACAAGATCAAAATTATACAAAGTGCTTTGTATCACAACAGAATAAAGCTGGATATCAACAACAGGCAGATAAAGGAAAAATTCACAAATCTATGGAAATTAAACAACATGCTCTTAAATAATTAGTGGGTCAAAGAAATTTTGAGAGAAATCAATAAATATCTTGAGATGAATGACAATGAGGACACAACATATCAGAACCTATGGGATGGAGCAAAGGCAGTTCTGAGAGGGAATTTTATAGCCCTCAATGTTTACATTATAAAAAAAGAAAGAGCTAAAATCAATGACTAACTACACAGCTGGAGGAACTGGAACAAGAATAGCAAACTAATCCGAAAATAAGCAGAAGGAATGAAATAACAAAGATCAGAGCAGAAATAAATGAAATTGAGAACAAGAAAATAGAATTAACAAAACCAAAAGTTGGTTCCTTGAGAAGATTAAGATCAACAAACCTTTACCTAGACTGAAAAAGAAAAAAAGACAGAAGATGCAAATAAATAAAATAAGAAATGAAAACGGTGATATTATTACCGATGCCACAGAAATAAAAAAGATAGGACAATACTATGAACAACTTTATGCCAAAGAACTAGACATATGTAGAGAAAACTTGACAATGTGAAAAAATTACTAGAAATTCACCCTGAAAAAATAGACCTCAACAAACCAAGGACAAGAGATTGAAAGTCATCAAACAACTTCCCAAAATGAAAATCCCAGGACCAGATGGTTTCACAGGTGAGTTCTACCAAGCATTCAAAGATTATTTAATACTAGTCTTACTCCAATTCTTTCAAGAAAACTGAACAAGAAGGAACACTACCAAACACATTCTATGAAGCCAATCTCACCCTAATACCAAAGCCAGATAAAGATATTATGAAAAAAGAAAGTTACAGACCTACTTCCCTAATGAACACAGATGTAAAAATTCTCAACAAAATACTTGCTGATCAACACACTAAAAGAATTATTCATCATGATTAAGTGAGTTTTATACCAGGCATGCAAGGATGGTTCAACACGAGAAAATCAATCAGCATAATACACCACATTAATAAATCAAAGAAGAAAAATCACATGATCCTATTGATTGACGCTGAAAAGGCATCTGACAAAATACAGCATCCTTTCTTGACAAAAAATAGTATAAAAGGTAGGAATTGAAGGAAACTTGTCTCAACATGATAAAGGCCATATATGAAAACCAACAGCTAACACTGTACTCAATGGTGTACTGAAAGCTTTTCCTTTGAGGCTGCTAACAAGAGAAGGATTCCTGCTGTCACCACTGATTTGTGTGTGTGTGTGTGTGCTTTTCTTTGTTTTATTACCACTGTTGTTCAATATAGTGCTAGAGGCGCTAGCTAGAGCAATGAGGCAAAAAAAAAAAAAAAAAAAGAAAAAGAAATAAAAGGCATCCAAATCAGAAAGGAAGAAGTAAAACTTTTGCTATTCTCAGATGAAACGATCCTATACTTAGAAAGTCCTGAAAAATCTACAGCACAGCTGCTAGAGCTAATCAATGTTTTCAGCAGAGTGGCAGGATACAAGAGTGATATGCAAAAACCAGTAGTGTTTATATACACTAGTAACGCACAATTTGAGGAGGAAATCAGGAAAAATATTTCATTTACAATAGTGATTAAAAGAATAAAAATTTAGGAATAAACCTAACCAAGGACGTAAAGCACTAGTATTCAGAAAATCGCTGTGCATTGCTAAGAGAAATTTAAAAAATAAATAGAAGAATATTCCATACTTGTGGATTGGAATACTAAATATTGTTAAAATGTTACTTCTACCTAAACTGATATAGATTCAATGCAATCCTGATTAAAATTCTACCAACATTTCTGAAAGAAATGGAAATACAATTATCAAATTTATTTGCAAGGGTAAGGGCCCCAAAAGCTAGAAACATTTTAAAAAGGAAGAGTAATGTTGGAGGACTCACTTCCAGACTTTAAATCCTATTACCTAGCTATAGTGGTAAAAATGGCACGGTAATGGCATAAAGACAGACATATAGATCAGTGGACAGAACTGATGGTTCAGAAACAAACCCTCACATCTATGGTCAAGTGGTTTTGACATGTCTGTCAAGCCCACACAGCTGGGACATAACAGTCTATTCAACAAATGGTGCTGGAATAACTAGATATCCATATCCAGAAGAAAGAAAAAGGACCTCTATCTCACATATTATACAATAATTAACTCATAATGGATCAAAGACCTAAATATAAAATCTACCATCATAAAGGTCCTAGAGGAAAATGTAGGGAAGTATCTTCAAGACCTGGTGGTAGGTGGTGGATTCTTAAACTGTACACCGAAATCACGAGCAACGAAAGAAAACATGGATAAATGGGACCTCCTCAAACTTAAAACACTTTTTTGATTCAAAGGAGGGGAAAAGGCAGCCCAGGCAATGGGAGAAAATATTTGGAAACTGCATATCTGGTAAGGGTTTGATTTCCATTCTATATAAAGAGATCATACATTTCGACAATAAAAGAGCAAGCAATCCAATTAAAGACTTAAACAGACATTTTTCCAAAGGAGAAATACGAATGGCCAAAAAACACATGAAAAAATATCAATATCACTAGCTATTAGGGAAATGCAAATCAAAACAACGAGAGGAGAACAGATGTGACTCAAGCACTTAAATGCTTGTTTCCCACATGGGAGGTCCTGGGTTTGTTTCCTGGGACCTCCTAAAAAAAACAAAAACAAAACAAACAAAAAGCAAACAAATGAAAAAAACAAAAACAAAAACAAAAAAACTCAGGGTAGTTGATGTGGCTCAGTGGTTGAGTACCGGCTTCCCACACATGGGTTCAATCCCCAGCCCTGGTACCTCAAAACAAAACAAAACAAAACAAAACACCATAGAAAAACAAACAACAAAAACAAAAACCAAACAAACAAAAATGACAATGAGATATCATCTCACACCATACAGAATGGTCATTATTAAGAAAACAGAAAGAAGTAAGTGCTGGAAAGGATGTGGAGAAACAGGAACATTCTTCCACTGTTGGTGGGAATACAAAATGGTGCAGCCTTTGTATAAGATGGTTTTGTGGTTCCTCAGGAATCTAAATAAAGAATGGCCATGTGATACGGCAATTCCTCTACTAGGAATATGTCCAGAAGAATTGAAAAGTGTGATGCAAACAGAAACAGGCTGATATTCATAGCACCATTATTCACAACTGCCAAAAGATGGAAACAACCCAAATGTCCATCAACCAATGAATGGATAAACAAAATGTGGTATATATGTATGACAGCATACTATGTTGTAAGAAGAAATGAAATTGGGATACATATATTAACATGGATGAACCTTGAAGACATTCTGTTAAGTGAAATAAACCAGACACAAAAGGACAAGTATTGCCTGGTCTCATTAATACGAACTAAATACAAAGAATAAATGCATGGAGTTAAAACCTAGAGTAAAAGTTATGAGAAGATAAGAGGAGGGCTGCTTAATGTACGTATAAGTTTTAATTATTTTTACTATAAAGTGTGGAAATGGATAGAGTTGACGGTAACACAGAACACAGCTGGTCTTTAAATGGGATTGTGGCTGAAAAGGGTAGTCTAAGGATATAATTTCAATGGAAAGAAAGCTAGAGTATAATCTAGGGACTGTATAATCTATGGCAGTTTTATTTATAATAGTCCCAAACTGGAAACAATAAACTATCAACAGGAAAAACGATAAATAGAATAGTACATTCATACAATGGAATACTACTCAGCAATAAAAAGAAACAAACTACTTATACAATGATACTTATGAACCTTAATTCCTTATGATAATGACAAAAAGCCAGACAGAGAGTACAGTCTGTAGGATTCTGTTTAGATAAAATTGTGGAAAGGGCAAAATTAATCTATTGCGAAAAAAATCAGGGCAGTAATTGTCTCTGGTGATAGAGGGAGAAATGAAAGGGAAGGAGCACAGGAAACTTTCTAGTGTTATGAGAATATTCTGTGTCTTGATAGATTACATGGATATGTGCTTTTGTCAGGATTTACTGAACTGAACACTTAAGATCTGTGTATTTCAATTACAGCTTGTTAAAAATATAAAAATGTAAATATCTGTAATGAGAGTTAAAGGGAAAATTAAGTGATAACATCTACCTGAAATATGATGTTTCAGTAACAGATGGGAAGTTTAAATCAAAGAAATGGAAAGTAATAAAAACAACAGAGGAGGAACTAACAGAGTGTTGACTACCTGCTAAGCAGTATATTCAGGGCTTTACACTTTGAACCCTCACAACAACCCTCTTGAGGTAGACATAAGAAAATGAACATTAATGTGTGACTATTCCCAAGGTAACAAAGCTAGTTAGATAGTAGAGAAGAACCGTAAATTTTGGGTAATAACCCACTGGTAGGAATGGATTTGAATTTAGTAGGTCTCCATCAGTAGCTTAAAAACGAAACAGATAGAATAAAAAATATTGCAGAGCACTGAACATTGTAAGGTACAGTATTGAGAAACTTCTTTTGACAAATGAATATAGATATGTGCACATGTGTGTATGTTGGTGCTGTGTCCCCTGGTCACAGTGCAAAATTTATTTTTAACTATGTGTCACCTGAAAAACACAAGAATATAGTGAAGAACCCAAGAAGTATGACAGCTGAATCTATGATTTTAAATAATTTTGGCTATAATAAATATGTAAATTCTAGCAGAAAAATGATAAGTTAATCAGTACTATTGTTTTATTTTAAACTAACTAATATTACAAAAGACTATCAACCAGGAGAGGTTTGGCCTAACCATCAAATATACAAAATTAAAATAAAACAAAACATGTAAGCTCTGTGAGGGCAGAGTAGGTCTTTTGCTCATCAACTATAGCTCCACCACAGCATCTATATGTAACCATTTATCGTGAATGTAATTGAATAAAATATTTGTTTCAATCAAAAATGAAATAAAACAAAACAAATCTCTATGTTATCAGTCTTAGACAACCAAAAGAGCATTGGAAAAGTTTGGGAAAATTTTTTCCGACATATGAATGATTCTATAGGTACATGCTTTTCATGTTTTTATGGAACACATATGTTTTCTGGGTACTATATATGCTAGGTGACATGAGAGATGATGTGGGAATACAGATTTAATTAAACAACTTGCCAGACAAGTTTAAAGCCTAACAGCAGCAATGAGGAAGCAGCCTCTATGTGTTTAAATGTTTTCTAAACAATATCATCAATGTTTAGAGGAACACCAAGAACAATTTATTTGATCAGAACTTTTTAAGGCTCAGACCTTATCCCCATAAGAATAGGAAGGAAAGGCCAACCCTGGAAGTGGGAGAGTTCTGGCAGATAAATGGGACTATCAGCAATTTAATGAATTACAGGAAAATACCACAAGGTTGATTGTTTGTACGGACTGGGGGAGGGACAGCATGCAACCTAAAAACTGTCTCTAATGTATTGCACAATGAGACCCAGTCCACAGACTATAACTGTGTGTGATAGTATTGAAAAAACTTCCTTACTGAAGATGTGCTCAAGATCTTTCATTAACAATGTGGAAACTAATGCCATTGTTAAATTATTATAAAAGAGTTCACTAAATAAGATATGACAGGATACCTTCTTCTTCCTCTAGGTAGGGGAGACTATGGAGTTGTATAATAGTGTAAAGGGTCAGAACTCTAATAATTTGTTTGAAGCAAGGTTCATAAAATACAAATGTGGACTGATACTACAAGGAAACGTGGCAAGAAACAAGCTGCTCAAATGCAAGGTCCTGGGGAGAGGTGCTTAGCTTGGCTGAGAAGTAGAAAGCATTCCCATTTAAGAGTTAATCAAGTAAACAGGAGTAAGAAGTACATGAGGAAGAGTGTAAAGACAGGGTAGAATGAAAAAACGGGGGACCGGTATGGTCTGAGAGCCACTCTGGGTGAAGGCTAAATGTCACGGCAGAACAGAAGCAAGGGAAAGTGCTGGTTATACATCCTAATGACAGGAAGGTAGAGCAGAATATATCTAAGGTGACACATGAAGGGAGAGAACAGGCCCCATGTCACAAGTCAGAGAAGGGAAAGGTGGCACTAGCTGCTAACTATTCAGTTTCAACCAGTAATCGTGCAGGTAGATTTGGGACCCAAATTACAGAAGGATTGCTCTTCTTTAGAGAACAGAGGGAGTGGGGAAGTAAAGAAGTCAAGACTGAAAAGTAAAAGGTAGGCTGTAAGGGCATTGTGGGTGTTAAGTGATACTTTTATTTTTTAAAAGATTTATTTATTTATTTCTCTCCCCTCCACCCCCAGTTGTTCTCTGTGTCTATTTGCTGTGTGTTCTTCTTTGTCCGCTTCTGTTGTTGTCAGCGGCATGAGAATCTGTGTTTCTTTTTTTTTGTTGAGTCATCTTCTGTCAGCTCTCTGTGTGTGCAGCACCATTCCTGGGCAGGCTGCACTTTCTTTCGCGCTGGGCGGCTCTCCCTAGGGGGCGCACTCCTTGCACGTGGGGTTCCCCTAAGTGGGGGACACCCCTGCGTGGCAGGGCACTCCTTGCACGCATCAGCACTGCGCATGGGCCAGCTGCACACGGGTCAAGGAGTCCCGGGGTTTGAACCGCGGACCTCCCATGTAGTAGATGGACGCTATCCACTGGGCCAAGTCCACTTCCCATGTTAAGTGATACTTTTAAATGTGAGCTGGCAATGATTATCAATACAGTATGGCATTGAATATATGGCTATATTAATTCCAAGGAATCCCAACCCAGGACAGCCTTTATCTTCATAATCAAAGTGTAATGAAAGGGACTGGAATACATAAGGATCAGAACAGGAGTAATCTTTGTTTTAAGTCACATGCTCTTGCTTTTTATTCTGAAGGCTGATAATATCATTAGGAAAATTTAAATGTCATCAGGGACAAGAATGGGATAACCAAAACTCCTTTCCCACTTTAATTCCATAAAGAACAGGAAAACTGGTTCTATTCTAGGCCTCTAAGACTTTAAGTTAAACAAAGGCAAAACAAAAATAAAAACAAAACAAAGGGAAGTGGTTTTGGCTCAACTGATTGAGCGTCGGCCTACCACATGGAGGGTTCGGGATTTAATACCCAAGGCCTCCTGACCCGTTTGGTGAACTGGCCCGTGCGCAGTGCTACTGTGCACAAGGAGTGTCGTGTCATGCAGGGGTGTCCCCCGTGTAGGGGTGCCCCAAGCACAAGGAGTGCGCCCCGCAAGGAGAGCTGCTTTGTGTGAAAAAAGCGCAGTCCACCCAGGAGTGGCACTGCACACACGGGCTGACACAGCAAGATGACACAACAAAAAAAGTGACAGTTTCTCAGTGCTGCATGACAGGAATACAAGTGGACACAAAAGAACACACAGCGAATGGACACAGAGAGCAGACAACGGGGGGAAAGGGAGAGAAATAAATAAAATAAATCTTAAAAAACAAACAGGGAAGAGGACTTGGCCCAGTGGTTAGGGCATCCGTCTACCACATGGGAGGTCCGCTGTTCAAACCCCGGGCCTCCTTGACCTGTATGGAGCTGGCTCACGCACAGTGCTGATGCATGCAAGGAGTGCCATGCCACGCAGGGGTGTCCCCCGCGTAGGGGAGTCCCACACGCAAGGAGTGTGCCCCATAAGGAGAGCTGCCCAGTGTGAAAGAAAGTGTAGCCTGCCCAGGAATGGCACCACACACATGGAGAGAGCTGACACAACAAGATGACCCAACAAAAAGAAATACAGATTCCCGTGCCACTGACAACAACAAAAGCGGACAAAGAACACACAGCAGGGCGGCGGACTTGGCCCAGTGGTTAGGGCATCTGCCTACCACATGGGAGGTCCACGGTTCAAACCCTGGGCCTCCTTGACCTGTGTAGAGCTGGTCCATGCGCAGTGCTGATGCGCGCAAGGAGTGCCCTGCCACGCAGGGGTGTCCCCCGCGTAGGGGAGCCCCACATGCAAGGAGTGCACCCGTAAGGAGAGCTGCCCAGCGCGAAAGAAAGTGCAGCCTGCCCAGGAATGGCGTCGCACACACGGAGAGCTGACACAGCAAGATGACACAACAAAAAGAAACACAGATTCCTGTGCCGCTGACAACAACAGAAGTGGATAAAGAAAACACAGCAAACAGACACAGAGAACAGACAACTGGGGTGGGGGGGGGGAAGGGGAGAGAAATAAATAATTTAAAAAAAAACCGAACATGCAGCAAATAAACAGAGAACAGACAACTGGGGCAGGGGAAGGGGAGAGAAATAAATAAATAAATAAATCTTAAAAAACAACAACAACAAACAAAACCCCAACACTGTATACTGGAGAAATGGGGAATAAGTAAACGCATTCTGAAAGACAGACGGAGGAAATATGTCATTCAGACAGATGCTTACAAGAGTCCTTAGTTGAAAAGTTTGGGAAATCATATTTGTTTTGTATATACCTAGATAGACAAATAAAGACAAGCAATACTGTACTCAAGAAAATACTGCGCAATGTGATCTGATGGTCACAAAGGTGCTATTATGAATCAGTCAGGAAATGTAGATCTCCACATGAAAGGACAGGACTACTGAGGTAAAATAGTAAAATGTCAGTTGAAAATGAAAATATGGTCTTTGATTTTTTCTTAAAAAGGAATACAAAAACATCATGAACAAAGGTACATGTAACAATTATTTGGTAATCTTATACTACAAATATGGAAACAAATACAGAGCAATGATTTCCTGTCTGGTGAACATATTGTTCCTTCTTATTACACATATCACGTATATAGTGTCAAATTTCAAAGAGTTATGGAATTATCACAGTAGAAGTTATGAAACTATACTGCTATAGTTAAATATCTCTTCTCAAAAATATGAATTAATAAAGGACAGTCTATTTTGAACCTTGAATGCAAGTTAAATGTAAAGGGCCTCAACTTACTTTTTCATATGACAAATATTCTATAAAATACTAGGTTCCAGATATTGGGAAGTAGTGCTCAACAAGATTAAGTACCTGCCCCTCAAGAAGCTTATATTTATTGGGGGGAAAAAAAAGGAGAAATACTAGACATAAAGAAAATGGAGATAAAAGTCCCTCTAATATAATCTGTGATGCTTATTAGCACAAATAAACAGATTCCTATATTACCAATCTAGTGCCGACAGAAAAAGAAATCAAGTATGAGTCACTTCTACAAAAATTTATTAGGCATAGATACGTGTGGCATTCTATGGGGGAAAGGAGATAGGAAGGGAAATGGTATTTTTAATAAAAAGAACAGTTCAAGCAAGGCTACAGAAGAATGAAAGTACTTAATTTGAGTCTGGAAGTTAGATTACAGCTGTTAGGCAGGAAATAAGAGTAGGTTTGGGACAGTCTATTAATGCCTTGAATGCCATGCCTTTTAACTTTATTTTGTATGCAGCCATGCAAAAAAATTTAAAGAGAAAAATGATAAGATTAAGATGACACTAATAAGGCTTAGGCCACATATCTATATAACAAGACTAGAAGCAGAGCACCAGTTAGTAGGCTCTATTAACAGAGCAGTTGAGCAATTAGGATCCTAAATCTAAATGTAGGAGGGAGATCATATTCAAGGGAACATTTTGGAGGTAGAGTAAACCAGTTCTGATACCTAATTAGACAAAGGGGGTAAAGAACAGAGAAGATACATAGATACTTTGAAATATTTAGCTTGGGTGATTGGGTTGCTGGTAATGTCATTAATCAAAACAGGGAACACAGACACAAGAGGTTTTCAGGAATGATGTTGAGACTGTGCTATAGGATAGTTAGGTAAACATGTCAAAAAGGCACTTGGATATATGGGTCTTGGGATAGGAGAAAAATAAAATCTGGGTGTTAATTACCTGTTGAAACTAATGGAGTTAATGAAATCACCCAGAAGAAAGAGAGTGAAGAGGTTAAGATGAAACAGAGCTAAGAACAAAGTTTTGGGGACTTTCTGTTTATGTATCATTCATTCAGCTAATGTTCAGTACTACTCATTATGTACCATTACCCTATGCTAGGTATAGAGATGTAAAGATGCATATGATCAGTAAAATAAATGTACTGAATGGAGAATGATTCAGCAGATAGAAGCAACAGATTATATATACATGGCAACATGGACAAACCTCAAACACAGTACTGAGAGCAAAAAGTATGAAACAGAATGTGCTATATCACCCAATACCATTTGTGCAAATTAAGAATTCATATAAACAAAATACATTTTATAGGAGCACATACAAAGAGAAAGATATACTTAAACATATTAGAAGAGTAACCTATGGAGAGTGGGTGGTGAATCAGAGTAGGGACTAAGGATAAAGGTAATTTTTAAAATACACAAAAATCACTCAAAAATGTATAACATTTGGCCTCTGCCCTTCAGGATATTAAAAATCTAGAGGGTAAGAGAAACTCTTTTACAATGTAACTATGGAAATTGCTATAATAGTTCTGTACAATGTATGTCACAAGAACCACAGTGACAGCATTTAATCCAGTCATAAAAGGGATTAAATTTAAAAGAAATGTGGAAGTAAAAAGACACAGAATCTGAGGAGAAACAGAAGAACCAAGTCAAGAGGATTACACAAACCAAGGTGGGGGGAGGGGAAGTAGGATGGTCAACACTGTCAAATACTAAGAAAGGTTAGTAATCTAACTATAAGAAGTTGTTAGAGGTTACTTGTAACCTCCAAAGGGGAAATAAAAAGCAAATGAGTGAGAAGAGGCAAGAAACTGGAGGCAGGAGTGCAAATTACACATTTAAATATCTGAGTGTGAAGAAAAGAGGAGAGATAGGGTGGTAGCTCAGAAGGAAGGCAGGACTGAGAGGACACAGGTTTTTTTCTTCCTTCTTTAATATAGAATGGAGAGGAGTATCTAAGTAGGCTTTGGCTGGAGGACAAGAGCTGGTGTAAAGGAAGAAACTGGGAGAGGTGAGAAGAGGCAGGGGGTAACTGATTGAATAAGGTCACAAAGAAAGAGGGAACAGATGGATCAAGACTACAGGTACTGGTGCTAAATCTGGAATACGTAGGTAAAGGAAAGAAGAATGTCTTATTAAATAGATGAAAAATCTGTAGAAATTTCTAATGAATAAGAGGCCTCTGATTTTAATAATAACACAAATGCATACTTATTTCTACCACTAAATTCAGTCTTTTGTTGAACAAACAGTATTTCAGTATTGAGTTAGATTAGAAAAAACAAATTTTTGAAGTAAAGCATATCTTAGAACTTAGTGGGTGGAATTGGCTTTCTGAGGCAGTTCATTTCATTTTTTATTTATTAAATGATAAGATTTTATGAAACAGGACACTATATATACAAAACTGAAGATGGGACAACAGTTTAATTCCGAGTCCCTGCTGTGATAATAAAATTTCTTGAAATTTTTATCATGAAGCTGCTCATGCATATGCTGTCAGCTTTAATAACTTAATAGTCTATGATCTGTGAAAGAATTTGCTTTGAAAGAATAACATTTAGGTATCCTACACAATAGCAGAATTTGAAAATCAGTCAGAAATTTACTCTTTGTTCTTTTAGGAGAAAATGAGGGGTAAGAAGGCAACCCTCTCATGCTTTCCCTAGCCATGCCATACTTGTCTCTTCCCCTTAGTTGTATTTTAGAACTAATACAGATTATATGAGATGTGTAAGCTACCTAGAGGTAAACATAGTAAAAAGTAAATGTTCTTCCTCAACTCCTTGCACTGCACACATTATACTTTTAATAATTTTATATTTTCTATAATTTTTAATTTCACCATTAGAAAATGAGTGCTTCCTCATAAAAAGTTTAACGATACAGTTAAAGCTGAAGTCTTTCCTGACCACAACCCCCTCCTAAAAGTTCTAGTATGATGGGTATCCTCCCAGACCTTTTCCAAGCATACACGTATATGGATACATGTACAAATATGTGAAAACATCTAATTATACAAACATTATTATTCTGTAAAATGTCTACAACTTGTTTTCACATACATATTTTCATTTAATATGTCTTAGAGCAGGGGTTCTTAACCTTTTATGTTCCACAGATCCCTTTGTCATTCAAGCGAAAACCACGGACCCCTTCTCAGAACGTAGAGGCAGACAGTTTTACGACACTCAACACTGGATGTCTTTAAATTAAATTCTAGGATTATTCAAAATTATGTCTTACAACTTGCATGGAATTTCGATACCTGATAACCGAACTTGGTTCAACATCTGTTCAAGTGGTCATTTTTGGCAAACATTTACAAATTTGAGTTTTCCCACAGTGTTATAAAACCATCTTTGCCATCCTGACCAAACTTTTTGTAGGCAGTTATCCACTGCACTCAGAATACACTACATCAAAATAAAAATCATACTAAGTCCACACTATACTGTGTAGTATTCAATAAATATCATCAGCACCAACACATCCTCCGCAAGAATAATGTTTTTTAAAATTTTCAATTCAAGCTCACAGACCCCCTGAAATCTTTCCACAAACCCCTTGATGGGGTCTGTGGATCCCTGGTTAAGAACCCCTGTCTTAGAGATACAATTTAAAAAGCTATTACAACTTTTTCTATCGTAAGGATGTACTTTTTTATGCAGCCACACCATACTGATAAGACTTTTAATTAGTTTTTCAATATTGTATTACAACACTGTATTGAATATCTTTAAATATTTTTCCTTGTGCATATATGAGTACTTTGGTGAAACAGATATATTAGTATACTTTTCTAAGGAAATTATTTCCTAGCTTCATTCTCTAAATGCCACCTTTCCAAAAAGATATTCAGCAAACATTCCTCCAAAGAATTCCTATAACTGGCAGAACTGAAATACTAAATGATGGAATATGAGGCTTGTAGTTTTAAAAGCAAGCGTCTTCCTATGTTTCTCTTTAAGGGAACCCCTAGAAATAACCTCTGATTAATCAAAAATCACAAGGCTAACATATGCAAGGAAGACACAATAAGAGGAAGTCAAATAACAGGAATAAACTGTTTCCCTTTTTTGTTTGTTTTAGTTTCAGGTTGAATAAATGCAATGAAATTCCCCACTGCTGTATTCTTTTCTGAAGCTCTTCTCTAACTGTTGGAGGACTATGTATTCTCTAAATAGGTAGCATCTTACTAGCTGAATTCCCCTTTCCTCAAGGCATAAGAAAAACAGAGCCCATAAGCATGTTTCAGTTAAATGAAAAATTTGCTCATTCTTCTGGCAACTTCACTCTTGAAATCAATTGACATAGTTTGTAAAAGTGGGGGAGCAGATATGGCTCAAGCAGTTAAGTGCCCGCTTCCCACATGGGAGGTCCCATGTTTGCTTTCCGGTGCCTCCTAAAAACAAAAAAACAACAACAAGCAAACAAATGGAATAACTAACTCAGGGGAACTGATGTGGTTCAATGCTTGACTGCCGGCTTCCCAAACACAAGGTCCAGGGTTCAATCCCCAGCCCCGCTGCCTCAAAAAAAAAAAAGGAAAAAGTTGTACAGCGCAAATAGCTGATACCAGACAATTATTTTTAGGAGCTAGCTGTTACATATGGGGCTCAGTGCGTCTCTGCATGGAATGAAATGCTTAATCACTTAAGAATGTAGTCATCTTTTTATAAATACCCAACTTACGAATAGCCCATGAATCTAAATTGCCTTTCCTATTTCTTTTGGCTCTTTTCAGTCAGAGTGCCCCACAACTGAACCTGGTATTTCCCTCTCACTAACTTCATTCCTTTCCAGGGCAAAACATTCTTTTATTATTTTCAAAGGAACCAAGACATGGGGAAGGAGGAAAGAGACGTTGTGAGATAAATTTCATCAGAAGCAACTTATTATTATTTTGTTTTGTTTTATTATGAATACGTTTCTGTGACTTATTTTTTCACTTACTATATCTTAGGAAACGTTCCACATTATATATAAGGATTGAACTTTCAATCTCTTTATTGGTTGCATAGTATTCCACTGTACAGTTACATCATAATTTAGTTGCTCAGACTCGTACTAACACTTAGGTTGTTTTTAGCACTTTGCTTCTACGAGCAATGCTACAATAAACATCTTTATACATGTATTAGTCAGCCAAAAGGGTGCTGACACAGAATACCAGTAATTAGTTGTTTTTTATAAGGGTATTTATTTGGGGTAGAAGCTTACAGTTACCAGGCCATAAAGCATAAGTTACTTCCTTCATGAAAGTCTGTTGCCACATATTGGAGCAAGATGCCTGCCGACTTCTGCCAGGGTTCAGGCCTCCTGGGGCTCGTTTCTCTCCGGGCTCAGCTGCTGTACTCTCTCCATAAGGCCAGCTATAGACTTAGGCAAACAGCTCATCTCTCTTTCTGGGATCTCTGGCTTATCTGCTTCTCTGTGCTTTTACTTCCCAGGCTCCAGGATCAAAACTCCCACCTCCCTTCTCCACGGTGGGGTTTCTCTGTGGGTGGGCGGGGAGTCAATGTCCTACTGACATGGCCCAATCAAAGCCTTAATCATTATTTAATCAAGTAAAAGTGAAACCTCTGAATACAATATAATCTAATATGCCCAGGGGAACAGGCCAGTTTACAAACATAATCCATTATCTATTTTTGGAATTCATAAACAATATCAAACCGCTACAATACATATATTCTATTATATAGATCTAAGTACATTTGCAGCCTACATTTCTAGAAGTGAAAATTCTATATATATGAATTTTAAAATTTTCGATAGATATTGCTGATTCTACTTTAAGAGTTGAGAAAAGCAATGTATGAGATGCCAGTTTGTCTTCATTCTCACCAATACAGTTTTTAAAGAATCATTTCATCTCTTATAGTCAGATCCTATAGTTCATTTAACTGAACAGTTTATATTAAAAATAATAATATGTGGACTTACTAGATATGAGCTTAAACATCTGAATGTAAAATAGGGGTTATAATACCTTCACAAGGTTGTAAAGAGAATTCATTAAGATACCTCACATGGAAATACTCTGAAAACTTTATAGAGACATACATAATACTACATTTTTTAAGAGAATGGAGACAAGCCACAGACTGGGAGAAAATATTTGCAAAACACATATCTGATATAGAACTTATATCCAAAACATATAAAGAACTCTTAAAATTCAATAAGAAAACAAAAGACCTAATAAAAATATGGCCAAAAGATTTGAAGAGATACCCCAACAAAGAAGATACCCAGATGGCAAATGCAAACGGTATAGTCACTTTGAAGAAGAGTTTGGCAGGTTCTTACAAAGCTTAACATAGGTTTAACCATATAATCCAGCAATTGTGTTCCTACATATTTACCTAAATAAGCTGAAAACTTAGTTCAACATAAAAACTTGTACATGATGTTTGCAGCAGCTTTATTTCATAATTGCCAAAACCTGGAAGCCAACAAGATGCCTTCAATAGAAGAATGGGTAAACAAGCTGTGGTACATACATATAATGCAGTATTACCTCAATTATATAAAATAATTAGAATACGCAAATCACTGAGTCAGAAATTAGAATACGAGTTACCAGGAGCAGGGTTAGGGTTAGGGAATGGGCAGTTGATGCTTAATGGGTAGAGTTTTTGGGGTGATGGAAAAGTTTTGGTAATATGTGGTATTGATTGTAGCACAAAATTGTGAATGTAATTACCACCACTGAATTGTATACTTGAAAGTGGTTAAAAGAGGACTTTTTTTTTTTTAAGGTTTATTTATTTATTTATTTCTCTCCCTTTCCTCCCTCCCACCCCGGTTGTCTGTTCTCTGTGTCTATTTGCTGCGTCTTCTTTCTTTGTCTGCTTCTGTTGTTGTCAGTGGCCCGGGAATCTGTGTTTCTTTTTGTTGCGTCATCTTGTTGTGTCAGCTCTCTGTGTGTGCGGTGCCATTCCTGGGCAGGCTGCACTTTCTTTCACTCTGGGTGGCTCTCCTTACAGGGCGCACTCCTTGCACGTGGGGCTCCCCTACGTGGGGGACACCCCTGCGTGGCACAGCACTCCTTGCACACATCAGCACTGTGTGTGGGCCAGCTCCACACGGGTCAAGGAGGCCTGGAGTTTGAACCGCGGACCTCCCGTGTGGTAGACGGACGCCCTAACCACTGGGCCAAGTCCGCCACCTAAAAGAGGACATTTTAAGTTCTATATAAATGTTACCAGAATAATAAAAAAACAACCTCAAGAACTGTTAAAAAAAAAAAAAAAAGGCAATCAAGCTATGAAAAAAAAAAAGAGGAACCTTAAATGCATATTGCTAAGTGAAAGAAGTCAGTCTGAAAGGCTACATACTGTAAAATTCCAACTATATGACATTCTAGAAAAGCAAAACTATAGAGACAATGAAAGGATCAGTGGTTGCTAAGGGTTTTAGGGGAAAGGAGAAAAGAATAGGTGGAGCATAGGGCATTTTTAGGGCAGTGAAACTATTCTGTGCAATACTGTAATAGTTGATATGACATTACACATTTACCAAAAACCACAGAACTATATAACACAAAGTTAACCCTAATGTAAACTAAGGACATTAGTTAATAATTTATCAATATGGGTTCATCAATTCTACCAAATATATTACACTAATGTAAGATGTTAATAATAGGGAAACTATGAGTGGAGAGGAGAGGAAAGGGGACAGAAGAACTCTCTGTACTTTCTACACAAATTTTTTTTAAGTAAAAAAACTGCTCTGAAAAATAAAATCTATTTTTAAAATGCTAGCTCTTCTTAAAGCAATAAACTTTTGGGGACAGCTTATGCCTCCATAGCTCAGTAAAATTCTTTTGGGATCTGGAAGAAGAAAAAAAGTTGAAATCTAGCCCCTCTGCTGGAAATTAGGAAATTAAAGAAGTGTTTTAGACCAGTGTTTTTCAAACTGCGATCATAACCCATGAATGGATCATGAAACTAGTTCAGTGGGGTCAAAATCAGCATTTAAAGAAAAATGAAATTCAAGAGAACAATAGCATATTACAGTATAGAATGGTATAGCTTAAATATTATAGTGTAGTAAAACATAGTTGGTGTATTTTAATGAAATTTTTGTTAATAAATGTACTTCAGTATTTGTATGTATGTCCTGGATTACAGTGGAATGGTGAAATATACTTCAAAAATGTTTGAAAGATATCTCTTTAGACTCTTTATGATAAAAAGATATCTTTATCACTATCGCAGCCTTCTTTTCTCTTCTCCTATACTTTGTGATATTTAGTTGGATAGTTTGGGAATTTAGGTTGGTTTTTCAGGTACAGACAGTTGAATTATTTGGGAATGGTTGGAAAAGAATAATTTTATGTTAATATCAGGAACAGCAGAAAAGAAAGAATTTAACTATAGTTCTTATTTGCTCTAATATCTTTTCCTACAAAGGTAATAACATGCCTAAAGTAACAAGACTGTTATTAACCAGAGATGTGAACAAGAATTTGCTGTACAATATCATTACTATTTAAAAACATGTCTATCTGATTTAAAATAATTTATATAGTAATGGAGATATTTTGAAGAAAAAATTTTAATTCATATATGATTCTACTACCCAGGGCCAACCACTATTAACACTCAAACCAGCGGTGGACTTGGCCCAGTGGTTAGGGCGTCCGTCTACCACATGGAAGGCCCGTGGTTCAAACCCCGGGCCTCCTTGACCCGTGTGGAGCTGGCCCACGCACAGTCTGATGCGTGTAAGGAGTGCCCTGTCACGCAGGGGTGTCCCCCACGTAGGGGAGCCCCACATAGGGGAGCCCCACGCGCAAGGAGTGCGCCCCGTAAGGACAGCCGCCCAGCGTGAAAGAAAGTGCAGCCTGCCCAAGAATGGCACCGCATACGCAGAGAGCTGACACAACAAGATGACGCAACAAAAAGAAACACAGATTCCCGGTGCCGCTGATAAGGATAGAAGTGGTCACAGAAGAACACACAGCGAATGGACACAGAGAACAGACAAATGGGGTGGGGTGGGGGGGAGGGGAGAGAAATAAATAAATAAAATCTTAAAAAACAAAAACAAAAACAAAAAACAAAAAAACCCACTCAAACTATAAATTTCAATGTATTTCCTTTGAGTCTTATTTCTGTGTACATATATACATGTTAATCCTGTAACTGAGATTAAAAAGTATTTTCAATTCTATGCCCTGCTTTGTAAATTCCACATTACATAGTAGGAACACTATTATATCATTAAAAGTTCTTCATATGCCTCATATTTTAAAATAACTACATAAAAGTGCACCCTGAGGATGTATCACCCAATTCATATAACCATTAACTAAGGGTTCGTTTTTTTAAATAAAGAATTAGAATTAGATTAACACAACTTTGTTACCTATGAGCTGTTTGGGGGTAACTGGAAGTAGCTTACAGAAAATGCTTTTTTGTAAGTAGATTTTTACATAAAATGATGTAGACTATAGTAACCCTTTTCAATAAATAGGTGTTCTGAGATGAGAAAGTTCAATAGAAGAAACCAATATTGAATTTTTTGTTTATAAGCTAACAGAGAAGCAATATGTTTACCTATTGTGCAATAACTGACTTGACCAGGGTTCAGATATAAATGGAATCTTCTTTAAAATGAATTTTCTTTCTGTTTTCCCAGATAATGTGAATAATAATGTTGTCTGTGGAATAACAGATGGTACACTTTGATGTCTATTTCCTGAATAGTGATATGCTATACTAAAAGTCAATTTTAATGATTTAACATGAAAAGGTAACTTTTAATACTGTTTCAAATGGATAGATTACTTCTGTTATTCCTAGGAAATTGGTAATACTATTTTATCAGAGTGAAAAAATGTAAATATTGTCTTTTCCTCTTTGGAAAAACCATTTATCATAAGAAATCAATAAAACACAAAAACTATTAAAGAAAAAGAATAACTGCTTCAAAGGAAAGGAGTTTATAAAAGCACCAGAGGTAGTCTTTGTTTTGTGTTAATGTTTATGATTTTTAAACTACTATAAATTTTGCTATAGGGAAAATAATTTAATTACTAAGCTCTATTCAGCAAAGAATAAAAATCTAAATGATAGAATTCTAGCTTCTAAAAAGAGCAGCAAAATAAGCTGGAAAAGTTTCTCTACGTCACTCTACTTGATCTCAGAGAAAGTCAATAAAAACGAAAAGGGATGAAGCTCTCTTTTAGGCAACACTTTAGACACACAGAAAGCACATAAAAATCAAGTATGCTTTCTATACAAACAGAAAAAGCATCTGACAAAACCCAATATCATTCTTTTTTCCTCTCTCTTTTTATAATGTTACATTCAAAAAATATAAGAGGTTCCCATATACCCCCCACCCCCCTCACTCCACTCCTCCCACATCATCATGGGACATTCACTGCATTTGGTGAATACATTTTGGAGCACTGCTGCACCACATAGATAATGGTTTACATTGTAGTTTACACTCTCCCCCAGTCCACTCAGTGGGCCATGGCAGGACATACAATGTCCAGCATCTGTCCCTGCAGTACCACCCAGGACAACTCCAAGTCCTGAAAATGCCCCCACATCATATCTCTTCTTCCCTATCCCTACCCTCAGCAGCTACTGTGGCCACTTTCTCCACATCAATGCTAAAATTTCTTCCATTACTAATCACAATAGTTCCATAGTAGAATATCAGTAAGTCCACTCTAATCCATACTCTATTCCTCCATCCTGTGGACCCTGGTATGGTGATGTCCACTCCACCTCTATATTGAGAGGGGGCTTAGATTCCACATGGATAATGGATGCAGCTCTCCTACTTGCAGTTGTAGGCACTCTTGGCTCTCTGGTGTGGTGGTCACCTCCCTGTTCGCTGGCCGGGGTAAGTCCAATAAACCAGAGAGTAGGAGTTGCAAGTCTGCTGAGGCTCATTCTTGATAAAAACTCTTAGCAAACCAGGAATAGAAGGGAACTTCCTCAGCCTATTTGAGCATCTGTGAAAAACCTACAGCTGACATAATGATGAAAGACCACATGCTTTCCCTCTAAGATCAGGAGCAAGACAAGGATATTTCAAAAAGACACTTCTATTTGACCTTGCACTGGTGGTTATAGCTAGGGCAGCAAGGCAAGAAAAAGAAACAAAAGAGATCTGGACAAGAAAGAAATAAGTAAAAGGGTAATTTTTAAACATCCTGATTGTCTATATAGAGAATTCAATGGAATTTATAAAAAAGGTACTAGAAATAATAAGGGAGTTTAGCAAGGTTGCAGGGTACAAGATCAATATACAAAAATCAATGTAAACTACTGTATACTAGCAGTGATCAGAAATTACAATAAAAAAAACCCACCATTTATAAAATCATAAAACTATGTACTTAAGGAAAAAAGATGTTAAAGACCTATATACTAAACACTACAAAGTACTGCTAAGAAAAATAAGATTTAAATAAATGGAGAGATATATCATGTTCATGGATTGGAAAATTCAGTATTGTTAAGACACTAATTCTCCCAAATTGATCTACAGATTCAAGGTACTCCTAACCAACATCCTAATAGGTTTTTTCCCCCCCCATTATTTAGAGAGTATTTTATTAGTTTCTGTAACCAAACCCATGGAGATAAGACCTTACACTAATAGGTTATTTTTGTACAAACTGACAAGTTGATTCTAGAATTCACATGGAAATGCAAAGGGCCATGAATAGTCAAAACAACTTTCAAAAAGAACACAAGCTGGAAGACTGACACTACTGATTTTAAAACTTACAAAGCTAAGGTGATCAAAGTGTGATACTGACATCAAGATAGAAAAAGAGACCACTGGAACAGAATAGAGTCTACATGACAACTGACTTTAACAAAGGTACAAAAGGCCATACAGTAGAGCAAGGATAGTTGTTATGGACTGAATCATGTCCCTCACAAAGACATGTTCAAGCCCTAAACCCTGACTCTATCTATAGATGTGAACTCATTTGTAAGCAGGATTTTGAAAGATCCTATTATGTAAGACGAAGCCAAAATGAATAAGGGTGGGCCTTAAATCCAAAACAACTGGAGTCCTTAGAAGCAGAGGAAGTATGGACACAGTAGGAAACAGGAGACTGATGGGTTATTGTGACAGATGCAGAGACTGAGTTATGGATTGCTGGCAAGCCACCATCAAAATGCTACGGACTTCAAAAAAGCATGCTCTTGCCAACACCCTGATTTTGGACTTCTAGCCTATAAAACTGTGAGCCAAACATACCTGTAGTTTAAGCCAAACCAGTCCAAGATACTTTGTTACAATAGCCCTAGCAAACTAAAACAACAGTCTTTTCAACAAATGGTGCTGGAACATCTGGATATAAATATGAAAAATAAAACAAAAAAAACTTTGATCTATATTTTGTACCATATAACAAAATTAACTAGAATTGTATCATGGACCTAAATCTAAAATTATAAATCTCCTAGGAAAAAATCTTTTGGACATGACTATAAAAGCAGAATCCATAAAAGAAAAATTGACAAACTAAATTTCAACAAAATGAAAACTTTTATTCTTTAAGAAGTATACAGTTAAGAAAATGAAATAACAAGCCAAAGACTGGGAGAAAACATTTGCAAGGCATATATCTTACAAAGGACTTGTATTCAGATATATAAGGAACTCTCCAAGCTCTGTAATGAGAAAACAAATAGCTCAATTTTAAAAATAGGCAGGGGGAGGGAATAATAGCTGGAACATAGGGCATTTTTAGGGCATTAGAATTAAGTGTAAACCACAATGTAAACTACAGACCTTGGTTAGTAGCAATGCTTCAAATAGTTATTCATTAATTTTAAAAATATACTACACAATTGTAAGATGTTATTAATAGGGGAAGATCTGGGTGGGGGAGTAACATGGGAATCCCTTATACTTTTGATGTAACTTTCCTGTAATCTAAAACCTCTTTAAAAATAAAGTTTATTATATCTTAAAAAATGGGCAAAAGATTCAAATGGATTCTTCACAAATGAAAACAATACAGGGAAGCAGATGTGGCTCAACTGATAGAGCGTCTGTCTATAATATGGGATGTCCAGGGTTCAAACCCAGGGCCTTCTGGCCTGTGTGGTGAGTTGGCCCACAGGCAGCACTGCCACATGCAATGAGTGCTGTGCCATGGAGGAGGGTCACCTGTGTAGGGGAACCACACGAGTGCACCCTGCACTGAGCTACCCTGTGCAAAAAAAGTGCAGCCCGCCCAGGAGTGGCACCACACACACCGAGAGCTGATACAGCAAGAAGATGCAACAAAAAGAGACACAGATTCCCAGTGCCGCCAAGAATGCAAGAGGAACAGAACACACAGTGAATGGACACAGAGAGCAGACAACGGAGGGGGGGAGGGGGGATAAATAAAAATGAAATCTTTAAAAAAAAACCCTAAAATATGGATGGCAAATAAGCACAAGAAAAGATGTTCAACATCATTAGTTAACAGGGAAATGCAAATTAAAACTGCAATGAAATATTACATACCTATTAGAATGGCTAAAATTAAAAGACTGTCCACACCAACTGTCGGTGAAGATGTAGAACTGAACCCTCATACACTGCTGGTGAGAATGTAAAATAATACACCTATTTTACAACTATTTATATGGAAAACAGTTTGGTAGTTCTTTAAAGAGTTAAACATACATATCATATGATACAGCCATTCCATTCTTAGGTATTTATCCAAATGAAATGAAAGCTTATGTTGACAGAAAGGCCTGGATATGTACACAGCAGCTTTATCTGTGATAGTCCAAAACTGAAAACAACCCAAATGTTCACCAACAGTCCAAAACCGGAAATAATCCAAACGTTCATCAACAGGTAAATGGATAAACAAACTGTGGGATATCCATTCAATAGAACACTACTCAGCAATAAAAAGGAATGAACTATCAATACAAACAACAACATAGATGAACATCAAAATAATTATGCTAAATGAAAGAGCATACATTTTTACAGAAAAAATGTAGATTCCATTTATTTAAAATTCTAGAAAATGTAAAACTAATCTCTAGTGACAGAAAGCAGATAAGCGGTTTGAGGGCAGGTGGGAAGGAGTAGGGGAGGTTGGGCAAGAGGGGTTGCAAAGGGACATGAGGAAAATTTGAGAGTTGATAGATAGGTTTGCGGTAAGGGTTTCATGGATGTGTACATACATCAAAACTTACCAATTTGTACTCTTTAAATATATGCAGTTTATTGTTGGGAACAAAACATAATAATAATATGCCAAATCAAACAACACTAGAAGAATAAACAAATCAATGGGAAAGATCAATTCTGCTAAAAAGTTTTCCACACTATCCTTTTATTTCCTGTTTTCGCTAGAGAGAGAGGACTATAACAAAACCTGTTCCATGCTCTAGAGCACACCTTACCCTTGCCGGCTGTCTCAAAGTACAAGCTTTTGGTTGTAGGGGTGGGGATGATCAACTCAAAACCATCAATTATCAGTGCAAGCCCCGCTGATAACAACAAACATTTCCTTGAGAAGTAAGAACTCTCATCTTCCTTACAAACAAGGGCACAGCGTGAGTATTTCTGGCTTTATGAAGAACTCTCGTTTCTAAATGGATGGACATTGAAGCCTATGTCCTAAAATAATAACTAATGGTAAATGAGTGAACATCTCAATCAGCATTTGCTATCTCCTTTAGTCCTCACAAT
This sequence comes from Dasypus novemcinctus, assembly GCF_030445035.2. Taxonomy (NCBI): domain Eukaryota; kingdom Metazoa; phylum Chordata; class Mammalia; order Cingulata; family Dasypodidae; genus Dasypus; species Dasypus novemcinctus. Next base: position 11,104,521 of record NC_080681.1, read on the forward strand.
AACTATACAACTGACAAATACAGATTATAGAGTAAAATCACGTCTCTAAGACCACAAAACACTTAAGTGGCAGAGCTCAAATCTAGGTCTGTCTGATTTGAAAGTTTATATTCTTAAGTTATGCAATTAATTGGATGGCCTGGATGACAGTTTTAAGATGAGTGCCTAGTAATGATCCTTATGTTTCATGTTTTAAAAGCCAGGATTTCATGTGTGAACTGAACTTAGAGTAGGAATAAAAATCATCAGCCAATCCAACTATAAAAAACACACTAAGATATGGCCACTTATTTTCGTCTAAAATACATTTCATTATAAAGGTTATGAATGTAAATCTAGAAATCTTATAATCCAATTCCCTAAATATAAAATGTTTGGTTCCTAATATATCACCTTCTTATTTAGGCAGAAATTGGGCTTCTCTGTTATAGCCTAAGCTCATGTCATCTTCATCAAAGATCTAAATTACCCATCCCAACCCTCAAAGTTTGTCCTAAAACTTACCCATAAAGATGGGATAATTTTTGGCCTAAGAATTGTTAGATCTAGGCTTATGGGTGCCAAAGAATGCTTCAACAGTGAGTCTATTTAAGACATAGATCTGTTATCAAAGCAAGCTAATACCTGATATTTATTTTTTTAATGTAAGCACTCTAAGGCTGACTAGCATAGGAAAATATATGGTGATTGTTTGGTTCGATTTTACTTTCTTCATCTCAGACCAGCTTTTGTAATAATCTGCTTCAGTAAGAGGCACAATGCCATGACCAAAAGCAGATGTCAACAGTAATCATATATTTGAGAAATTCTTGAGCCACACCACATTCCATGAAAACTTATATTTTGCTATATGTACCTGGCATTGCCATATGATCATTGGTGATATAATTATAACTATTATTAAAGAGTATTTTCAGCAAAAGTAAATCATTTATTGTCTCAATGCAATATATATATGTAACATTTGGAATTTTTTGTTTTTGCTCTTGATGCTTAAAAAGATTCACAACAGTCAAATCAATAGAGAGACATATTACATAGTTTCATACTCCAAAAATATTTCTAAACTTGTCCTGTCTACAACATTTTTGCCTGTAAAATCTTCCTGCCTGGGGAGTTTTGCAATGGCCTTTGGCCAAAAATAACAAAGTTTTAGCCTAGGGTTTAAAAGAGTCATACCTGGTTTTATGATTGAGGCATTAGTGGAAAGGAATTTAAGAATGCTTAAGTTAATTCTACTAAATCTTTACAAATTTATCATTGTATAAGCAAATTAAGGAATGTTTTCAAATAAAACAATACTAATAAATGCAGGAAAGATTCCATTTAGTCATAGCTGTATGGCTTTGTACCATATCTAATACATGCAGACCTAATAAAACTGATTTGGAAGACTAAAAAAAAACAAACTAATTTTTTAATTAGCAATCAAATCTATTTTCTTTTCCAGATTTTTACAATGGCTATTGAATAAGGTTCCCTTGTATTCCTCTGAAGCAATCACAGACCATACTAGGAAGTCACTTCCTAGACCTACTGGGAATTTATGAGCTGAGGATTTCTAGCCGAACTGTGTGGTCACCCGACTCTTGCCCCCTGACAGTTCATGGGCAATGTAATTTGCTTTCATTGTGGGAGAGATCCCAATAGCATCCTCATTCATGAAAATAAAGTGGTCACAGGGAAAGAGAATGTTTATCTCTGACATGATCCTTTCTAAACAAGAAAATAACATAAAATTCATTATGACCATATATAGTATAATTAGCCTCTGTAGCAATTAGACTGCAAATATAGAAGAGCCTGACTATTACATTATTTTCTATTGGCTTCCCAAGTTCTATGCCAAATATGTTTTGGCTGCAAAAGAAGAGGAAGACAGATAGAAAGAGAATTTAAGTATGGGGAATCTTGAAGGGTATAAATGAAATCTGGCACTCTGAAGAAATTTAGGAAAATGAATGAAGCCATTTTATAACTTTAAGGGTATGCTCCACTTACAAACTACGGTGACTTTATAATATTTCCCCACATAAATCCAACCTTACCAGTCTGACCCACTATTTATTTGGAAACATCAGTGTACCATATGGGTTGATTCAGAGTTACAAGTTTAAAGAATAAATTTTATGTCCAGAGAAATCATTTTTGAAAGTAAAGAGAGAAAAAAAGATAAGCTTCTTTACTGAAGGAGAAAGGAAAAATGGGTCATAGTAATTTGGGACAAAGACCAAAACCTTTTCGAACTACCCCTGAGCATGAATTAGGAAAGAATACTAAACTAGAAGGAAGAAAATTAGTAAGCTGCCTTATTAGTCCAAAAAGTCATGGTTGTTGTTAAGAAAGAGCTACAGAAATGATATAGCAAAATCTTCATATATTTACAGAACCAAAACAGACAAACAAAAAACTACTCCACAAATAAAATGAAATTTCATTTCAACTTAAAGATTTGTGTATGGCAGTTGCTCTTCTAATTGGACAGTTTTGAACCAGTTGCCACTTACTCTATCTAACAATAGATCGTTTAAAGATGTGTCACTTCTGGTGAAGCTATACATTTCACCTAAACTGCATGCAGTTTAAGCCTCAAAAAGGAACTTTATCACCTACAGGCAGCATGCACAGACTAAATACAGCACTTGTGCCTGACTTCTGAATGGTGTCTTATATCAAAACACTTCCTTAATTATGGCTCTTGCTTCTCAAGCTGCTCTCTTTCAACTTGTCAGAAGCTGCCTTTGATAACTAAAATTGGATTCATGCAGAAAAAATAAATTTTAAGAAAACATGTGCTATATCCACCTAAGCATCTGTTAACACTAAAACCAGAAGGCAGTATGTTGCAGAGCACATAACATTTAATAATTCACAACACTCACTTTGAAGTATTATAGTAACCTTTTAAAGCAACACCACAATGGCACAATCTTTTCATTGTTCACGAAATATTTATGGAGCATCTATATGTTCTAGTACTATGCTAGGTGCTGAGGATTTAATGATAAGAAAAAGAGACACATATAGCTTTATAGTTTTATATGGTTTTTCAGTGGCTAAAAAGCAGAGAGGTTATATTGGTAAAACTATAGAAGATAAAATGAGGTCATCCTGATTTTTCCATTAGAGGCAGTAATCCCCTCACTCCCACCCCAATTATGAATGGGCTGAGGCTCACAAGTTTTTGTGTAAGTCAACTGGTGATATTTATGAGAAACTGCTTCCTAGAGTCCCAATGCAAATGGGGGTGGATTCTTAGGTTAGTCTACAACATGCATTGCCAAACTATTGTAGTTTTATAAAACATAATTGCTATTTATAATAATGGTGCTCCTGGAAAAGGTTTTCTGAGTTCTAAAGGGGGTCACCATGAACAAAGCCTTTTCCTCTTTCAGCTCAAGTAGTGGAACCCTTCCAGTTCTAAGCCCTGCCGCTAACTCTTCTGGAGAGGGGAGACAGGGGTCTCAGGTGAGAACCCGGGGAAGGCAGTGGAAATCACAACAGGCATGAGAGGTGAGGATTAGGAGGGAATGTACCCCTTTCCCCAATGTCTTCACTAATCAGAAAAACATGGGATAAGAAATGGGTGGATGCTCTGGGTTTAAGCAGGTAAGAACTGCTGAACTGCTGGTAACAGAACGAGCTTACAAGACAAAGAATAGGGTTTTCGAGGAATTACAGGGAAGGGAAAAGAAATCACCAATAACGACAAAAGGGGAAGGCCTGTGGAATGGCAGAAATAAACCATCACCTGTAGTGAACACTTTATGTAATATACATGTGTGTGGGCAGAGGAGTCATTAAAAAATAAGGCACTGCTGAGGACACACTAGAAATAGCCATTCAAATATGTGGCAACTACTGACTGCTCCTTGGACATGGGGTACATGATACGCATTGATCATACATAAAGGGAAAAGAAGGAATGAATTCCACAAAGGTTATTGCAATGCATGAAAGCTGCAAAGTATTACCCACAAATATTAGTTATTAATAATTTACTCTTATTACAGACAAGGGAGCTTGGCTCCTGACAGACTGAATGATTTAACCAAGGTTACACAGTTATCTTAGTGGCATGACAAAGTCTCAGGCAATGGACATTATCCGATGTGCACAGGCATGCGTCGAAGCCTCAGGCTCCCTAGGAAAAGCCATGCAAAACAAGAACAAAAGAGGAAGGGAAAGGAAGGAAAGAAGACAGACTGACATCCCCATGTCAGAAGGGAACTGCTTTGTGTACTTTAAAGAAATGAAACCACTGAAGACTACTTATCACCATGAGATTACTTATTATTAAATTATAAGGTAGAACAAAAAAGAAATAGTTTTCAATGATTAATTACCCTAAGGTATATCTAAATAGATAGACTGTCAGTCGTTTTCAGTAAGCCTTAAAAGATACAAATTAATACATCACTCTTGACAAACAGCTTATAGAAATATATAGGTTCAGACTTTATTTTTATTGCAATTATAATTTCAGAGTAAGAAAAAAAAAAAGATCACCCAAACATGACTAAATGAAAACACTGACTCTAAATCAGCTTGGGAAAGGAAAAAGAAGAAAAGCTAAGGAAGAGAAAAGATGTAGCTTTTGGTATGAACTCTTTTGAGTGGTTATTGTTGACTACTGAGGAAATCACTGATTCTCTAAGCCTCCTAGAATGGCAATGAGAAAATGATCTTTGTTGCTATAAAAAAATAGCAACAAAGCAGCGTCATATAAATATACAGGAAATATTAATACACCTATCTCTTTTATTTAATAAAAGCCTGGATAATTTTGAAAAATGTATTAAAGCACTTCATAAACTTTTTAACTGATGAACTTTAGATGTCCACCAATATAACCTCTAACTGATATTTTAAACTTTAAAAATCTTCCTAGATATTTAGACCTCGCACTTTGCAGGATATATGCTTTGCTCAGCATGCCCAAGTCTCACTTTCTTTGGCCTTTCCCGCCACCCCCCCCCCCCCGCCCCCATTTGGAGATATCATCGTCCTACTACTCATAGATATCTCTAGTATCTTTTCTTCCTCTTTCTGAATCTGCTCTCAGACAGCCTGGGAGATATTTCGATCAAGGTGTGAAGGACTCATGGCACTTGAAAGGAGTTTTGCCCCCCTTGCATTTTAACATATAAAATACTTAAACCAAGGTAACAATTCTTAAGTTAGGGTCCAGGGATTACATGAATGGCCTTTTCTCATATTTTGTATGTATGTGTGTGTGTGTGTATATTTTTAGGAAGTGGACCTTAACAAATTTTCAAATAGGTCAGAATTAAAAAATAGCTAAGGTCCACTAACCTAAACAATTAAAGTTCAAATTCTAGACCTCAGGCAGAGATACTAAAGGGACTATTTTGGGTGCAAAAAGGCTTTGCCATTGTCTATAAAAACCATGCTACGTGGGTGGCTTCCAATAACAAGTATCCATGTGTACACCCAGGCCACTAACTTCAATGGGGACTACAGAAATACCCCTAGTTAAATAATCACTATCACTGAAATGAATTTCAAATCATGACTTTTTTTCTGTTAACATACCTTTAAAGCTTCTATAACAAGGTCCCTTGCTTCAAGCTCTCCTTCAAGAATACTGAATAGTGTCAGGAGTTCAGGCTTGCTGAGTTTTTCCAGATTCATCCTGAAAGCCTAAAACAAGAACAAATGCTCAGACAATCTCCAAAAAACAGGGTTAATTTAACAAAATTGAAGAAAAAAGGAGAGACAGACAAGAAAAGAGCAACAGCTGCAGTATAAAATGCTTTAAGAAAGTAAATGGCTACAATTAAATAGGTAACAATAGCTTTCTGGTGTTAATAACAAACTGAGTGTAACAATATAAAATTCACTTTAATTTTTTAATTTCATCACCACTAACAAAGATAAATTTTTCGTCATTTTTCCTGAGGGCATATTTACAAACGAACAGCCTTGAAGGTCTGGGAAAGAATTAATTACTAATTTTGTTCATTGGACGTTCAGGTAAAGTTGTGCTACAATGAATATTATTACATTGAAAAATTGGGAGGTCATGTTAATAGTACAAATATATACTGTCCTTCTGTGAACTAGAACGAATATATGTCACTATTGCAGGGTGGTGGAAATGTGGAGAAGCATGGGAAAAATATAATTAATGTAACCTAAGAACTATAGTTAACAGCAATACTGTAATATTCTTGCATCAGTGCCAAAGATGTAATATGTTAATAATAGGGGGGTATGGAAAAAACATGTCAAATGTACGCTATGGACCATAGTTAGTGGTAACAGTCTGATATTATCTCATAATCTGTAACAAATGGTGTGGGGTGTTGTATGGGAATTCCACACATGTGCATGACTGTTTTATAAGTTCAAACTTCTGTAGTAAAAAAATATATATATATATTTTTTAACTGGTAGACCATGAAAAGAATTTCCAGTTTTAGAAAACCCAAATCCCAAAACTGAACGTAGAACGTTCTGGCATTCCTCTTAAATCGGCTGAAACGAAATTTGGTGGAAGTAGGGAAGACATTTTCTTTTAAATTGTCTATTTTGACATAGAACATCTATCACAACATTTATATTTTGTAAAGTCAAATAGACTAAAATGCAACCATATGCAAATATACTTTCAAATAACTTCTTAAAATATATTGTTTAAGCATCCTAATTAGCTAAGTTACTACAAACTACATTTACTTAAAGAATTCACATTTCTATGAAGACTTGTACCTTTTTAAAAAAAAACAAATCAATTTTATTGATACATACTAATAAAGCATACATTTCATCTAAAGTGGCCTTGTACCTTTTGAAACATGGTAAATGGCAAGGTGTGTGGCACAAACTCAATCTTCTCCTCAAGATTAATTTCTCACAAACCATCCACAGGCAGAAGTTAGACCTTTAAAGGGTCTTCTGACTACTGTGTATGGTAAGATACATTTTATAACTTCCACAGTAAAGCAAATGCTATTTTCCCTCTCCTGCTTTTTACTTCCAAATTGCCACTCTCATAATAGTTTTCTTTAAAATGAATACCAACATGACTAGTTCACACACTCTCCAGTAATTCCCAACTCTTATGAGCACATTAAATTTTAAGAGGCACACAAAAGAGTCATTGATTTCTTCCAGAGCCACTGCCTCTAAGTGAAGGAGAACATGTAGAAAACGCATACTTCACTGTGTTGTTAGACTGCGTTCCAGGACATACTGTACAGATCTTTCACCACATAGTAAAATATGCTCAATGTAATGCCAGGTCTAACTGCTAAATTTCTAACTAGTGAATTTTAGCGACTAGTAACTGATTTTCACTTTAGTTGGAGACATGTCTCACAATAGTTACTTTAAAAATAAAAACTAATTTTAAGATCTTAACAAAGTAAATACTCTAAATTCAGTTCCACTTCTAGGTCACATGGCCTCAGTCTTGGAAATTTCGCCTTTAGAAGATTACTTAAGACAGGAGCTGCGGGGCCTTCAGAAAGAGAAAGAAGAAGGTGTGGCGCTCTGGGTCTTGCCACCTCTGACCATCAGCACTGGTTTCAGCATTGGGTGTTTTCTTTCCTTGATGGCAAGAAGGAAGACTTCACTTTCATAACATACTACTCTTGATACTTTCTTTCAAGACACTTCATTAAAGATTCTCTCATGAAGTTCTTACCTGGGAGCTGGGAAGCTACGGTGCTCAGGTTCTTGCTCTTCAGTGGATTTAACTATGTGATTTTGGGCAAGTCACTTAATCTCTCTATGCTTCAGTCACCCTCCCTTGTAAAATGGGAGTAATACTTACCTTAAAGTGTTGTTGTGGGGATTAATTAGATATAATGTCTGAAAAGTATTTAAAGTTCTTGGAAGGAAAAAAAAATAATTAAAAAGAACCCTAATAAGACTAAGTTTAATACAAGGCGGTGTTTTGGAAAGAGCACGTGGCTTTGTTGTCAGATGGATTCCAGGTCTGTATGTTCTCAAATGTGTGACTTTGGGCAAGTTTTCTGATCCTCAGTTTTCTTATCTGCGAAAGGGGAGGATACCTAATTCGCAGAGTTGTTCCAACAGTTTAATTATTTATAACTACTATCCTCTCTCGTTTTTCTGAAAGAATTCTAAGAAAGGCATTACCAAAATTGGAGGTGGCCAAGACCAATGACCTCAGCTGCTCTCTGCTAGGTGGGAACCACCAATGAAGAGTGGTGAGAGCACTCTGGAGTGAAGCTTGCTGAGGAATTTAAACATCAGCTGAGATACACTGTTCAGAGGAGCCTCCTCCCTCTCCTAGTGGTTTCATGTTATTATCTCTCTCAGAGAGATGGAGGTAGAAGAAAACTGTTTATGTCTTTCCTTTCCCCTCCCATGACATCAAGCAGAATAACGGGCATATGGTAAGGGTACTTCTGAAATACCAACTACAATGATCAAATCAACTGGTCAAACAAGTGACAATCAAGAACATAGGAACAGATCTAAAAAATGATAGACTTCTTTACATATTACTTTTTTCTTCAACACCTCTATAGTCTTCAGATATTCTTAGAGATCCAAATCTGTGGCTTAAAGCAGCAGTGTGATATGAGTAAAAAATAATGGATTGGATTGAGAAGTAAAGAATTTTCTTTTTTTTGCCTTACATTTCTTTTTAAAAAAACCACATATATATATATATACACATATATACATATACATATACATACATATATAGGGAAGTGGATGTGGCTCAGCCAGTTGGGCACCCAACTACCACACAGGAGATCCCAGGTTTGGGTCCCGGTGCCTTTTAAAGAAGATAAACAGACGCTACACCTGCTGCAATGAGCTAGACCCCACATCTGCTGCAAAGAGCAGACGCCTAAATGAGCAGATCCCACAAGCCAGCAGCCTGCAGGGAGCAGATGTGGCCCAGACCACTGGGTTCTTGCCGCCCATGTGGGAGGTCCTGGGTTCGGTTCCCAGTGCCTTCTGGAGAAGGCAAGCAAACAAAGGGCAGACAGAACCATCTGGGGGCGGGGGGTATAAATTTAATATATATATATATATATTTTATTAGAGAAGTTGTGAACTTACAAAACAGTCATGCACTATGTGAAGAATTTCCATACAACACTTCTCTACCAACATATTACATTGCTGTTATATATTACCAAGAACATCATCAGACTATTACCACTAACTATGGTCTATAGTGTACTTTGGTATATTTTTTCCATTCCCCCATATTATTAATACAGTATCTTTTTTGACAGTGATGCAACAATATTACAGTACTGTTGTTCACTATAGTCCATAAGATACATTAATTGTATTTTTCCCATGCATCTCCATATTCTTACCACCTTGTAACAGTGATGTTCATTTGTTCTAGTTCATACAAGAACATTTCTGTAGTTGGAGAAGCACAGAATTTTAACCTCAGCTCTGTCGCTAAATAGCTTTATGACTTTGGGGGCAAAAACTACCCAGTTGCTCTAGCCCTGATTTTCTTAACAAATAAAATAAAACAGGCAAAATAATCTCTAAAGTCCTTCTTGGCTACATCCTAATCTTCTATGGCTATAAATCAAGTATAATTAGTTAGGAAATTCAATTACATAAGAATAAGAGATCATTTTTACAGAACTAGATCATATTGTACCCAAATCAAAGTTTTTGACTTTTTGTAATAAATACACATTCTCATAAAAGAGTAAAATTCAAACACTCTTCAGAGTCACTTTTGCTAGAAAGCAGTCTAGCCTAAGCAAGAAAAAGTCTATTGTTTGTCAATGCATAAAGAATAATATTCTTACCTGTTATCTGTACATTTATAAATTACTCTGTATGCAAATATTAATATCTGGAACAGTTTGCTATTATGTACCAATTCACTTAGCCTAGTGTTTCCATGAAGTGAATACAATTCGAATATGATATAGGAGGCAAAAAAGCATGACAGCTATGTAACTAAAGAACAAACACAGATCTGTTTCTGCATATTCTAATAACTTTCCTTTATAAATATTAAAATTTAACAGTTCTTTGCTCATCTACACATTTGAATCTAATCTCAATATAGAGAATGTTATAATAATTTTTGTCTGAAATATAAATCAAAGATAGTAAAACTGTACCCTCTTTAAGGATGGAAGTGATATTCCTGGGGATGGGTTGATACTGACCTGATAATTGGCACAGTCACACTTTAGTCTTCAAATACAAACTCTTAAAGTTTTCCTCAGTTACAATTTGAGTTGACAAATATATTTAGAATGCCATCACCATGGTGGGATGGTGTCCAATGCTGCAAAATAAGACAAAATTTATTGTCCATGTGACCACACTACGAACAATTTGTTAAGTCCCATAAACGTCAAGTGTCATCATAGCTAATGATGCCTTACAGTTCTACAGTGATACTGGTAAGAAGGAAGCAAATAGTCCTTCAAATTTAAGCTGAATAATATTGGAAAAATAATGGGAATCTGATTTTACTTTTGGCAGTTATAGTTAGGGAAATCTTTTTTACTTTAAGAGGTTCATTACCATTTCAAGGAAAACTTCTGAGTATCACTAGAAGAGACTGATTTTTCTCTCCCTGAATTCACAAAAGTACATTTGTTTGAATCACCATGACTTATGCATAATGCACACAGAAAAATCTTTTAATTACAACTGAATTTTTCAAACTGCTGAATTCGTATAAGGACAGTTCTCATCCCCTCACCTCCCACCAATCTATAAACAAACATGAATCTGTCAACCTCTGGACTTTGTCTATAAGGCTGATGACTCATCCCAGCTCCTACTTTTTCCCATTTATTTTCAAATATTACATGTTGAATTATGTACAATTTTTTGGTGAAATGTTTTCTGAACAATGTGTTAGACCTTATAAACTTTTTAAAAAATGATAGGTTTTAAATTTTATTTGATAAACGCAATTTTTGTCTTGCATTTTAGGGCAACAAGTCAAAAAACCCAGCAGTCAAATAAGGCCTATGTCAAAGGAGTAACACAATGCAGTAAATGTGAATCTCTCAATTTAGGAGAGGGAATGTGGGTTTGTTGTGCAGCTGATATAGATTCCACATACAGGCAAACCACTAAGTACACTCAAGCAATTTCTGCCCAATACATAAATAACATGGTCCAGGATTTAAAAAAAAAAAAAAAAAGGTTGTTTCTAATCCCTTATTTATTGTCAGAAGTGTGATTGCCAGATCTTTGGCATGCTACATTGTACTCTACATATTCATTCCCTATTTTCTAAATGAGCTGTTACTTGTCATTGTCATCGTTCATTAAGTGACTCTGAAAGACAAGATCATTTCATCCAGATGTTCATCTCATTCCTTCATTAGACTCTCTCCAAGACTCAACTTTCCTAAGAGTTTAGACACATATATTTCTGTCTAAGGAATGCTACAGTCAATAAATTTAAAATAAAAACCACTTGTGGACATGTTGTCTGGATACATTATCATGTATCGTGGTAGAGCCAGATGAAGCTATAGCAGGCTTTATAATTTTCTCTATTAAGAAAATATACATAAAATCTATAATATAAAAAAGAAAATGTTACACATATTGCAAAATCCTGAAAAAATAAACCCATTTAAAGGTTAAATATGAAATTCATTTTTATGTTATAAGTAAGTGATTTCAAACATGAGCTTACCCAGCATGCCATTTAGTCTATTCATGTGCTATTTTCAACAAGGCAGGACCAATAACTAGGAGATCATCAATCTTTTCTAGATGAAATTTCATGTGCCAACAGTCAGAAGAATTACGGGTATCAAGAAGAGAACCCCTACTGTATTTCCTAAACTGCAACTGCTGATTTTACCTAGGAAGTATGCTGCTGTGCCTTGAGCTCTATTCATTTTATTCTGACCTATACCCAAACTTCACTTATTCTGTTTTTGGTTGTGCCTCTTCCTTCTCAAAGAAGGCCCAGCTTCTGTTTTGGAACAATGCAATAATAAAATGCAGTATTTTATTTATCATATGGACATAGAGTAGCAGAAAAAAACTACTGCAAACAGTTTCTATGGCTTTGTAAGCAGTAGGGCAGGGCAGGGTGGAGTATGAGTAAGATGTTCTTCTAGTATCTGGGTGGATGTCTTTATGCGCAACTGAAGGTTTCATTTCTTTCTGATGGTGGGTAATATGAGACGTGAAAGAGGGAAAGCATTTTTAGATGAGTCTTAGATATTTCCTGACATAGAAATAATTTAAGAATTTCTATACAGACTTATTAAAAAAAATTTGGCTAGTATAAAAAAAACAAAACAAATCAAATATGTTACCCAGAGATCACTCTTGCAAAACTGTATAAAACTCACTTTTTTATTGCATACGCAGATATCAAATTTTAAAAATTCATACCCAGACTACAACTAAGTTGAGATTCTGGCCATTCAGTAAGTTTTTCATATTAGTGATCAGATATGAGCAAAGGTATAAAGCAAATTGTTTCAACTGTATAAACTCTTTGATATTCATATTCATAAGCAAAAGTAAAATATGGGAGGCCAGTATTCATAAAACTCAGAAGAGACAAGATTATAATGGGTGCTTTTGAGAGCTCTCTATTAGATAATGTACTTTTGTAAAAATCTGGTATATGTGAAATAAAAAATAAAGAAACTTGTCACATTTATAAATGCTAAATCTAAAATAGGGACAAAATGAACTGCTATTTTAAAAAATGTATCCAAAGATACCTCACATTAGGGGGTGGAAAGTGTTGACACATTACCCTAATTATCCCAAAAGATTTAAGATTCCCCACTCTCTAATAATTCTGGTTTTTTCAGAAGGGGTTATTTATACATGTGGGGTAAAAGATGACAGCCTTTCCCCTTATTTCATTTTTGGATTTTATAGTCAGGTTAGAGGAGACAAGCATGCCGGTATGTTAGCCGAAAATAATTTCCTGATCAAGAAAGCAAATCTTTTGTACATCTGCTAAAGAAAGCTGTTTCTGCTATTATCATTTACAAAAGCTCTAAAATTCAAGAGACAAAAACAAATCTCATTTTACTGAATTCTATAATACCATATTTACAAACCAAGCTTCTTTCTTTGTAAAAGATACTCTTTTGTAAAAGATATTTCTGGATTATCTGGATCCCTGTACCACATGCTAAATGCTTACTACTTTTAAAGATAGGACAAACATATCTAAGCCTTCCCTTTCTCATGAGAGCACCATACGTAATATTTCGAGAATGCCATGCTTTGTCTTATAAGTCTGCTTTTTCCAGCCACACACGACAACATTAAATAGAACAAATGATTTTAGAACAGTTTTAAAAATTGTGAATTTCAGGATCCTTTGAGGAAAGAGGTTTTGAGTCGTCCTGAATTATAATTTGCTTAGTGTATTTACAAATCAATTACAATGGTGCTAAGGAATCAAGATGTTTGTTTATCCAATAATGTCAATATAGATTTTGAAGTAGGCCTTAGGAGAAAAGCTCTGAAACTAAGTTAATATTCTTTAAGGTCAACATTTATGACACTGCAGTATTCTATTCAAATGCACAGTGCTCTATTCAAAGAGATTCCAGGACACCAAGCTTTCTAGATTTATGCTTAGTACAGAAATTAATAATGATATCATTGTAATTAAGTGTTAATCACCACCATTTCAGAGTTATAAAGAAGAATTTTCTAAGACAAAGTCAAGCGATAATAATATTAGTAATGAAAAAAGAAACATAGGTTGAGCTATATATTACTGTGCACCAAGCAGTATTCTAAATACTTAACTGTATTAACTAGTTCAAATCTCACAAATACCATAGGTGATAGTTACTTAAACAACCATCAAATTTATCTTTATCATCATCTCCATTTTACAAATGGGGGAACTGAGGCATAGAGACTAAATAATTTGATCAGACTCACAGTCAGGTGCCAGAAATGGAATTTGAACCCAGGTAATCTGACTCCAGAGGCTTCCTTTGTAACAAGTGCTAAATTAGTTCATATCTTTTTTTTTCAATCAGGAATTGTGAATGGGGAACACTTAGCTAAAACATGATCTACAAAAATGGAAGGGACTTTGGAAATAAAGTAATTCAGCATTTTCATTTCATAGATAATAACTGAGGCCCAGAGTTCATACATGAATTAGTGAAGATGATAGTTAAATAGTAGTACCAGTTCTAGCACTCATGTTGTTTTTGTTTTTTTTCTTTCCTTGAGGTACTGGGGCCAGGGATTGAAAGGATTTTGTATGTGGGAAGCTGGCACTTGACCCCTGAGCCACACTGGCTTCCCTGAATTGGTTTTTTCGTTTGTTTTGCTTGTTAGTTTTTTGTTTTTTCAGGAGGCACTGGGAATGGAACTCAGGACCTCCTATGTGGGAGGTGGAAGCTCAACTATTTGAGCCATATCCACTACCACTCATGTCTTTTTAAGAACCAGTCTAATCTACTTTCTGGGACAACATGACAAGTATCAGGTTTTGTTTTTGTTTAGTTCTGTCTTAAGACTCAAGCATCTCTAGTGCATCTGTGAGGGTTTGTGTGTGTGTGTGTATGTCTATTTCTCTCACTGCATCTTCTATTTGTTGCCAGCAAAATTTATATGTATTTTGAAGAAAAGGAGGAATTAGCCTTATGTCCATAAACAAATATACAAACATCTCTCGCCTCAAATGAGGACATTAGCACAAAGCTATTAAAAACAGGTCTGTCTACCTGGATATCTATTTACACCCTTTCAAGTAGTCTCATCTGAGACAATACCAAACCAGAAGAACTACATTAGTTAAGCTACTGGAATGGATGACAATGAAAATGAATGAAGTTTATGTGTTAGAATTTTTTCATCAATAAAAAATAGATGTCTTATAATATTGGAGTATAACCAGACATTTGAAACACATCAAGGAAATGTGTCAACAGACTTTAGTTTACATGAAATTATAACATTTCAAATATATTTATCTGCCTGTTTAGATCATCTGTCAGACCCCTAAATTTTTGCTTTTCTGAAATAAAGCCTCCATTACTTGTAAAATACCATAACAAATAGAGCAGAACAGAAATATGTAGATTGATTTTGTTTTTTATTTCCAGTAAAATGATTCATGGGTCACAATTCTACAGGCAGCCAGGAATACAAAAACCCTTCAAATACTAATGTAAGATGAAGTCATTAATCCTATCGGGATTCCAAACTGGGAAGAAACTCATAGAAGTATGGTGTGGAAGATAAAACTGCAGGTGTCTGGGTTTTAGCTACGCCCTTAACCTGACTCTTTCTGAACTGCGAACAACTTTACACAGAATTGCGAACAACTTCAAACAGAATTGTTATAATTGGTGATGATGTTTTGCCTTCTAAATCAGATCACTGATTTAAAAAAAAGTTTATTATCAGTTGAAAATTACCAACAATTAACCGAGCAATTGTTTTGCTCCATGAGGTTCTCTGGGGACAATAATTCTCTTGGGAGGCACCATGTTGTAGCAGAAAAAGCATGGACTTTGGAGCCCAACAGACTGACATGTCTGGCTTTGCCACTTAATTGCTCCTTGATTATCTAAACCCTTCCTTGAGCTTTTAATTCTTCATCTGTAAAATGGGGATAACAGTACATACTTCAACAGGAGACTGGGTGTTTAAATGAGTAAGCGACTGGTCAGTTCTCTTATCTCTCATCACTTTGGTGTACATATCTGGTTTCATTTGAGATGAGAAGGAAGCTTTCCTTTTTCCAATGGGTTATTAGCTATCATTCATGTGTCTAATCTAGAAATCAAAACAAGTTTGCACCTTCTGACTTGGCAGGTTAATCTGTTCCAAGAAGGAGACAGCCTGGCCAGTAACAGGTAAAGTCAGTTTTGGGAATGTACAACACATGCCTAGGATAACAGTATCTGCATATTATTTAGGGAAAGAAAAGGACATTCTTCTGCCTAGATAAGCTCTTTATGCCTTTAGCATATATAAATGAAAAGCATGCCTTTCTTTGTTTCCATTGAATTTTTACAGCCTTTAAGCAAGTCACAATTTTAACCTGTAATGATTGAGAAATGGGTTTTCTAAAAATACTACAGCTATTTTTTTTTTTTACATTATATCAAATGCATAATAGATTTGTCTTCACATTCATATGCATAGGGGCAGTTATCACATTCTACTGTATCAATTCATCTGTTTACATATCTAACTTCTTACTTACAAACCTCTGAATTCTCCTGGACAACTACTGTCTTATTCAATTTGATAAATCTTAGCACCTAGCAGCCACTAGTACAAAAGGGTACTCAATGTTGGGTGTGTCTAGGAAGGATTGGAAAGAAATGTACAATACCTTGAATTCCAATTAAGACAGAGCGACTTTATCCTTTAGGAAATGAGAACCCACTAAACGTTTTAAAATAATGAAAGCATAGTTTTGGGAAGATTAAGACTTGAAGTACAGAGCTGATTTGAATAAAAATAATTTGGAGGCAGAAAGAACAGCTGAGAGAAAACTAACAGTGGAGGTAAGAGGCAAAAATGTGTAAAGTAGGTTGGTGGCAGTAAGAAAGGAAAAGAGAAGACTGATGCAAGAGATACTGTAAAGAAAGAATTTATAGTAACCTGGTGACTGATTCCATTTAAGGAGATAAGAGGGGAAATAATCCTAGATCAGCTGAGGTTTTGACAGTGGGTGACTAGAATGATGATGCCACTAACAGAAATAGGGATTTTAGAAAAGGAACTGGTTTTAGAGAGGGAAATGGTGAGTACAACATGTGACATGCTGAGTGAGAAGTAATTAGCCCCACAAGGGGAAAGTGTTAAAAGAGTCAGCTAGTGTGGTGAGCATAAGGGCTTAGAAGCAGAGAAACCTTTGGGGGTAGAAGCTTTTAAGAAAATTTCATCTGTACCCTCAAGTTAAGGACAAGAGGCAACAAGAAGTTTGTAGACAGAACTGGAGAGATCATCTTTGTAACCCCAAATACTAAACTAATTAAGAACCACTGTGGTTCTGTTGTTACTCCCATATAAACTTTCTGCAGCAGAAAGGGCTGGTTAGCAATAACCAACGAATGTGGCACTTCTTTTTCCCCAAAACAGCGAGGGCTTCTCTCTTTTCCCTACAACTTTAATGTTAGTTATAATTTCTAATTCTTGCTTCCTGTTAAAGTAATTCATCCTGCTGCTCCTTTCTGTTCTCCTTCCTCTCTGGCTTTAACCTTGCTACCAGGGCAGACCCAGAACATACTTCAGCCTAGCCTTCCCCAGGAGCTTGGCACAAAAGATCCATGCAGATGCTTCCAAAGCATCAGGAGTCTTTTGTCTGTGAACCCCATCACCCTGTTCTCTCCAGTTCTCCTTTCTAGTTACTATTAAATAGTAATAATTAAAGATTATATTCTTTATGGCTCCAGAAGTCAGAAAGGATTCATTCAGCAGCAAAGAATACCATTATATTGGAAGCTATGATCATGTACCTGAAATACAGAGCTGCAAAATACTTGGCAGCAGAAGAACCTTATTACTACATTCTTTATAACTCCTGCCTGCCCATAGTTGTGTTTACACCCCCCCCCTCTCACTTTGCCTACTCTCATCTTCACCCTTAACTCCCCTAACCATGTTTTCTTCTCATTCAAGTTTTGGTGGCTCCTATGACTGCTCCTTACTCAGGGAGCAAGGTTATCTTCAAAACTAAGGCAAAAATGACTTTTACTCAAAATTACTACTGAAAATCCCTTAAGGGAAGCAGACTTGGCCCAATGGATAGGGCGTCCATCTACCACATGGGAGGTCCGCGGTTCAAACCCCCGGCCTCCTTGACCCGTGTGGAGCTGGCCCACGCACAGTGCTGATGCGCGCAAGAAGTGCCCTGCCACGCAGGGGTGTCCCCATGTAGGGGAGCCCCACGCAAAAGGAGTGCACCCGGTAAGGAGAGCCGCCCAGTGCGAAAGTAAGTGCAGCCTGCCCAGGAATGGTGCCGCACACACGGAGAGCTGACACAGCAAGATGACGCAACAGAAGGAAACACAGATTCCTGGTGCCGCTGATAAGGACAGAAGCAGCCACAGAAGAACACACAGAGGGGGGGGAGGGGGCGGGAAGGGGAGAGAAATAAATAAAAAATAAATCTTTTAAAAAAAAAGAAAATCCCTTAAATCTTAGAAAACCTACAGTGTATTCAAAAAACCATTTACATATCATTAGAGATGGAGGTACTTAAGAAAGCAGAGCCTGGAGTGGAGCAAATTGCAATTCAGATAAGAAGACATTAGCTGGTTAAATCCTTTCCCTTACTTTTTCTTTGGCTAAAAAATTTAGAAAGGTAATTTTCATGCCAAAATTATTAAACATACACACTCCATCACAGACACACACTGTCCTAAACATCTTTGAATCAGATGGCTGAGATGATGACATATGGAAGCTGTTTCCCTCTGCTTAGGAACCTTAGCTATATACTGAAAAATTTATAACAAAATCAATCTGTAACTAAAATTAGACATTAATTCTTGCACCTTTGCTACAATGCTGAAGGAGTAAAAGTATATTTAATATTAGGGTCTCTAATTCACATGTAATGCAGTAATAATAACGGCAACTACTGAGTGCTTTCCACGTGTTCAGTACTGTGCTTTGTGCTTTATATACACTCGTTAAAGTAATCCTTAAGAAAGCTCTAAAAGTACATAGAATTATTTCCATCTCAGAGTTGAGGAAACTGGGGCATGGTGAAGATAGGAAACTCTGCTTTTTCTCTAGGTAACACAGTGAAGGAGTGGCAGAGCTGGGATCTGAATCAAGGTTTGCCTCTAATGCCTGTGCTATATATCACCACCCTGTATTAGCCTCATGGTAAATAAGCCATTTTCTCACTGAAATGCTTTGAACTAAAACTTGGAAGACTTGATTTTTAGTTATTAGCAGCAAATATTCAGGAAATAAGAACAAATGGACTTTAGAAACAGGCTGACAAGTATTCCTGGGGTTAGCAACTACAGACTGGACAAATTTCTCTAGAAATAAATCTCCGCTTCTTGTTTCATGGCACCAAACACCAGTTCAATGGCAACCTCTCGAAACACCATCTAATCCACCCAGAAGAGCCAAAAATTCCAATCCTGTTCTGCAAATTAAGTGGCAGTATTGCAAACCTGATTCTGCCAAAAGACGAATCCATTATGGACTGAGCATGTCATGACCACCGTAATCATAATCCATTCGGGGACCCTTCTACTGTTCTGTGCCCCATTCATATATTCAGTGCTACTTCAGTACGGCACAAAACCAACTCAAAATCCATTTTAAAAATCCCAGAGCAGAGCAGTAACTTGTGAAAATCAATACACTGGAAAATCACAGACATCGGATAAAGAAAATAAAGTTTAATCAAGACAAAAAGTAGAGTATACTAACAAGATGTGTCTTATCTAATGAGAGTATTATCTTTCCAACTATTTCGTCACACTATATTTTAGTCACTGCCTGTATCTGCCCTCAAAGAATTTATAATAGATTTACGTAGACAGCTTTATCTAGACTAGACATACAAAAAGATCTTCTGCATACAGTGCTTTTTCTTCATTTAACACGTCCAGCCAGGTTTTGAAAAGGTTAGAGGAAAGATTTCCAAGCCCCCAGAATGTATCAAACAGGTCTTGCTTATTGTTTCAAATAACTAAAGAGCATTATTTGCTTTTTCCTCTCTGCTCCTTGAGACCCCGGCAAATCACAGCTTTGGTTTCCTTAGACTCTTACCTTAGTTATTTTCTGTTCTCTGCTCATGTAATCAGATAGATTTTCCTTGGATTTCCTGTTTGGCTTTTAGATTTTTCTGCTGCTACTGCTGGGGGCCCAAGCCTTATCCTCCTGTTGCAGTACACTTTCTGTGTTTTCTGGGGAGACACTAGTTTCTTCTTCGTGCTTTCTGACTGGAGATCTGTGAAAAATCACCAAACATATCTGTCAGCACCTAGAGTGGCTCCAAAACCTTCCAGTTTTGGCTAGGAGGGTAAAAGACAAGAGCTATTACAATTACCTTCTGCGATTCCAACTCCTTGCAACTTACTGCTGTTAGCTTTGGCAATAGATAAGGTGTGAGAGGGAATTCAGAAAGAAAGCAAAAGAAACAGTGCAGCAATTTTTAATGTATGTAAGTGCCTTATCCATAGACAATTACTGGGGATTATATGGCATTAACATTGGGCCAAAATCATGAACACTTTGCACCTGCTGCAACGAAGGCCAACCTAACAAAGCCTCTATGCACACACTACTGAGACACTTTTTGGTAACTAGACATGTGAACAGCTGGAGTTTACCTTGCCTTTATTTATAATATCTACCTTATGACATGATTACCCTTATCTCTGAGATTTTAAAATTGCTTTTACTGTTCATCCATCCCTTAAATGTTGGTAGATGGTACTGGTCTTATAAAGCTTGTCAAAAATATTATAAATGTATTATTTTGCCCTGGGGGGGAAAAAACACCCACCGTAAAAGAAGCGGGTAGTTGGGAGAGTAATCAAAAGCCACAGGACCCGATTAATCATAAACCTAGACAACTGAACATGAATTTTCTTCAAACACTTCCTGGCTTTTGTTGCAACAGACCTCTATCTTCAAGGTTAACTGCAGTCTCCCTGAGCAACAGACCAGCCCACCCTAGAATGACAGACTCCTTCCTGACCTAACGCTATTCCCTTACTTAGCTGTACTGCTTCATTTTTAAAGCACGCTGCTCTCCACTTCCAGCAACGCACGCCGCATTCCTCCTCACCCGAGGCCAACGCTGCGGCTATCCAACACACCCACCCCACTGTGGCCTCTAAGAGGATGGCTTTTCATCAAATTCCCAGGGGAAAAAAAACACAAAAAACAGGGTGCAAGGGAAATGAACACGACTCAAATCTTAAAAAAAACACACACCCGAAAACCAAAAAGCTTGGTCGCCGGGCTCTCCCTCAAGGAGCAGCGAACAGAGGAAGGCACAAAGGCTGGCGGGGAAGGGGGTCCTAGCTCTCCCTCCTCCGGGTCTACAGAAGCCCCCTCGGCTCCTGCAGCGGGGGCTCCCGCCCCGCCGAGGGGCTGCAGGGGGAGGCAGAGGAGGGGGCGGGGCCGCGCAGCTCGGGGCTCCGAGGTCGGCTTCCCCCACCCCTCCTTTTTGGGAAACACTGATTTTCTTTTAGGGCCGCCACCAGCTCGGGCCCCGCCCCGGCGAGCAGGGACAGGTGTAGGGAGGGATGTCCGGCCTCCCGGAGGACGACATGGGGCGGGGGGCGGCCGCGCGGGGAGCCGGAGCTGGCGAGCCCCGCGACACGGCGGGCGCGCGCGGCGGAGGGCGTGCGGAGGGCTGGCGTCGCGGAGAAGCCCCCGGCTGAGGAGACCGGCCCTGACGGCCGGCAGCCGCCGGGACCCGCGAGCGCTGAGGGGGCGCCCCCTGCGGGAGCGCGCGAGGTGGGCGGCGGCCCCGCCCCCGCAGGGATGGGCGCGAGCGCGGCTGGGCCGGCGGCGGGAGGGCTCCGGCGTCCCGCCCTCGCTCTGCGCTCGAGAACCCGGTCTCCCGCCGTCGCCCGGCCCCGGCCCCGGCCCCGGCGGCCCCTACCTTTCCCCGGCGCTCCGGGATCCGCTCCCCGCCGCCTCCGCCACCCGCTCCCCATCCACAGCCCCCGAGGCCCCGCCCCCCGAGGCCGCCTGGCAAGGCTATTGGCATCGACCCAAGCCAATCAGCGCCTCGCCTCTCCAGCGCCGCCACCAATCCGCGCCGGCCGGAGGCGGGGCTTCTCCAATGTCATTTAGGCTCCTCCCGGGGCCCCAGGATCTCTTTTGTTTGGAGAGAGCCGGGCCAGGCTTGGGCGCGCGTCACTTCCGGCAGGAAGCGCGCCCCTCCAGCGCGAGGGTGGGCGCAGCCCCTCCCGGCCTGGATGGTCCGGTTTTCCACCTTCCGCACGTTGACGGGGCGGGCCGGTGGGGGAGTGCTTCGTGCTTTGCTGCGATGGTTCTGGAAGCTTAGGAATGTCTTGTGCTTGGATTGTGGTTGTACATATAAAATTTAAAAAGCTAAAAAAAAAAGAACCTTTGGTGTCTGCTTTAGAATTAGTTGTTAAGAACCGGGTTACGTGGCTTCCCTTCTCCCTCTTTTTCTTTTTCTTTCTCTGAACGCGCCTGCGGGTGTGGTGCTGGGAGCGAGACACGGGGAGACCACCAAACGTGCAGAAGAGGAAGCCAGCTCTCGAGCCCCTGGGGCGCGGGAGAATACCAGGGAGGGCAGGAGCCGGGCGGACCTTCCTTCCAGGCCTTTTCTCTCTACACCACGGGGGGTGGGGAGAGGGGCGGGGACCTGCCTTCCAGGCAGAGTCGAATAATTGCATATTGGTATGTCAAGTTTTCCAGGCTAGGCTTGACCCATCATATGAGGGGCAGTGGCGTTTGCAGTGTAGCTGGAGCAACCGGCAATGTAAAGGATGCGAGGCACGTCTGTCCCTTGTGAACAGGCCTTGCTGGTGGCAGGAGCAAATAACCCAGAGTGGGGAGAGTGAGGTAGACCTAGTTGCATCCTTACCTGAGGCCAAGCAGTCAGGAATCCTTTTTCATAGACTTCAGTCCAGTTCACAGATTGATTCAGCTGGTTAAAGCACTAACAAACACGACATTATTTCTAATGTGATATAACAAATATTTATGATACGATTAGATATTTCTAATGTATAAAAAATGGATTATTTTAATTCATTATTTCTAATCATAGCAAAAAGTATAATTTTGCTCGGCAGTGTTAGGGCCTAGTATTCACCGAAGGAGACACGGTGCTTAAGGCAGATGCAGCCCTTCCCTCCTGCGGTTTCCAGTCGGGTGGAGGGATATGGTCAGTCTGCAATCCCTTGGGAGTTGGAAGGAAGTAAGCCAGTGTTCAGCACGGCATCACTGTGCCAGGTTCTTTCACATGATATCTAATCTTTACTATTATAGGAAATCTATCTTGTAAGATAGACATCTTTGTTGCTGTTTTACAGATTTGAAAGTAAAGATTGAGAGACATCAAGTAAGGTGACGGAGCTAATAATTGGAAAAAGCCTTCCAACCAAGAATGTGTGGCTCCAGACCTGTACCATATTCTGCTCGTTGCACATTGGCTCTCATAAGGAGGACTTGCCCAGTGGATGGACGTGTATGACTGCAAAGCCACCATTAGAACCAGGCAAACAGCTCCATGCCTCCCTCCCCTATTAATTTTAGCTTTGGGAGGGTACTCTCTCTGTAGAAAGAACAGTTTGACCATGGACTGAGGTGTTTAACAGCTGCCTGAGTGCTTTTGGCAAAGGGAATACAGAGCTCCCTATGTTCAGGAGACGGACAGTCTGAGAAGCAAAATGAAGAGCCAGGCATATAGTAGGTGCTCAATAAATACGACTTGAAATAAAATACCCGACATGCATAAAAGCACAGTATTAGCTGCTGGAATAGGCCCACGGACTGGAAAAGTCCCATTTCCTCCTCCTCCCTTTTGCTCTGCCTAGGAGTGTGTAACAAGGAAGTGCCTCATTGCCTGACAATGAGGCAGATGTGGGAGAACAGGCTGTTTTCTGCTGGCTTGTGAGTCACCCTAAGAGTTGCCCTAGTGAATCAGCCCCTCCTTCCCTCCCCTCCTTCCCTTTGTAGCTGTTACTCCCTCCCCCCCACCCCCCCCACCCCATTCTTTTCCCAGGCAGATGGGGTGGGAGCACTGCCCTGTGGCCTGCTACTTGCCTTGGCACAATCGACTGGACTCCCTCCTGCCTGTTCCTGAGTGAGTGTGGGAGGACCCGACAGGAATGAGGTCATTCCTGCCCTGTAGGATTCAGAGTCCCCAGGGCGTTCAGACTGCTTTCCTCTTAGTTCATCACCCCTGGAGGGAGTCAACAGGCAAGGCTTGTGATCCTCACGTTACCTCTGGCAGTGCTGGAGAAATAGTTCTGGAGTTTGGTGATTCTTCTGTGTAAACATCTTGTACATAAAATTAGAGTCTGGTGCAAAGGTGTACTTGGTGGTGTGAACTGGGTTCATAATAAATCTGTACAACATGACATTTAAATATCTATTGTTTTATTTAGCACCTGTTTACTACTGTCAAGCAACAACTCAGTAAGGAGGTGCTACAAGGCTGTAAACTGTGTCAATGTAAACTTCCTAGGTAGGTGTTCTATGGATATTTACTGCTGGTTTGGAGAGACAGTGATGGAGGAAAAGAGGGCTAGACTGGAATTTTAAAAATTGTGAGTTCTAACTCTCCCTCTATCACAATCCTACTTGGCAAAGTAATCTCCCACTTCACTCCATGTAACCTCATTGGTAAATGAGTAGAAGTAATGGGCTAATTCCTAAAGATTATTTCGGGGTTACGGATATGTGATAATTGTTTATGCTAGTTGCCATTTATCAAGCCTTTACTATGTGCCAGGCATTATGGAATTTGTTTTACATATTTTATCATTTAAATCAAAGGAATCCTGTAAGATAGAAGTTAACATTCCCATTTTACAGATGAGGAAATTGAGGCACCGAGAGGTCTGTGATCGGGGAGTTAATAAGTGATGGACATAGAATATTTACTCAGCTCTGATTCCAAAGTGCAACCTCCTAACTACAAAGCCCTATCATCTATCATGTGTCATGAGTTAGGAAGAAAGGGAATGTAGCAAATAACTTTAAACTTTGATGGAGGGAATACTTGGAGTTGAGTAGCAATCTTCCTGGGGTTATGTGTATAGTTTGGACTGATTATAAAACACAGGAAAGCAAGAGAGGAGGGGATAGCAGGTGACTCTGAAGGCTTAGGAGGGAAGGGGAGAGCTTTGGGCACTTATCTGAACCTCAGTTTCCTTATTTGTGAAATGGGATAACAGCTTCTACCTATAACACTAGATGATTGTGAATAGCCAAGTGAGATAATGAACATGAAGGTATTTAGTAAACTCTATGAGGGACAACCATAAATTTTCTAGGGGACCTTGCTCAAGTTCTTTCCCCTCTCTGGGTCCCAGCCCTCCAGCTAAACATCTGGGGACCAAACATCTGGGACCTTATGAGGCTCCTTCTGACTGTGACGTAGTGGCACCTACAAAGCTGCTGGGTGAGTTAAAGAGAGAGAAGTGGGAGTAAATGAGAAAAGCCACATGGCCTACTTCCTTTTCGTTTTGTCCTCGAGTGGCCCCACTGAGGTCAGAGTGTAGAAACCAGAAAGGGCTGTCTAGCCCAGGGCCACAGTGAAGCCGGCGGAGGGCGCGCTCCCCACTGCGCCCAGCACTCCCCCCGTAGTTGGCTCCCACAGTCTTTTCCAAGTAGTCCTTGAGCGGTCTCTTCCTGCTTGGATATGCCCATTCTGGGGGGTGAGTTCAACTATTTCCAGGTGTAGCGCTAAATGTATGTCTCAGTTTATCCTCCCCCCCCCCCCCCCAGTCTGAGGGATAAGTCCTGCAGCTGTTGCTTCCCTCTTGGCCATCTCCTGGGGCACGTGAGGGAGCCCTGGAGCACATTTTCTCCTTATTTCAATGTGGGCAAAAAGCATAGCAGGTAGAGGACGACCAGGGACAGCAAGTCAAAAAGTCAACTTCTGGGACAGTCTATTTTGGTTTTTAGCTAAAATTTGGGGCCAGCTTGGCCATAGGGAGCTGAGAAACTTTTATGCTAGACTGCAGAGGGAGAGGTCTGGGAGAGAGAGGGAAAGAAATCAAACACCGAGTGCCCTAGGTGTTTTACATGTATCACCTAATTTAATGCACTCCACGGTCCTAAGAGGTCGTTCTTATTCCTCCTAGTTTTTCAGATGAGTAAGCAAGTTCAGGGTCACATGATAATGATTACAATGATAGCCATGATATCAATTGACTCCTCAGTGCCTATTTTGTACCAGGCACATTATTTCCTTTAATTCTCACAGCAACCCTTTAGAGTAGTGATAATCTCATTGGACTGATGGGGCAACTGAGATTTAGATAGTTCAAGGAAAGACGTTGGTCTGAGATCACAGCGCTCGGTCCTCCTAGCCCATGCTGCTTCCATTCCACCTTTGCCTCATGGCGTGGGGGGTCGCAGAGGTGGGACCCGAGCCCAGGCTCTCTAAGCCAGTGCTCTTTCCATTATGAGGCTGCCTGGCAGCCCTGCCAGGGGGTGCAGGAAACTGGGGCCAAGTGGTCTTTTGGATCTCCAAACCTGACATAGGATAGCAAGGAAGAAGCCAAGGCCAAAGTCTGCAGGACCCTGGGGACAATTTGCCTGGGAAACACATAGCCAGGGCAGCCTGCTGGGAACGGCACAGCAGAGTTACGGTCAGGGACCTTGAGAAGAGCAGCCCGGGGATTCGGACTTCTGCCTCGTGCACCCTCCCGTGTGCAGCTCACAGGCTCCCCTGAAGTTGGTGGGCCCGGGTGAGGACCACAAAGCTCCAGAGGGTCCTAAAAGAAGGGTGGGTGGGGCGCAGGGCAGCCCAAATAGAAAATTCCTCGACGTCGATGGGATAAACCATAGCGTTCCCAAACCACTGAGCAAAGTTCTCAAGGATTTGGGTAATTTTAACTCCTCCGCTCATCCCCAAAGTACAGATTGGTCCGTAGATCCCTGGAAAAATGCTCTCTGTTCCTTTGGATGAGTCTGAAATGTTCCTTTTCATGTGAAACTTTGGAATGATTAAATTATGATGGAAAAACACAGTGGTGCATTGATAAACTGGTGGATGTTAGGTTTGTTTTTTCCTGAGTGTAAATTTCATGCAGATGGACGGGTGCCTATTATTTTTTAAAAAACTGTTTATAAGGTTTCATTAAATCTTAACTCTCCTCTTCCAGTGGCTCCCGTTTCTGTCTCTTCCTTTAACTCCTCATCTGCCCCAGGTGCCTTTTTCCCCCAAAACTCTGGAACCAGACCCCCTTCTGTACTTGTTGGGCTATTCAAAGCTCTGGGCTGGGCAGCCTTGCCAAAAGGGCTGAAGCCGACCCCAAAGCTGGCTTTCTTTCTCTTTCCCTTCTATTCTCCGTTCTCTCCCACATACGGCCTAACATTAAGCAGAAAATAATTTCTGTGCTAGGGCCCGAGACAGAGCTTCTGCTCGGCCAGGCTGCCTTAGGGTTTCAATCTGATGACAGTCAATTATACATTTCCCCTGGTCTGTTATTTCAGCTGAAGCACCACAGTTAGCTGAATGGGTCCTTTTTACTCACAAAAGGGAAAAGAAATATTTGTAGTGAAAGTAATGACCCAATTATGGCAGCGCCGGCATTTCTAGGTAATTTCCTGGTAAATGGTCCTTTGGAGTAGTCTGGTGCTAGAAACTTCTATGCCCTCCTTTCCTGATTCATGGTTCCTGCTGGGCCCCTGTAGCGCCTAGTCTGTGTGACCAGGCAGCATAGATTTCCTGCTTCCTTGGAGGGTATATTAGTCAGGATTCTCTAGGCAAACAGAACTGAAAGGAGATAACTGTAAATGGTATAATATTTCATAAAGTTCTCTCATGCAACCGTGGGGATGCACAAGTCCAAATTCTGCAGGAAAGTCTGTAAACCAGGGGCTCTGATGAAAGTCCTTGATGAGTTCCCAGGAGACCTTGGCCGTCCAAAGTAGAACTGGAAATTCTCTCCCTGAATGCTGAAATCACTTCCCCTTTTCAGGCCTTCAACTGATTGGATAAGACATCACTCGTTGCTGACAGCAATCTCCTTGGTTGCTTTATAGATGTAATCAGCCATCTATGCAATCAACTCACTGCTGATTAAAGTCTGTGACATGTCCTTGTATTACAGTTAGCCCAGTGCTTGCTTGACCAGACAACTGGGCACCATTACCTGACTGAGTTGACAGATTAGCCTCACTATCATAGAGGGGTTTGTATATTT
Organism: Dasypus novemcinctus; assembly: GCF_030445035.2. Lineage (NCBI taxonomy): Eukaryota > Metazoa > Chordata > Mammalia > Cingulata > Dasypodidae > Dasypus > Dasypus novemcinctus. The sequence goes on from NC_080681.1 coordinate 11,132,357, forward strand.
TCCACCATCTTTTCTTTCTCCCTCCATATCTTCCGTTTGTCCTCCTTTTATTCCTACAGTAACCACTGAGTGCCTAATATCACTACAATGAGAAATAAATAACCCACAGATCTCCGGGCACTCACAGTCTTGAGGGGGTAGACATGTATATCCTGGTAACCCAAGTACTCCTGCTTTCTGGAGCCACACTGTCCAAATAAAATGACTTGAACCACTATTTCATGGCATTACAAGCTCTAGCCTCCTTCGCCCTCTTTCTAAAGGCTGCTTCATGTATTGACTGGAACTCTTCCAGATGTCAGGAACAGAAAACTCCATCCAGTCTAACCAAAAGAGAAAGGGTATTTATTGGCTTGTGTAATAGAAAAGTCCCCTGAGTACTCTGACTTCAGGTGAAGCTTGGTCCGATTGCTCGAAAATGTTGCCAGGACCAGCTTTCTCTCTTTCTATCTCTCAACTCTACTTCATTTGTGTTGACCCCATTTTCACACAGGCTTTCTTCTTCAGTTGGCAGTAAGCACGGTAGCTCCACCTCTCCTATTCAATAGGAAAGAGTACCTGCCTCTTTCCCAGAGGTCTGAGAAAGCTCTCACTGTGCCTCATCGGCTCTGCTTGGACCATGCCTTCATCCCTGAACCAATCATTTTGGCCAGGGGGATGTGTTGCTTTGATTGGCCAGGCCTAGAGCATGGGCTCTACCTGGATCTATGGATTTAAAAAGTTGGGAAAATACAGAAGACAGGAATTGAAGGTGGGGAAGGGTATAACCTCAAAGGAAATTGTGCTTGCTTCCCTCGGTCCTTCCTTCCCTTCTTCTGTGCCTGCGTTTATCCCCTCCCTCCCTCCCTCCCATTACCGGTGGCTCTGGTTTCTGGGCTTCTAGGTTCTTGGCTTATGTTGCATAAAATAATTTAAGGGCATAGGGCAGACAAGGGAGTAAAGGGTTTATTGAGAAACAGCTAAACGAGAAAAGAACACGGTCCTTGCCATCACGGGCTGTGGGTACACCGCGGGGTGTGTCGCAGGCAGGGGACCCCAGGTCAGGGCTTTTTAAAGTCTGTTTGTGGTTCTGATTGGTTGCCCTACCTGTCATTTCTCAGGGGGCCAATGACTTTTGAGGATGTCCGGGGCTTTCCTTTGAACGAGATCTCATTCCAATCTTGTTCAAAGTGAGATTCTCGTGGCGGGCATCTCCCAGGGTTCTTCCAGCAGCCTTCTTGGCGGGGTCTTTCCTTTGGGGGTTTCCAGAAGGGGTTCCATGGCCACATGTTTGCCAGGTCTCAGACTCATCTTCCCTTTTCCTAAACTACCCAACCTTTCTCCCTTCCCTTTCTCTTTTCTTTCTCGTTCTCTTTCCTTAACCAGAAGAAGTGGGCATGGAGGCTTGGGAAGCCGTAATAAGTCCACTACCCCTTTGCTTTCAGGTCAGCTCAAGCTGCAGCCTGGTTTTGGCCCCTAAACTTGTCTCCACCTCTGGCTTGGCCTGTGCTTTCTTGCTGCTGGTCATCGTGAGAAACTCGAGGATGCCTGCCCCCTTCCTTTGTGGCCCAAAGCACTACTAGCAAAAGACGTGCAGCTGCTTTTCGCTGTGGATTTGGAGGCGTGGGCATTGTATGGGCAGCATTAAACGTTGTTTTTAGACTAGAAGTTTTCAAATTTAAATGTGCATCAGAATCAGCAGGGAGGCCTTGTTAAATTACAAATTGCTGGGCCACACCCCAGAAGGTTCTGTTTAAGTAGGTTTGGGATGGGGCCCAAGAAGTTGCATTTCTAGCAAATTCCCATGCTTTGAGAACCACTGTTTAGACAATTTATTTTGAACACGTGTCAGTGTTTATTTCAAATTTGCCCCAAGGAGAGAGACCTAAATAAAATTTATTAAAAATCCTTTATTGGTAGGGATATGTTATAGGGAATGAGAATACTTAGCTGACTATTGTACTAAACACAAGGAAAAAGAATTTCTGCCTAAAAATCATTAGATGCTTGGCTGATAATCAGATGACAGCTGGAAATGTTTCCCGTAAGTAGGCTTTTTATTTAATGTTTATCAGACAATTGCTTAAGCATTTGATCGGGAATGCTGACATCTTCCTGGATGAACACTGATTTACATCATTGCAAAAAAGTTCAGTCCTAAACCAGTTTTGTAATAACTTTTCTATTATAGCAGAAAATTGAGAATTATGTCAGTGAATACTGTTCCTGGAAAGTCATGGGTCGTTCTCTCAAAGAATTCTGCATAGGCTTCATCTGTCCCATTGTATTTTCTTACCAAATTTCCAGCCCTCTCTCTGTCTCCCGTCTTCTCTTTCAGGGTTAACCTTTTTGAAATACCATTCATTCATTCATTCATGCGACAAAAATATAGTAAGTGCCTGTGTACCAGACTCTGGGGTTACCATGGTGAACATGACAACCAAGCTCCCCTCCCCAAAAGTCCTGCAACCTTGCATGTGGCGCAATCTTATTCTTTATTTCCTAACCATTCTCAGCTCAGCCCAGGAGTCCCTGACTTTCATAGCTAGATCAGCCCACGAAGTCACTTTTTTCAACAAAAAAATCGACTTGTACCGTCTTTGGAGGCCAACTGATTCAAACTGCAGCCAGCTTCTGTGATGATCTTTGTATTTATTTACTTGCTGCGTAGACAAACAGCTAACTGGAATACTTGGGGGGAGGTATTGAGTAGGAGTAGCCTTCGGTGGCGCACAGAGGAAGCTGAACCTTCCAGGAGGAGCTGCTTGACTCCTGTGTAAAAGAGTGGACAGACAGTAGCTTTAGAGCCAGACCTACTAGCTGCGAGACACGGGCATGCTACTTAACCTCTTTGGGTCTCTAATCCACACTACGGAGGAAATAATAATGTGTTCCACAGGCTGCATGAAAGACACAGGCTGGTTAAATGAGACGCCAGGGGACTATTGACACCTTTCTCTCATTCCTCACCAGTCTATCCCAAGTCCCAGCAATTTTACCACCTAAGTATCTCGAACTCCTCCATTTCTACTTCTACCACTGCCGTGGTCTGACCCTTATCTTGTCTCTATCCAGAACAGCACCCTCCTAAGTGGTTTCCCAGCATTCATTGTGGCCACCGCCAATTAGCCACAAACAGTCTGAGCAGAGGTTTTTTTTTCCTCATTGCGCATTATCTTTTTGATGTTCCCCCCCTCCCACTCTCCCACCCTGCTGTTTTTTGCTGTCTGTGTCCATTCACTGTGTGCTCTTCTGTATCTATTCCTCTTTTTGTCTTCTCTTCTGTCTTTCTCCTCTAGGATTCACTGGGATTCGATCCTGGCAACCTGTGATGTGGAGAGGGGTTCCCTGTCAATTGCGCCACCTCAGTTCCCGGTTTCGTGACTCTCCCCTTGTCTCCCTTTTGTTACGTCATCATCTTGCTGTGTGACTCACTGGCGTGGGCACTTGGCTTGTTGCGCGGACACTCGGCTCACCACGCAGGCACTGGCTCACCACGCGGGCACTGGCTCACCGCGCAGGCACGCTTTCTCTTCTTCTTTTTCACTAGGAGGCCCCAGGGATCGAACCCAGGTCCTCCCATATGGTAAGCAGAAGCCCTATCACTTGAACCACATCTGCTTCCCTTGGATGTTTTTTTGAAAACTTTATTTATTCCCTTTCCCTCCCTGAGATGATTCTCTCATCTGTCTGTCATTGTCTGCTCGCCTTCTCTAGGAGGCATTGGAAACTGAACCCGGGACCTCCCACGTGAGTGGCGAGTGCCCAGTGGCCTTTGCCATGTCCACTTCCTGCAGGCTGTGGCTTCTGCTCCCTCGTGGCATCTGCTCGTTTAGGTGTCTGCTTGTTGTGGCAGGTGTGGCGTCTAGCTCATTCCGGTGAGGTGTGGGCGTCTGCTTGTCTTCTCTAGGAGGCACTGGAACCTGAACCCAGTACCTCCCATGTGGTAGGTGGGAGTCCCACTGGCTGAGCCACATCTGCTTCCTGAGTAGAGTTTTAAAAAATGCAATCATGACACGCCCCTTGCCCTATTATAACTTTTTGGTGCTCTTCGAATAACCTGATTTCCGTAGCCCTCATTATTCGGCTCTTGCTTCTCTCTCCAGAATCTAGTGCCATTCTGCCCCTGGCTTTCTCCGCCTCAGCCAGCTGGCTGCTTTTCTGTTCCTCAGAGTTCTTTGTTGATGCTGTCCCATTTTCCCGGGCGGCTCGTCCTCTCCTCTACCTAAATGAATCCCACGTAGACTTCAGCTCTTATCTCAAATGTCACTTCCTCAGGAATGTTTCCTGAGTCCGGTAGAGCGAGTTGGTCATAGCATTTTGCCGTCATGGTATGTACCCTGATTTGCAACTATATGGTTGTGTGATTATTTTGATTCATGAAGCTTTTCGTAACTCTTCCATTGTGCTGTGAAGGCAGGGATGCCGTGTCTGATTTGCTCATGATTTTTATCTCCAGTGCTTTAACACAGTGCCTGGCATAGAGTAGGTATGCTGTAGATGCTTACTGAGTGAATGAAAGAGTACAGTGTATAAAAGGTGCTCATTACATGCTTTCTGCTGGTCTCCAGATGTGGTGATGATACTGGGAAGCCCAGAAGGTTCCGGTGGCCCTCCTGAGAAGCCCTTTTCTAATGGCCCCCCAGGACCATGACTTGCTCACCTTTTACTCCCCAGTGCTTAGAACAGGGCTTGGCACCTGGTGGCTACTCACATGAATGATTGTGGAATTGAGGAATTGTCCCAAAGGGATCATGCTGAAGTATGTGGACAAGGGCCCACTAAATTAGCGATGGCCCGTCTGGGTGGGTCTCAGGATTACGGAGACCCGCGTGGAGGCGAATGTTCTGGGTGGAAGCTCCTTCTGCTCTGATGGCTCTCCAGCCTAGCAAAAGATGCCTTGTTGGGAATAAACCCACAAGGAGCTTTTCTAGGCACCTAGTGCTATACAACAGAGATGGCAATAAGAACGCAATAAGATTTCTTAACCATTTCTCTTGCTGCCCATCTGTTTTCTGTAGTATTTATCAGTAGAACTGGTGGGAGAGGGGAGTAAAAAGGCAGAGGACACAGGAAGAAAGCAGAGACCTGGGTGCCTGGGGTCCAGAACACAGCCTTCCTTTTGTAAGCCCCCCACCTTCTCTCATCCACCCTTCGTGCTCAGCTCCCACTCGTCTTCCGCCTGCAGTCCCGTGCCTGCCTGCCCTGGGAAGCTGTCTCCCCGCCATCGCCAAAGACCACCGTGTGATAACCACGGGGCCTGTCTCAGCCCGCGCTTGCATTCTCTGCAGCTTTGGACCGTGTCCCTTTTCCTCCTCCTTCAGCTACTCTCCTGCCTCTCTGACTGCTCCTTCCCATTCTTTTTCATGGCCATCTCTTTCTCTTTTTGCTCTACACGTCATCTGATGGCTTAGTTTACCATTTCTACCCGGATCACCCCCAATTCCAAGTCTCACGCCCACACCTCTCCTGAACTCCAGACCCTGCCATCTAATTGCCTGTGGGGCGTCTCCGTGGTGTCGTGACCCTCCTTTTCTCACCCACCACACCCTGCCAATCACCAGTTCCTGCGGGGGGCAACAGGTGTAAAGCCGGACCGCCCAGGACCAGCAGGGACAATCTGCCCAGCCTCTCTGTACCCTCACGACCTTCAGTCAAGCTCCCATCCTCCTCCTCCCCGTGGGTCCTGGCTACAGCCTTTCTCCTGTCCTGTGTCTGCTCCAGCTCACCGCTCTTCAATCCATTTCTGCATGACAGATTTTTCTAAAGTGAACGTTTGATGGGATCACTTCTCTGCTTAAGGCGTTTCAGTGGCGTCCCACCAACTTCAGAATACGGGCAAAGTGCGAGAGTGCGGTTCATGGCCTGGCTTCTGACGACGTTTCCAGCTCCGCCTTCTCGACCGCCTGGCCCCAGGGCCAGGGCCCTCAGAGCGCCAGGAACCCCTTACTTCACTGTGCTCGCTGACCTAGGACCGTTCTGCCAGCACCACCTTTCCTCGGCTCTCCTTGTCCAGCTAACTCCTCTTGCTCCAGGACTCTCCTCAAATGTCGCTTTTTCCAGGCTGTGATACCCCTATCCCAGTTGTCCTTGATGCACTTTATAGGCACGGCCGTGTCACTTGTTTGTCTGTCCCTGTCCCCCACCCCCCCACCCCCACTGAAAGCTCCATGAAGGCAGGGACTCGGCCTGGTTTATGGCTGTAACCATAGTTTGTAGCCTCGTGTGTGGCACGTAGTAGGCACTCATAAAGTGTTTATCAAATGAAAGAACGAGTTCCTAGAATTTTGTCATAGTCTATTGCAGTGATTAAGGACGGAGCCAGATTGCTTCAGTTCTTCAACACTGTCTAGCCAGTTACTATGCCTTTCTGACATGATGTGTTTTTTAAAGATTTATTTTATTTATTTCTCCCCACCCCTTTGTTTGCATTTGCTGTGTCTATTGTTTTGTGCTAAGTCTTCCTTTTTTTTTTTATGAGGCACTGGGAATCCAACCCAGGACCTCCCTTGTGGAAGGGAGGTGCCTAATCTCTTGAGCTCCCTCTGCTCCCTGCTTTGTAGTATCTCTCCTTCTGTTCACCTCCTTGTGTCTCTTGTTGTGTCATCTTGCTGGCTGATGCCAGCCTGTAGTGTGAGCTTGCTGTCTTGCTTGTCTCCTTCAGGAGGCACTGGAAGCCGACCTTGGGCCCTCCCGTGTGGTAGGTGGGAGCACAATTGCTTGAGCCATATCTGCTTCCTAGTGTCGTGATTCTTGAAATGCTTCCTAACTCACAAGATGGCTTTGAAAATTACATAAATTGATATTGATATGTCTGGCATAAAGTAATTGCCATGTAAGTAGAATAACTTATTCCACTTTGTGACCAAACATGGCTGCTTTTTAAGATTCAAAGGGCTTGCCATGAGGACTTATGCTGGGACAGCAGGTGTAAACCAGGACACTCAAGGCCAAGCAGGGAGACTGGATTACCCTAAAATAAGGACTCAGTAAGTAAATAATGTCTTCATATTGTAGGTTATTCCCTGTCCACTTTCCTCTTGTGATTAACAAGATAAACTCTTCAAACCATAAAAGGCCATGTCCTGGTCTTTTGGGACAATGGGGAAAAGGAAGAACTGGGAAAACGGTGCCCCAAGGGCAGCATTAAAGAAACAGAAAGAAAGTGGACTTCGGAGGCGGTGGGCATAGGCGAACTGGAGCCCTCCCAGACCCCACCGGAGCCCTCGTCCCCTGGGAGCTTGGCAGTTGGACGGCCCACGTGGGCCCCTGGTGGGTGGAGAGATTCCGCCGTCCAGCCTTTTCTGCAGGCTTGTCTTTGGGGAGTGCTTGTGAGCGAGGCAGCTTGGGCTGATCCTGCTTGATATGCGTTTGCTGTCAGCTCATTGAGTTTGCTGTTTTCTCTCAAACTGTTCAGAAACATGTGGTGCCATTTGCTTCCCCCACAGGGAGTGTTTTTTCATTACCTTAAAATAGTTGTTTTTATGAACTGGGATAAACACCTGGTGGGCAGGAGTTTTATCTCCTGGTCATTCCGAGTTGAATTCCATTATTTCTCCTGCTTACCTGGGGAGGGTAAAAATACCTTCTCAACATTGTTTTCCTTTCCCTGGTTTCCCAGACTGATGTACCATCAGGTAACAGCACCTTGGCAGCAGCCTGCTTCTGCCCAGAATACCAACTGCAGGCGGTTCCTGCAGTGAGCCTGGAGCCAAAGGGGAAGAGGGAAGGGAAAGCGTTGTTTCTTATCCGGCAATACTGAAGCCTGCCGGCCTGAGAAGATGCTACTCAGAGATGTGTACCAACTCCATTCTCACCTCCTTTCCTTCTGGGGCGGGAGTGGAGGTGGGAGCCGGCAGGAGGGAGGGATAAGAAAAGGAATTAACCCTTTCATGGTATGTGTTACATAGTTACTCAAGTCCTGTCATTTCATTTAAAACTCCCAAATCTTTAGACTATAGATAATAGTCTCCTTCAGAGTTAAGGAAAGTGAAGCTCCAAGAATAAAAGTAACATGCTGAAGGTACATCAATGTAGGCAGGAATTTGAATTCGCGTCTCTCTGATTTCAAACCCTGTGCCTTTGATATTATGTCTCTGAGGCCCAGAAAGGGCGAGAATTTGCTCAGTGTCACACAACCAGCCAAGAAAAAGATGTGGCCCCCTCTCGATTTAGAGGTGGAGTGGACATCGCCATCCTGGGGTCCACAGGATGGGGGAATATGTTGTGGATTGGAGTGGACTTACTGGTGTTCTACTATAGAACTGTTGTGACTCTAGCAATGGAAGAAATTGTATCATGGGAGATGGTGGCCACGGGAGTTGCTGACGGCAGGCAGGGGGAGGAAGAGGTGTGATGTGGGGCATTTTCGGGACTTGGAGTTGTCCTGAATGATATTGTAGGGACAGATGCAGGACATTGTATATCCTGCCATAACCTTCTGGATGGACTGGGGGAGAGTGTGAACTGCAATGTAAACTGGGGTCCATGTGGCATGGCAGTGCTCCAGGGTGTGTTCACCAAGTGCAATGAATGTGCCTTGCTCATGAAAGGGGATGCTGATGTGGGAGGAAGGGGGTGGGGGTGGGGAGTGGAGAGTGGGGTATATGGGAACCTCATGTTTTTTAAAAATATTTTTCATTTTTTAAAATTAATTTATTGAAGTATATCACTCATACATAAATATACATAAACAATAAGTGTATAATAATAGATGTGAACTTCCAAAACAAGCATATATAACATCATACAGGACTCTCATAACTCACCCTACCACCAATAACTTGCATTATTATTAAACCTTTTTAAATAATGATTAAAGAGCATTATCAAAATATTATACTAACCAAAGTATTTTCCCCCAACCAACCCTATTATTATAATCTTTATATCATTTATATATGAACATACATAAACAATTAAATGTATAGTAAAAGTTGTGAATTTACAAAGCAAACATGCATAACATCATACAGGGGTCCCATACATCAACCCTCCACCAACACCTTGCATTGTAGTGAGATGTTTGTTACAAATTATAAAAGAATATTGTCAATATCTTACTACTTTTTTGGTCTTTATTTATTTTCATTAATGTTACATTAAAAAATATGAGGTCCCCATATAACCCCCACCCTCCTCACCCCACTCCTTCCCCCATAACAACAACCTCCTCCATTATCATGAGACATTCATTGCGCTTGGTGAATACATCTCTGAGCACTGCTGCACCTCATGGTCAATGGTCCACACCATAGCCCACACTCTCCCACAGTCCACCCAGTGGGCCATGGGAAGACATACAATGTCCGGTAACTGTCCTTGCAGCACCACCCAGAACAACTCCAACCCCCGAAAATGCCCCCACATCACATCTCTTCCTCCAACTCCCTACCCTCAGCAGCCACCATGGCCACTTTCTTCACACCAATGCCATATTTTCTTCTATTACTAATCACAATAGTTCAGGAATAGAATATCAGTAAGTCCACTCTAATCCATACTCTATTCCTCCATCCTGTGACCTTGGCTTGGTTGTGTCCATTCTACATCTATATCAAGAGGGAGCTTAGATTCCACAGGGATGCTGGATGCAATTCTCCTGCTTTCAGTTGTAGGCACTCTTGGCTCCCTGGTGTGGTGGTTGAACTTCTTCACCTCCATGTTAGCTGAGTGGGGTAAGTCCAATAAACCAGAGTGTAGGAGCTGAAGTCTGTTGAGGCTCAGGGCTTGGCTATCACATGGTCAGTCCAGAGATTCAGGTCCCCTGGGTATACATTAAACCCCAGCACCAACTACAGTTCCGGTAAAAGTTAACAGGAGAGGCTTGTGGACAAAGATCACATCTGAGTCCAGCTCCATCACACAGAAACACAAACTCCAAAGTAGGGCCAACTGACATGGCACTGAACTCCATCTGCCATGACCATACAACCACAATTCTCATCAACCTCTTGGTTTACTGTGCTGTTCAGTTCCTAGATTATTCTCTAGCATTCTGTCAATTGGCATTTACATACCTTGACTACCATTTTCAGTCACATCCCCATTTATAAACTAGCTGTTACTCACTATGTGGTACCATCCACTCTATACATTTCCACACTTTTACAGTAAAGCTAATTAAAACTTCTACAAACATTAAACATCAGTAGTCCATCTCAGTCCTCTTCTTATCTCCTTTAGAAATCCACCACCTACCACCAGGTCTTGAAGATATTTTCTTATAATTTCTTCTAGATGTTTTATGGTTCTTGCTTTTATTTTTAGGTTTTTGATCCATTTTGAGTTAATTTCTGGGTTAGGTGTGAGATAGGGTCCTCTTTCCTTCTTTTGGCTATGGATATCCAATTCTTTCAGCACCATTTGTTGAATGGACTGTTCTGCCTGAGCTGTGTGGGTTTGACAGGCTAGTCAAAAATCACTTGACCATATATGTGAGTGTCTGTTTCTGAAACACCAATTAATTTGGTTTCATTGGTCTATGTATCTGTCTTTATGCCAGTACCATACTGGGTTTTTTATTATTATTATAATTTAAGATTTATTATTTCTCTCCCTTACCGCCGCCCCCCCCCGCCCCCAGTTGTCTGCTCTCTGTGTCCATTCGCTGTGTGTTCTTCTTTTTGTCTGCTTCTATCCTTACCAGCGCCACTGGGAATCTGTGTTTCTTTTTGTTGCGTCATCTTCCTGCGTCAGCTCTCCGTGTGTGCAGCACCATTCCTGGGCAGGCTGCACTTTCTTTCGTGCTGGGCGGCTCTCCTTACGGGGCGCACTCCTTGCGTGTGGGGCTTCCCTACGTGGGGGACACCCCTGCGTGGCAGGGCACTCCTTGCACGCATCAGCACTGTGCGTGGGCCAGCTCCACACGGGTCAAGGAGGCCCAGGGTTTGAACCGTGGACCTCCCATGTGGTAGACGGACGCCCTAACCACTGGGCCAAGTCCACTTCGCTAGTATCATGCTGTTTTTACCACTACAGCTAGGTAATACGATTTAAGGTCTGGAGATGAGGGTTCGCTTTTCCTTTTTTTTCCAAAGATTTTATTTATTTATTTATTTTCTCTCCTCTCCCCCCCACCCCGGTTGTCTGTTCTCTGTGTCTATTTGCTGCGTCTTGTTTTTTTGTCTGCTTCTGTTGTTGTCTGAGGCACGGGAATCTGTGTCTCTTTTTTTGTTTTGTGTCAGCTCTCTGTGTGTGCGGTGCCATTCTTAGGCAGGCTGTACTTTCTTTTGGCGCTGGGCGGCTCTCCTTATGGGGCGCACTCCTTGCGCGTGGGGCTCCCCTACGCGGGGGACACCCCTGCGTGGCAGGGCACTCCTTGCGCGCACCAGCACTGCGCATGGGCCAGCTCCACACGGGTCAAGGAGGCCCGGGGTTTGAACCGCAGACCTCCCATGTGGTAGATGGACGCCGCAACCACTGGGCCAAGTCCGCTGCCTGCTTTTCCTTTTTATGATGTTTCTGGCTATTCAGGACCCCTTACCCTTTCAAATAGATTTGATGGTCATGTTTTCAATTTGTTTTTTCACTGCTGGTGGAATTTTTATCAGGATTGTATTGAATCTGTATATCAATTTGAGTAGAATTGCCATCTTAACTATATTTAGTCTTCCAGTCCATGAGTACAGAATGTTCTTCCAGTTATTTAGGACTTTTTTGATTTCTTTTAACACCGAGTTGCAGTTTTCTGAATACAAGTGCTTTACATTGTTGGTTAAGTTTATTCCTGACTATTTGAGTTTTATCTGTCATATTTTATTTTCACCATTCTTGACACTTTTAGTTACTTTTATTGATATAATCTTCCTTTCCAGACTCTCTTCCAGGCCTCTCTCTCCTGTCTTTTCTTTCTAGGCTCTAGCACACCCTTTAGTATTTCCTGAAAATCTGTTCTCTTGCTTAGAAATTCTCTCAGTTTCTGTTTATCTGTGAATATTCTAATCTTGCCTGCATTTTTTTACCCTCCCACGCCCGCATCTTGCTTGCTGTCAGCTCTCTGTGCCCATTTGCTGTGCTTTCTTTTGTGTGTCTGTATTTATTTTTATTTACTCCCCCTCCCTGCACTTGTTTGTTTGCTCTCTGTGTCCATTTGCTGCTCGCTCTTCTGTGTTTTTACTTGTCTCCCTTTTTGTTGTGTCACCTTGCTGTGTCGGCTCTCCGTGGCACTTGCGGACCAGGAGGCACTGTGGTGCTTGCGTCACCCGCATTTTTGAAACCCAGTCTTGTTGGATATAAGATTCTTGGCTGGAAGTTTTTCTCTTGTAGTATTTTAAATATATCAGACCACTGTCTTCTTGCCTCCATAGTTTCTGGTGAGAAATTAGCACTTAATCTTATTGAGTATCCCTTATATATTATGCATTGCTTTTTCTCTTGCTGTTCTCAGAATTCTCTCTTTGTCTTTGGCATTTGACATTCTGATAAGTATGTGTCTCAGAGTTGGTCTATTTGGATTTTTTTGGATGGGAGTACATTGTGTTTCTTGGGCATGGATATCTATGTCCTTCAATAGGGTTGGGAAATTTTCTACCATTATTTCTTCAAATATTCCTTTTGCCCCTTTTCACTTCTCTTCTTCTAGCACACCTATGACATGTATATTTGCACACCTTTTGTTGTTATTTAATTCCAAGACCTTGTTCAATTTTTCCCATTCTTTTCTTCATCTGTTCTTTTATATGTTCACTTTCAGAGGCCATTTCTTCAAGCTCACCAATCCTTTCTTCTGCCTCCTCAAATCTGCTATTATATGATTCCAATTTTTTAAAATTTCATTTATTGCACCTTTCATTCTCATAAGATCTGCTAGTTTTCTATGTATGCTTTCAAATTCTTCTTTGTGCTAATCCAGTGTCATCTTTTTTTTTTTTTAAAGATTTATTTGTTTAATTCCCCACCTCCTCCAGTTGTCTGTTCTCTGTGTCTATTTGCTGCGTCTTGTTTCTTTGTCCGCTTCTGTTGTCAGCGGCACAGGAAGTGTGGGCAGCGCCATTCCTGGGCAGGCTGCACTTTCTTTCACGCTGGGCGGCTCTCCTTCCGGGCGCACTCCTTGCGCGTGGGGCTCCCCTACACGGGGACACCCCTGCGTGGCATGGCACTCCTTGCGCGCATCAGCACTGTGTTTGGGCCAGCTCCACATGGGTCAAAGAAGCCCGGGGTTTGAACCGTGGACCCCCCATGCGGTAGACGGACGCCCTAACCACTGGGCCAAGTTCGTTTCCCCAGTGTCTTCTTAATATCCTTAATCTCTTTAGACATCTCATTGAATTTATTAAGGAGATTTCTTTGAACATCTATGATTAGTTGTCTCTACTCCTTTGTGTCATCTGGAGGCTTATCTTTTTCCTTTAACTGGGCCATAGCTTCCTGTTTCTTGGTGTGGATTGTAATTTTTTATTGGTGTCTTGGCATCTGGCTTACTGGAATATTTATTCTGGGTGCAGTTTTTCTCTTCAGTGTAGGGCTTCCTGCCCTTTCTCCCTTTCTGGTTGAGCAGTAGGAGCCAAGGTTGTAATTGGTGCTCCAAGCTGTGGAGGCTCAAGCTGCCCTCATTGCGCCAGGGACCAATGAAGCATCTCCCACCTTTCTCCTTTGCCAAGGGTAGGGAAAATTACAACTGTGTGGAATAATCCAAATCGTTCAGGCCTAGACTGTAGTTGCCCAGAAAGACTGATGAAGCTTCCCACCCTTTCTCCCCTGCCTGGGGCTGGGATGGAGCTGCAGGTGTGGGCAGCAATCTTTGCAGTGCGGGTCCAAGATGACCGCAGTTGCCCTGGTAGACTTCCGATTTTCTGTTTGTGCCAGTCAAAGGTACCTGCAGTTATTGGGTAGGCTGGTGCAGGGCCCGCCCGCCTCCTCCCTGCCAGAGGTAGGACTGAAACCTAGGCTAGGGCTGCAGGCTGATCTGGATGAAAGAAACCAGTTTCTACTGTCACTGTGATTTTCAGTCCTGGCTTCCCCTCAGGCTGGGGGCAGAGTCAAAATGGCAGCCACCAGCCTCTTTCTGACTTGGGCAGATTTACACCTCAGCTGTTTCCAGGGTTATATCTTAGCCACCCAGGTCTCCCAATCAGTAGTTGAAATTGGCAGCCAACCATCTCCTGCTCCTCTGGTTTTGGGAAATGGAGCTTCCAATTCCAGCCTTCAGACTTGGCCGGTAATTTCCCAGAGAGGTTGGTGCAGGTCTCCGCAGCTTCCTCCCTGCTGGAGGCGGCCCTGGGGCCTAGGCTAGAGCTGCAATCTGCGCTGGGTGGAAATAAGCCGGTCCCCACCAGCACTGGGATCCTCAGTCCTCCCCGCTTCCTCTCATGCCAGGTGCGGAGTTAAGATGGCAGCTACCAGCCTCTTTCTGACTTGGACAAGCTCAAACTTTAGCTGTTCTCAGGATTATACTTTAGCCCGCTGAATTTACTCATCAGTAGCTGAAGGTGCTGCCCAACCCAACTGTCTCTTCCTCCCCTGTTTTGGGGAAGTGGAACTTTCAATTCCAGTAGTGGAACAGCTCCCGAGGTGACTTGTGCCTCCAGTGGAGAATGGGCACTGGCCTCTGGGGCGTGGAGCCTCTACTTACGAGTCTTCTCAGCAGACGGGCAGTCTCCTCCTTCCATTCCTGCAAAGATGTTGGAGGATGTTCTGGCCTCCCGGAGCCCCCAAACAAGTGCTTCCGCTAGCTCCAAGGAGCTCTGGGTGTTTGCTAACTGCCCTGTAGCAGTTGCTGACTCTAGGAGCTCCTTACTCCACCACCATCTTGCTGGTTGTCTCTCTCTTATGTTTTTTAATGTAACATTTGTGTGATCTATTTATCTTTTTTAAAAAAAGACAATTGAAAAAAAAAAGAAAAGCATATTAAAAAGTGCTTAGCCCTGCCTCTAGCATCCCAGAGGCAGGGCTAGGCACTTTCCATAGAGCATGTTGGACTAGCACTTAATATGGCAGGGAGAGGGAGAATTGAAGAAATTTTTGGCTAATTCCATCTTTCACTCATTCATTCAACAAATTATATATACACAGGCTTACTATGTGTTGGGCACAAGGTATCACCTTGTATGAGGAACACAGCAGGAAAAGCAGGCTTGGGGTTATGTGTGGTATTTGCGCTCAGTTTTGAACATGTTAAGCTTGAAAGACAGATTTTTCATTAAGCATTTGGATATGCCTGACTTGAGCTCTGGGGACAGTCTGTAGAAAATACAGCTGAGAGACTGATCCTTAACTAGGAGTTAGTTATTAGCAGCGAGAGAACTTATTAGGGTTATCGGAGGGAGAAGAGCGTTGAGGACGGAACATCAGGGAACCCCGATGCTTTCAAGGGCAAACAAAGTGAAGAGTTCACGGAGAAGATTAGGAACTGGCCAGAGACATAGGGAGAGAATCGGGAGGGAGGGATGAATTGCTTCTTTTCCCTTCCTATTCCCTTTTTTAAAACCTGTTTTATTGAGGTCTAATTTACATACAACTGTTGCACCAATTATGAGTGTACCGGTCGTGGACAGATGCCACCCTCAGATAACTGCACCTTTCTAGCTGGCAGGTCATTCTGGGGCAGTTGGACAAATATCTACGCCCTTGTAACCACTACTCTAATCAAAATACTTCACATTTCCATCAGAGTAAAAGTTCCTTTTTACCTGTGCCCAGTCATACTCCTACATCCAGGCAACCACTAGTCTGATTTAACCGCAGATTAGTTTTGCTTATTCTAGAATTCCATATCAGTGTACTCACACAGTACATACTCTTTTGTATCTTGTTTCATCAGTGTTGTTGCGTGGATCAGTAACTAGTTCCTTTAATTTCTCTGTGTGAAACCCACATTAGTTTCTCTACTCACCCGTTGATGGACTTTTGGGCTATTTCCGGTTAGGGACTGTGATGAATGAAGCTGCTATGAACATTTGTGTATAAGGCATTCACATATATATCTATATATAATTTTTCTTGGCAGATACCTAGGAATGGAATTTCTTGGGCAAATGTTAAGTATACGCTTAACTTTTCCAAAGTCGTCATATGATCTTATACTTCCATCAGTAATATCTGAAATTTCCAGATGCTCTATATTCTCACTGTACTTGGTATTGTTACTCTTTAATTTTTAGCCATTTTAGTAGGTGTGTCATAATATCTGATTCTACTTTTAATTTGCATTTACCTGTGACTAATGATTGAATGTCTTATCATATGCTGATTGGCCATTCATTGGATCTATTTTTGGTCTGTTTGATTTCATCTGTAAATTTGGCTGTGTTGTTTATTGCACTTTATAACATAAAGCCTTGAAGTCAGCTAATATAGGTCCTCAAATTTGAATTGCTTTTCCAACTCAGTTTCGGCTATTCTGGGTCCTTTGAATTTTAGATTCAGCTTGTCAATTTCTAAAAATAAAGCATGCTGGAATTCTTATTGGAATTGCATGGACTCTATCAATCATTTTGTAAAGAATCTTAAAAAAATATTGTGTCTTTCAGTCTATGAACATAGCATATCTTTCCATTTATTTAGATCTTCCTTAGTTTTCTTTAGCAATGTTTTCCAGTTTTCTGTGTGTTTGTGTGTGTATTTTTTTTTTAGGTACCAGGGCTGGGGATTGAAACTGGGACCTTGTATGTGGGAAGCTGGTGCTCAACCACTGAGCCACATTGACTCCCCTGAGTTGGTTTTTTCGTTTGCTTGCTTGTTGTTTGTTTGTTTTTAGGAGGTAATGGGGAGTGAACCGGGGACCTCCCATGTGGGAAGCAGGTGCTCAACTGCTTGAACCACATCTGCTCCCCAATATAGTTTTTGTTTTTGTCTTTCCAATATAGGTTTTGAAGATGTCTTTATTGGGTTAAGAAAGCTCCCTTCTATTCTTAGTTCACTGAGAGCCTTGTATGAATAGATGTTGGATTTTTATCAAATGCTTTTTCAATATCTATTGAGATGATTATATGATTTTTCTCCTTTATTCTTTTAATGTGGCGAATTACAGGGATCATTTTTCATTAATTCAATCTTATACTCCTGAGATAAATTCCCCTTAGCCATGATGTATCATCTTTTAAAAAAATCTTTTTATATATTGATGAATTCTATTAGCAAATAATTTATTAAGGATTTTTGTATCAATGTTCATGAGAGATATTGGCTAATTTTATTTTCTTGTAATGTGTTTGTCAGGTGAGTTTTGATATCAGGGTAATACTGGCCTCATAAAACAGGTTGGTAAGTGTTCTTTCCTCCCATGTTTTCTTGAAGAATTTGTGTGAGATCAGTATCATTTTTTCCTAAAGTGATAGGTAGATATCATCAGTGAAATTGTCTGGCTTGGTGTTTTCCTCGTGGAAAGTTTTAAAATTACAAATTCAATTTCTTTAATAGATAAAGGGCTATTCAAAATTTCTATTTCTTTTATGTCAGCTTTGGTAATTTGTCAAGGTTTTCATATATTTCATATCCTTTTAATAGCAATAGAATCTGTAGTGGCCCCTCTTTTATTCTGTTATGACTTAGGTTTTTTTTTTTTTTTTTTTGAGATACTGGGGATTGAACCCAGAACCTTGTACTTAGGAAGCAGGTGCTCAGCCCCTTGAGCTACATCTGCTCCCCTCCTTTATTCTTGATATTGATAATTTGCATTTCTCTTTTTTCTTGATTTATCTTGTTAGAGGCTAGTTAGCCTTTGCTATATTGCCAAATCTCATAATTGCAATTACTTACAACATCAAACATGTGTTTTGTGCTTGTGAGTTTGTGGCCTGCTGTGGTAGCTTGGCTCCAGGCTGGGGGTCTATTCAGGTCTGTTCCCTGTGTCTTTTATTCTGGGACTCAGGCTAATGGAGAAGCAGCTACCTTTCGGGCATTTGCTTCTCATGGCCAAGGACATGCAGTGCCTTTTTTTTTTTTTTTTTTTACAATCAGTGGTATTTGGTATGATCACATAGTTGTGCATTCATCACTTTGGTTGATTATGCAATGCCTCTTAAAGCCTCTTTTTGGAACTGACCATATCGTCATTTCAGGTCACATGTCTTTGACCAATGCAAGTCCCATAGCCAAGTCCAAAGTCAATAGGGGTGGGGAAGTATACTCTGCCCACAGTGAACCATGGCAAGGCTAGAAGGGAAAAATGATTATGAACAAATAATACAATCTACCACCAGGAATGTCACAGAATCCAAGGGAAGAGAGAGTAGTTATTCTCAATATAAAGTGCTTCATAGATGTCAAATTAACAAGGATAAAGATAAAAAATATTCTTTGAGTTTCATCGATGACCTTGGATATAGAAATTTCTGTGGGTAGTGGTAGTTGGAACTTTGGTAAAGAAGATTGAGGGGTGACAGGAAAATACAAGAGTGAAGGCAGTGAATGAGAACTACATTTTCTAGAAGCCTTACTTAAAATAAAGTGAGGAAGATAACTAGTGGGGAACACAGGACCTGAAAATGTGTGTTTGTGTGTGTTCAATTGGTAATACTTACATGTGTGCATATACTGAATGAAAGAAGATGGAAAAGGAAGGGAAGTTGAAAATGCCACGATGCCAGTTATCAATTTATTGCCTCTCAGCTCCAAATACACCCTTCCTTGCCTGTTTTGTGATAATGGAGCTGGACCCTGTAAACATTTTTCCTTTGTCAGCTGGCACAATGTTAAGCTTTGTCTGTAGAGGAGGCTGAAGGGACACTGGGAGGAAAGAGCCTTTCTTCCTGGCTCCAGTGTGCTCCTCTCGGCAGATTCCTGCAACACAGCACCAGTGGTGCATGGTGGCAGGCCATAGGTGTGGTGGATGACCACTACACAGTGGCCAGCAGCATATGGCCCATACCTGTAGGTGGCTTCTCTAGCACCTCAGGGGTAGCTTCCTAGTGCACCATCTCCTTGGGTGGTTTCCCAGCAAGCTCCACCGGGCAATACCTCTTCAAGGTATCCCTTTGGCATCCTAGAGAATGGCTTCCTTGGCAGTATGTGGTGGTTCTAGCAAATTCTGCAGCCCAGCACCTCCGTGTGGATAGCTTCCTCAGTACCCTAGAGAAGTGCTGTTGGCATGGCACCCTGTGAACCTGAGTCATCAGTTGGTCAAGGTTGTGCCCTTTTCAACATGGGCTAGATATCAGTCTGGGGGGATGGGCACTCTTCCAGATTTCTTTCTTTCTTGGGTGCTATGCACCAGTCCTAAAGGTAGGGACTGCTCCCTAGAGAGCAGCTATTTGGGTATTCTATAGCATTCTCTTTTCTCCTGTTATAGTTAATAACTTAAAAAAAATATTTATTTTATTTATTTCTCTCCCCTTCCCCCCTTGTCTGCTCTCTGTGTCCATTTGCTGTGTGTTCTTCTGTGTCTGCTTGCATTCTTGTCATATGGTACCAGGAAACTGTGTCGCTTTTTTTTGTTGCGTCATCTTGCTGCATCAGGTCTCCATGTGTGCGGTGCCACTCCTGGGTGGGCTGTGCTTTTTGCTGCACAGTATGGCTCTCCTTGAGGGCACACTCCTTGTGTGTGGGGCACCCCTAAACAGGGGACACCTTTTCATGGCACAGCACTCCTTACATGCGGCAGCACTGAGTGTGGGCCAGCCCACAACACAGGTCAGGAGGCCCTGGGTATTGAACCCTGGACCCTCCATGTGGTAGGCAGATGCTCTACCAGTTGAGCCACAACTGCTTCCCATTAATAACTTCTTGTATTAAAATTTTCCTGGGGAGCAGATGTAGCTCAAGTGGTTGAGCACTTGCTTCCCATATACGAGGTCCTGGGTTAGATCCCTGGTACTTACTAAAAAACAAACAAATGAAGAAACCACCTCTCACTGGGGAGCGGATGTTGCTCACGTGGTTGAGCACCATGAATGAGGTCCTGGGTTTGATCCTCCTAAAAAACAAACAAACAAATGAGGAAACCAACTCCCATAGGGCAGCAGATGTAGCTCAGTGGTTGAGCACCTGCTTCCCATGTATGAGGGCCTGGGTTCAGTCTCCAGTACCTCCCAAAATGTTTTTTTCCTATTCAAATTAGGATGTGGGTTTTGCCTCCTGAGTTGACCCTGATTAATACATAAATTAAAGAGGAATTAGAAGTTTACATGGAAGGGAAATGGATGTGGCTCAACCAATTGGGCTCCCATCTACCATATAGAAGGTCCAGGGTTCAATGCCCAGGGCCTCCTGGTGAGGGCAAGCTGGCCCACGTGGAGTGTGGCCCACGTGGGAATGCCACCCCATGCAGGAGTGCCGCCCGCGTGGGAATGCCGCCCCGCACGGGAAACCCGCCCCGCACAGGGGTGCCGGCCGATGTGGAGAGCTGGTGCAGCAAAATGATGCAACAAGAGACACAGAGGAGAGAAAATAAGACGTAGAGGAACAGGGAGTAGAGGTAGCGCAAGAGAGTAATCGCCTCTCTCCCATCCAGAAGGTCCCAGGATTGGTTCCCAGAGCCGCCTAATGAGAACACAAGCAGACACAGAAGAACACTCAGCGAATGGACACAGAGAGCAGACAATGGGGGAACCCGAGGGGGGATGGAGAAATAAAAATAAATCTTAAAAAAAAAGAAGTTTACCTGGAAGACAAAGGCTTTACGTCCAGGTGGAGAGACTGAATCTGAACAGGGAAAGAAGATCCTTTGAACCCAGAGATCACAGGGCAGTTTATGTGGTGGGTAATGTGAATGTATTTATGGGAGAAGAAAGACCGGAAGTTGAGGGAGCTCACGGCTGTGATTTTCTCCGTGAAGCGGGAGGACAGGCTGTCTGCTGAGAGCGCGGGGAGAGTGAGATCTGTGACAGCCCTGGAAGAAAATGGCAGAAGACGGCGACCAAAGACTAGTACAAGCACGGACCAGCCTTGCGAGAGACCAGTTTATGCCGGAGTGCACAGCTTCCTCCCCCAGAGCTCCTAAGTCCAGCAGGAGAGGAGGGCAGGCCGTTGTGGAACAGGCTCAGGGTCGGGGCTTTCCAGGATTTAGGAGCGGCAGGCGAAGGGGGCGAGGACACTGACGGATATTGAGGGAGCAAGAAATCGTTGGCGTGATCGCTCGAGGTCTGCTCGGGCTCTGAAGGAGTGAGGCCTGGGGTTGGGGGAAGGGTCAGGTGAACTGAGGAAACGCGCTCCAAGGATGAGGAGGCGAGAGGCAGAGAACAGAGTTGGGGGGGGGAGGAGATGGTGCGCGCGCGCGAGGCTGGAGGTTACGCGCTGCGGGCGGGCGCCGTGGGAGCGGTCACGGCCCCCCGCGGCCTTGAGGGCGGCTGGAGCAGGTGGGAGGTGAGTTGATCAGAGCAAGGCTGGAGGAAGGTAGGGGGCTGGAGGGGCCAGTCTCAGCAGTATCGTGGCGGGGGGAGGGTGGGAGTTAACGCGTGGAGATAAACGACGAGAGTCCCCAGCTGGAGAGGGCCAGGGGCCGCGATGACAAGAGGAGGTCGCGGCGACGGGCCGCTTGGCGGGAGGAGGGCCTTGAACAGGGTAGAAAGTAGCAGCGTGGGGCTGCGGGGGGAAGCCGGGAAGGGGCTGGCCCTAAGCGCCCCCCTCTTGACTAGAGAATACAACGCACGTGGCAGGAAAAGCGGCGTCTACTTACGGGGCCTGCGCGGGCACCACGGGCCTTGGAGCAAGGCCAGGCTTCAGTGATGGCGCGGAGGAGAATAGAGCGGAAAGCCTTGGAGCCTGTGGGGGCTATAGAAGAATTTATTTTCAGTGGACTGGGATTCCCAGGGGCACAGGGGGAAACGTTCAGAAGGAAGGCAGTGATAAGATGGGTGGGAGAACGGTGACTTATAGCACAGAGACTGAGTCTTCGCTTATCCTCAGTGCCTAGCACAGCAGCAGGCACACAGTAGGTGCTCAACTAATATTTCCGAGCGGATAACTGAATAAATGAAGGAAGGAAGTCTGTCCCCGGTGGCTGCTTTGATTCTCTGGGGCTTACTCTTCTCCGTCTGTTTATAGGAATGCCATTGCTCTTCTGCCCCTAGTTCTGACATTTATAGAGACCCCTCCTTAGCCTGGTTCTCCCCCCCCCCCCCCCCCCAGCAACGCGGGTGTCTTAGTCTTCCATGCCGTTTGCCCCTAGGAGTGCAGGAAAAGTCGAGGGCGAGGGTCCTTCAAAGAGAGTGAAGATTAACACGATACCGGAGGTTAAGATTTTCAGGAAGACGGAGAAAGAAACGGGGAGGCCTCTCTCAGGCCCAGTCTGAGGCTCCCAGCCCGTGCTCTGTACCCCGGTGCGGTCCCCGCGGGGTGAAGAGGGAGCGCAGAGGCGGGGCGCGCCGAGCACCGCCGGGCGCGGTGCCGCGCGGCCTCCGGCAGGTGGCGCTGTGGCGCTGCACAAGGCCGGCGGCCGGGCAGAGTCCCCCGCCCTCCGCTGACTCGGCTGGAGCAGTCCCTGCGGTGGCACTGCGAGCTCAGGGCGCGACTGCGGCCACCGCCTCCCTCCCAGCCGCTACTCCAGAGCCCTGTGACTCGTGGCACGATCAGGAAGCCGCAGGAGACGGTGGCCCCTGCCTCCTCCTCCTCGTTGCCCTCCAGCGGTGCGTCCTGGGGCCTGGCTGGAGGGAATGCGGGCTGATGGCCAGTGCCCAAAGGGTGTGGGTTCGAGGTCCAGGGCACCCACGTTCCAGATGTGCCCAGCGAGCCCCTCGCCCAGACCTCTGAAAGGGATGCTTGTGCCTGCTTTGCCCTCTTCTCGAGCTTATTGTCCCCCAATATTTGTGCAAGCCTTGGTAGAAGGAAAACCAAAAGTACAAGGAATTGTTAATGATTAATGGGCAGCGAAGAGTGAAAGAGAAAAGTTCCTTGTTCTATTCCAGAGGAGGGAAGAGAAACTCTAAGGAAGGTGTGGGTTGAAAATTTTCCTATTTTCAGAGTAATTGGTCCTTTTGGTGGAGTGGGGTGGGTGGGTGGCAAACTGGGGAGTGCCAGTTTGCCATGGAACATTGGAGGAGGTTATTATAGGCCCTTAGAAAAGGAAGGTCATCAAATAATCGTGATAACTGCCATTGGTTAAGAACCCACTCTGTACCAGCAGCATTGCCTATGTTTTCTAATTTAATCCTCGCAACAGTCTAGAGGAAATGCTCAAATTTTATCACCAACATTAATCAAGCACTCTTCATGGGCTCTTTATACATCCCCATGGTTAATCCCTGACATTAACTCTATGAGGTAGGTGCTGTTTTATTTACCATTTTAAAGATGAGGAAATCGAAGCACAGAGAGGTTAAATAACCTGCTCAAGGTCACCCAGCTATTAAGTGACAGAACTGAGATTTGAGCTCAGATAATCTAGCTCTAGAGTCTAGAGTACTTTGCCTCTTAGACTAGAGGCGAGATGGACAGCTAAACTCATAATTATAGTACAATGTGATGAGTGCTCGTAGAACTACTGGGAGCTTTTGACATTATTGAGGGGCAAAGCCCAAGGCCTTTTCAAATCTCCAGTCCTGTTAATGCCACTGTAGTCTATAACTTCTCCCCATAAAACGCTGTAAAGTACAACTAAAAAATTTTTTAAGTGATCCTTCCAGATTCTTAATAAAAGATTAATGTAATTTATAAAGCTGTTTTCTGGCTAAGAACCGTCTCTTTCTTGGACAGCTTCACTCACTCATCATTCCCCCCCCCCTCCCCCAGCAAGCTGATAGCTTTTTTGGGGCAGCGCAGTCTTCACGCAGGAAAAACAAAGCTTTCAATAACATTTTCAGGCCAACCAAGCAGGGTGGGGCTGTGAATGCCTGGGCGCGGGGGCGGCCCTGCTCCCTCGCTATCTCAGAGATTTCTCCTCGGTTGGCGCCGCAGAGCTGGCTGGAGCCAAATTTGTGCCTCAGTAAATGACAAATCAGTGCAAGCTGTGAAGCTTCAGGGTCTTTGGGGAGTAGCTGAAACCCCAAGCCTTCCATCTTGGAATGCCAAGGGGATACATTCCTGGATCTCCGGGTGTTAGGAGAGCACAAACGAGCACTGTCTGGAGAAGAAAGAAGAGCTTGGAGAAGGAAGTTACAATCGAGCAGGGGCTTGAAAGATGCATTGGCATTCACCAGGCAGCGAGGTGAGGGCAGGCGCTCTAGGAAAGGAAAAACTTGTGGAAAGGATCTGAGCAAGGGCCCTCCGGAGGGACTACCTCCTGGGCTGCCAGAGCTTCCAAGAAGTCTGTCCTCAGTTAATATTTAACTGAATTCAACTCTGACCCAGGAATCTGAAATTCACGGTCCACTTTGTGCAGAGCAGAGTAGGGTGGCGGTGCGGAGGCCCTGAAGTCTCGGGGACGTGGGGGGTGGAATCTGAGCAGCAGGCTCTGCCAGTCTTGTCCCACTTTGAAGACATAGTAGGGAGAAGTTGTCTTTTCACTCATCAGTTCTCTCTCGCAACAGGTTTGCTGAGGTACATACAATAAGCTGCACATGTTTAAACTCTATGGTTTCATTGATTTAACACACACAAGTTTCACAGTTGAGATAGTGAAAGTGGCCCTCTGTAATTTCTCTTTACTGTCCCTTCTTGCCTTCTGCCCTTGCTCTAGGCAACCACTGACCTGCTTTCTGTTACTATAGAACTGTTTGCGTTTTCTAGTGTTTGACATAAATGGAATTATACTGTATGCACTCTTTTTTGGTCTGGCTTCTTTCACTTAGCATAATTATTTTGAAATTAATCCATATTGTTGTAGCAATAGCTCTTTTTTCTTTTATTACTGAGTGATATTCCACTGTATGGGTATATTACAATTTGTTTCTTCATTTTCCTGATAATGGATATATGGGCTGTTTCCCATTTTTGGCTATTATAAGTAAATTTGATGTACAAGTCTTTGCTTGTATACAAGTATACACGCAAGACATACCCTGTCTTGTATTTTGGGTAGATACCTTGGGATGGGATGAGTGGATCATATGGTTGGTATACATTTAACTTTTTTAAAATTTGAGAACCTGTAGGTTCACAGAAAAATCATACATACATAAAATACAGAGTCCCCACATACCACCATATTATTAACACCTTGCCTTAGGATAGTACAATTGTGACAATTCATAAAAGCATGAAAGAACATTCTTATAATTGTACTATCAATCATAGTCCATTGTTTACAATAGGATTCACTGTGTTCTATAGTCCTATGGTTTAAAAATTGTTTTTTCATTCTAGTAACATATGTACAACCTAAAATTTTCCTTTTAATGACACTCAAATATATAATTCAGTGCTGTTTATGACATTCACAATGTTGTGCCACCATTACCACCAACGTTTTTATCAGCTCAAATACATTTAAAGAAACTGCCCAGCTTTTTTTTTTTTCTGAGGTACCTGGGCTGGGGATTGAACCTGGGACCTCATGTGTGGGAAGCCAGTGCTCAACCACTGAGTCACATTGGCTTGCCTGATTTGGTTTTTTCATTTGTTTGCTTGTTTGCTTTGTTTTTTGTTTTAGGAGGCACTGGGAACCAAACCCAGGACCTCCCAGTAGGAGGTGGGCACTCAACCACATGAGCCACCTCCACTCCCCCCCAACTGTTTTGAAAGTGGTTGTACCATGAAAGTTCCAGTTGCTGCACATC
Source organism: Dasypus novemcinctus (assembly GCF_030445035.2). NCBI lineage: Eukaryota > Metazoa > Chordata > Mammalia > Cingulata > Dasypodidae > Dasypus > Dasypus novemcinctus. Next base: position 11,157,865 of record NC_080681.1, read on the forward strand.
CTTGTCAACCCTTGTAATTGTCAGTCTTTTTAAATGTTAGCCATTCCAAGGGATGTGCTGTGCTGTCTCATCATGGTGTTAATTTGCATTTCCATCATAAGCAATGATGCGGAGCTTCTTTTCATGGACTTATTTTCCATCTGTTTGTCTTCTTTGGTGAAGTGTCAGTCCAAATCTTTTACCCATTTAAAAAATTGCTTTGTTTACTTTCTTATTGTTGAATTTTGAGAGTTCGTTATGTATTTCGGATGCCAGTCTTTTAATGAGATATAGACATTGCAAAGATTTTCTCCAAGTAAGTGGCTTATCTTTTCATTCTTGGAACACTGTCTTTCAAAGAGGAAAATTTTAAATTTCGATGAAATCCAATTTATCAATTTTTTTCTTTCATGGACTGTGTTTCTGGTATGATCTATGAAATCTTTGCCTAATCCAAAGTCACACATTTTTCTGTTTTCTTTCAGGACTTTTATAGTTTTATGTCTTGCAATTATATTTATGATCCATCTTGAATTAATTTTTGTACATGGTACAAGTCTGAAATTCATTTTTTCCCCCAATAATTCCAACACCTTTAGTTGAAAGACTAGCCTTTCTCCACTGAGTTGTCCTTGCACTTTTGTCAAAACTCATTTGTCCATGTATGTGTGTGTCATTCATTCCTTTTTTAAAAACAGGCTCATGATCATCTCATCAACGTAATGAGCCATATTGACCTCTTATTGTGAGGCCTTGACTTTATAGCCTCGGGCACTTTCTTGGTATTTGTGCTTGAATCCAGACTTACAACTTGGACGGGACATTGATTTGATATTAGGATGGAATGATCCCAGGAGGCCAGGGGAACTGTCTTCTGGATTGTGCTCTAAGCCTGGATGTTGAGCTGCTTTTCTGTGCTAAGAAGGACAGTCTGGAATTCCTGCTTTCTGGGTCTGTTCTCTCATTTCCATTAATGCCACCTTGAATTCTTCACTCTATTCCTTCGAGTTTCTTTTTTCTCCCCCCTAAACTAAAGTCTAATGACTTATTAAACTTAGCCCCTGGGCTGAGGTACCTGAAAAAGGAGCCTCAGAACAACGGTGGTTAATTTAACCTGTCAAAGACTGTGAATCTGGGGGTGGGGCAGGAACTAGTCAAAGGGAACATGATAAACCACCTTAATTTAAGTGGTTTCCTCCATAGAGAAATGTAACTTATTCAACTCATCTGCTTTTTAAAAAGTTTATTTATTAAGATATAATTCATGTACTATACAATTTACCCTTTCAAAGTGCACAGTTTGATGGTTTTTAGTATATTTACAAAGTTGTACAGCCATCGCCAGTATCTAATTCCAGAACATTTTCATTACTCCAAAAAGAAACCCTGTACCCATTAGCAGTCGTTCCCCATTCTCTACCACCCCACCCCTGGCCCTGGCAAGCACTTATCTACTTTCTGTCTCTGTTGATTTGACTATTCTGGACTTTTCATATAAAGGGAGTTCTACAATATGTGGCCTTCTGTGTCTGGCTTCTTTCATTTAGCATAATGTTTTCAAGGTTCATCCATGTGTCCTTTTTAAGGCTGAATAATATTCCATTATATGGGTATACCAGATTTTGCTTAGCCATTCATTAATTGATGGACATTTGGGTTGTCTCCACTTTTTGGCTATTACGAATATTGCTGCTATGAACATTTGTGTACAAGTTTCTGTGTGAACACCTGTTTTCAATTCTCTTGACTACATAGCTAGGAATGGAATTGCTTCTTTGTTCAATGCTGTTTAATTTTCCAAGGAACTGCAAAGCTGTTTCCAAAGTGGCTGCATCATTTTACTATCTATCAGCAATGTGTAAGGGTTCCAATTTCTCCACATTCTGGCCAAGACGTGTGATTGTCTGTCTCTGATTGTAGCCATCCTGGTGAGTATGAAGTGCTATATCGTTGTGGTTTTGATATACATTACTTTAAAGATTAATGAGGTTAGGCTTCTTTTCCTGGGCTTATTGGGCATTTTCACATCTTCTCAAATGTTTGTTCAAATCTTTTGCCCATTTTAAAATTGGGCCATTTTTCTTTTTATTGTTGAGTTATAAGAGTTATAAAAAAATATGCTGGATATTGGTCTCTTATCAGATATTTGATTGGCAAATATTTCTCCCACCCTGTGGGTTTCCTTTTCACTTTCTCGATAGTGGCCTTTGAAGCACAAAAATTTTTACTTTTGATGAGGTCCAGTTTATCTTTTTGTTGTTGTTACTTGTGTTCATCTGCTTATTAAATTAAAACCGGGAATAAATCCTTCCCATTTAGCTCAGCAAATAACAGAACCAAATATGTCATGGCACTTTAGTGGGTGGAATTGACTTGGGGGACAGGAAGAAGGGGGAAGGCTGCTCACTTGGATTTTAAACTTGACGTATTCTTTTTTTTAAATTTTTTTTATTTTTTATTTTTATTTATTTAATTCCCCTCCCCTCCCCCGGCTGTCTGCTTTCCGTGTCCCTTTGCTGCGTCTTGTTTCTCTGTCCCCTTCTGTTGTCGTCAGCGGCACGGGAAGTGTGGGCGGCGCCATTTCTCGGCAGGCTGCTCCCTCCTTCACGCTGGGCGGCTCTCCTTATGGGCGTACTTCTTGTGCGCGGGGCTCCCCCACGCGGGGGACACCCCTGTGTAGCACGGCACTCCCTGCGCCCATCAGCACTGCACATGGGCAAGCTCCACGCGGGTCAAGGAGGCCCTGGGCCTGAACCGCGGACCTCCCATGTGGTAGACGGACGCCCCAACCACTGGGCCAAAGTCCGTTTCCCTGAAGTATTCTTGAACGCTAGCCACTGCCTTTGAACACTGAGCACCCAAATTAGCCAATGGTAACTGCTGGAGAATTGCCCTAAATCTTAAACCTTTAGCAGCTTTCCTCTGGAAGAGATAAAGCCACAGCTACAAATAGGGCGCTTGCTCTGACTGCAGCAATGTCATTCCAAGGACAGGCAAGAGCAATGATAAAGTAGCCGAGAGAGTGGGAGCTTTGGAGTCAGACCGCTGGAGTCCCAGGTGACATATCTAGGAAGCAGATGCTGAGACAGGTTCACTGGGAAGTAGCTCCAGTGAAAAGCCAAGCGGGGAAGCAGGACTGAGCAGCGGAGCTGACCCGGCTCTGCCAGCCCAATGCTCTGGGGCAACACCTGCTCATGAGGGCGTTCCGTGTTGGAGGAAAAGGGCCTGGCTTTGACACCACCGTCCCCCCCGAGGCCCAGGTGATGGGTGGAAAGAACCCTCCTGGAGGCTTGTCTTGAAGGCGGCATTGAAGCAACAAATCAGCACTTCTGCAGCACAGCCCGACTTGAGGTTCAAATTCCAGCAACGTGGCACCTTCGGTAAACACTGCCTTGATCTCTCATCTGTAAAATGGAGAAAACGTCTCCTTCTGGGCTTGGGGGAGGATGAACGAAGATAAGGCTGTGAAGTCCTGCGCTTAGCGCCTGGTCCTGGACAGACATTCAATAAGTGTCGGCTCCTCCCTCAACCCCAGATGGAAAGAAGCCAAGGGAACATTCTGTTCCCTACGCCAGTTCCCACTTTGCTCTTTGTAAACTTCATTTCCTTCCACTTTCCAATGGGGGACCAAAGCCCGAGCAGTTTCCTGGATGTGCTGCCGCTGTGCCCAGGGCCTCCGTGTCCCCCGACTTGGCCATCGGCCCTCCCAGGCGGGCAGCACAGGCTGCTGTCAGGAGGAAGAAGGGTTAACGCTTCCGGGAATATGCCAGAAGTCAGCAGATTGCTCCAGCTCCTTCAGCCGCCTACCCTCGCATTCCGCCAGGGTTCCTGTAAGAGGAAGCCCTTGTTCCTCTTTCTAAGGGTCTCGTTAAAGTCTCAAGGCAGATTCCCTTCCCCACTCGGTCTCTACCCGGCCCCCAGTCTAGACAGCGCACAAATGGGGGGGGTATGTGCTGTGGGAGTCATTATCCTTTCCCGGGTGCGCCCAGCACAGGCACTCTGCGCTCCGGGGCCCAGCTCTTTCCCCGAGTGCTTTTAATTGGACCCAGTTTACTGGGGAGTCTTGACTCATGGCGGGTTATAAACGTAAAATGGTCTTAGTTTTTCCAGGAACCGCCCCCCAACTGGACGGTGCCAGATGGCTGTCCTGCTGGGGAGTGGCTCCCATGAGGTCTGGGTCTGGTTCCATGACTTTCCAGCCCCTTTCGTCCACCACAAGTCTTGTCCCAGTAATCGAGACTCAGTTATACACACACACACACACACACACACACACACATATATTACAGAGCTTGTGAACTTACAAAGCAATCATGCACACAGGTAGAATTCCCCCATAACACCCTTCACCAACACACCACATTGTGGTAGAACATTGGTTGCAGGTTATAAGATAATATCAGAATGTCATCTCTAACCATGGTCCCTAGCATACATCTGGCATATGTTTTCCACACCCCCCTCTTAGTAACACAGTACTTCTTTGGCATTAATGCAAGAATATTACGGTATTGCTGTTGGCTAGAGCCACAGGTTACATGAATTGTATTTTTCCCCATGCTTTTCCACTTTCCCACCACCCTGCAATAGGAAGGTACATCTGTTCCAGAGTCCCATATATATACATATATATATATTTTTTTTAAGATTTAAAAAAATTTTTTTTAAGATTTTTTATTTATTTCTCTTCCCTTCCCTTCCCCCCCCCACCCAGTTGTCTGCTCTCTGTGCCCATTCGCTGTGTGTTCTTCTGTGACCGCTTGCATTCTTGTCAGTGGCACTGGGAGTCTGTGTCTTTTTTTGTTGCATCATCTTGCTGTGTCAGCTCTCCGTGTGTGTGGCGCCATTCCTGGGCAGGCTGCTCTTTCTTTTGTGCTGGGTGGCCACTCCTTTCGCGTGGGGCTCCCCTATGCGGGGACACCCCTGCGTGGCAGGGCACTCCTTGTGCACATCAGCACAGCACGTGGGCCAGCTCCACACAGGTCAAGGAGGCCCGGGGTTTGAACCCTGGATCCTCCATATGGTAGGCGGACGCTCTATCAGTTGAGCCACATCTGCATCCCCCCATGTTTTTTAAAACTTGACTCTTGCACCTGATTCGAAGGCCCTCCCCTCCCTTCACCCCGATACAACTTTAGGGCTGTACATGAGAAGCGGGGTCTGCCTTGGAGGCATCTCAGCCCCCTCCTCTTTGAGGCCTCAGCAATTCTGGTTTGGGGACAGAGAGCAGAGGCAGGGAGTAAGGGGCCTCTGTGTGACATACTTGAGCAGGGGAAGCATCCCGTGTCCTTGGCGCCTTCCTGGTTTTGTCTGGTTCCTTTAGACCCTGGAGATTTCAGCCCCAGTCCCTCTGCACCGCCGAGGACGCCCTTCCCTTCTCCCTGCCTGCCCAGCTGCACTTCCCCTCAGCCTCACCAGTGGTGTAGCTTCCCAACAACTTTCTCACAGGCTGGGGCACCCCATCTCGATTCAGCAGCCCCCTGGGCAAACTCAGGGCTTCTGTCCTTCAGCTGACTTCTGTGCCTCTTCGCGGGGAGCCACAGGGCCTGC